>NC_092011.1:20759847-21061239 GCF_044704955.1 Pristiophorus japonicus | reverse complement strand
GACAAGAGAGACCAGACCTTAAACTGGGAGCTTAAAGCAGGAGACGAGAGAGACCAGACCTTAAGCTAGGAGCTTAAAGCAGGACACGAGAGAGAACAGACCTTAAACTGGTAACTTAAATCAGGAGACGAGAGAGACAAGACCTGAAGCAGGGAGCTTAAAGCATGACACGAGAGAGACCAGACATTAAACTGGGAGCTTAAAGAAGGACACGAGAGAGAGCGGACCTTAAACTAGGAGCTTAAATTAGGACACGAGAGAGACTAGACCTTAAACTAGGAGCTTAAATTAGGACACGAGAGAGACTAGATCTTAAGCTAGGAGTTTAAAGCAGGACATGAGAGAGAGGCGACCTTAAACTAGGAGCTTAAATCAGGAGACGAGGGAGACCAGACATTAAGCTAGGAGCTTAAAGCAGGAGAAGAGAGAGTCCGGACCTTAAACTAGGAGCTTAAAGCAGGAGACGAGAAAGACCAAACCTGAAGCCAGGAGCTTAAAGCAGGAGACGAGAGAGACTAGACCTTAAGCTAGGAGCTTAAAGCTGGACACGAGAGAGACCAGACCTGAAACTGGGAACTTAAATCAGGAGACGAGAGAGACCAGACCTTAAACTGGGAGCTTAAAGCAGGAGACGAGAGAGACCAGACCTTAAACTGGGAACTTAAATCAGGAGACGAGAGAGACCAGACCTTAAACTGGGAGCTTAAAGCAGGACACGAGAGAGACCGGACCTTAAACTGGGAGCTAAAAGCAGGACACGAGAGAGACCGGACCTTAAACTGGGAGCTTAAATCAGGAGACGAGAGAGACCGGACCTTAAACTGGGAGCTTAAAGCAGGAGACGAGAGAGAGCGGACCTTAAACTGGGAGCTTAAAGCAGGACGCGAGATAGACCAGACCTTAAACTGGGAGCTTAAAGCAGGACACGAGAGAGACTAGACCTTAAGCCAGGAGCTTAAAGCAGGACACGAGAGAATACAGACCTTAAACTGGTAACTTAAATCAGGAGACGAGAGACACCAGACCTGAAGCTGGGAGCTTAAAGCAGGAGACGAGAGAGACCAGACCTTAAGCTAGGAGCTTAAAGCAGGACACGAGAGAGACTCGACCTGAAGCTAGGAACTTAAAGCAGGACACGAGAGAGACTAGACCTTAAACTGGGAGCTTAAAGCAGGAGAAGAGAGAGACCAGACCTTAAACTGGGAGCTTAAATCAGGAGACGAGAGAGATCAGACCTTAAGCTAGGAGCTTAAAGCAGGAGACGAGAGAGACCAGACCTTAAGCTAGGAGCTAAAATCAGGAGAGGAGAGAGACCGGATCTTAAACTGGGAGCTTAAAGCAGGACACGAGAAAGACCAAACGTGAAGCTAGGAGCTTAAAGCAGGACACGAGAGAGACGAGACCTTAAACTAGGAGCTTAAAGCAGGACACGAGAGAGACAAGACCTCAAGCTAGGAGCTTAAAGCAGGAGACGAGAGAGAACAGACCTTAAGCTGAGAGCTTAAAACAGGAGACGAGAGAGACCAGACCTTAAGCTAGGAGCTTAAAGCAGGAGACGAGAGAGACCAGATTAAGCTAGGTGCTAAAATCAGGAGAGGAGAGAGACCGGACCTTAAACTGGGAGCTTAAAGCAGGACACGAGAAAGACCAAACGTGAAGCTAGGAGCTTAAAGCAGGACACGAGAGAGACTAGACCTTAAACTGGGAGCTTAAAGCAGGACATGAGAGAGAGCGGACCTTAAACTGGAGCTTAAATCAGGACACGAGAGAGACCAAACCTTAAGCTAGGTGCTTAAATCAGGAGAGGAGAGAGACCAGACCTTAAGCTGGGATCATAAAGCAGGACATGAGAGACCAGACCTTAAGCTTGGAGCTTAAAACAGGACACGAGAGAGACTCGACCTGAAGCTAGGAGCTTAAAGCAGGACACGAGAGAGTACAGACCTTAAACTGGTAACTTAAATCAGGAGACGAGAGAGACCAGACCTGAAGCTGGGAGCTTAAAGCAGGAGACGAGAGAGACCAGACCGTAAACTGGGAGCTTAAAGCAGGAGACGAGAGAGACCAGACCTTAAGCTAGGAGCATAAAGCAGGACACGAGAGAGACTCGACCTGAAGCTAGGAACTTAAAGCAGGACACGAGAGAGACTAGACCTTAAACTGGGAGCTTGAAGCATGACACGAGAGAGACCAGACCTGAAGCTAGGAGCTTAAAGTAGGAGACGAGAGAGACCAGACTTGAAACTGGGAGCTTAAAGCAGGACACGAGAGAGACCGGACCTTAAACTGGGAGCTTAAAGCAGGAGACGAGAGAGAGCGGAACTTAAACTGGGAGCTTAAAGCAGGACGCGAGATAGACCAGACCTTAAACTGGGAGCTTAAAGCAGGACACGAGAGAGACTAGACCTTAAGCTAGGTGCTTAAAGCAGGACACGAGAGAGTACAGACCTTAAACTGGTAACTTAAATCAGGAGACGAGAGACACCAGACCTGAAGCTGGGAGCTTAAAGCAGGAGACGAGAGAGACCAGACCTTAAACTGGGAGCTTAAAGCAGGAGACGAGAGAGTCCAGACCTTAAACTGGGAGCTTAAAGCAGGACACGAGAGAGACCAGACCTTAAACTGGGAGCTTAAATCAGGAGACGAGAGAGACCAGACCTTAAGCTAGGAGTAGAAAGCAGGACACGAGAGAGACCACACCTTGAACTGGGAGCTTAAATCAGGAGACGAGAGTGACCAGACCTTAAACTAGGTGCTTAAATCAGGAAAGGAGAGAGACCGGATGTTCAACTGGGAGCTTAAAGCAGGACACAAGAAAAACCAAACCTGAAGCTAGGAGCTTAAAGCAGGACACTAGAGAGACCGGACATTAAACTGGGATCTTAAAGCAGGAGAGGAGAGAGTCCGGAACTTAAACTGGGAGCTTAAAGCAGGACACGACAAGAGACCAGACCTTAAACTGGGAACTTAAAGCAGGAGACGAGTGAGAACGGACCTTAAACTGGGAGCTTAAAGAAGGACACGAGAGAGACCGGACCTTAAACTGGGAGCTTAAAGCAGGACACGAGAGAGACCAGACCTGAAACTGGGAACTTAAATCAGGAGACGAGAGAGACCAGACCTTAAACTGGGAGCTTAAAGGCAGGAGACGAGAGAGACCAGACCTTAAACTGGGAACTTAAATCAGGAGACGAGAGAGACCAGACCTTAAACTGGGAGCTTAAAGCAGGACACGAGAGAGAGCGGACCTTAAACTGGGAGCTTAAAGCAGGACACGAGAGAGACCAGACCTGAAGTTGGGAGCTTAAAGCAGGAGACGAGAGAGACCAGACCTTAAACTGAGAGCTTAAAGTAGGACACGAGAGAGAGCGGACCTTAAACTAGGAACTTAAATCAGGAGACGAGAGAGACCAGACCTTCAACTGGGAGCTTAAAGCAGGACACGAGAGAGACCAGACCTTAAGCTAGGAGCTTAAAGCAGGACACGAGAGAGAGCGGACCTTAAACTGGGAGCTTAAAACAGGAGACGAGAGAGACCAGACCTTAAGCTAGGAGCTTAAAGCAGGAGAGGAGAGAGACCAGACCTTAAGCTAGGTGCTAAAATCAGGATAGGAGAGAGACCGGACCTTAAACTGGGAGCTTAAAGCAGGACACGAGAAAGACCAAACCTGAAGCTAGGAGCTTAAAGCAGGAGACGAGAGAGACTAGACCTTAAGCTAGGAGCTTGAAGCAGGACACGAGAGAGACCAGACCTGAAGCTAGGAGCTTAAATTAGGAGACGAGAGAGACCAGACTTGAAACTGGGAGCTTAAAGCAGGACACGAGAGAAACCGGACCTTAAACAGGGAGCTTAAAGCAGGAGACGAGAGAGAGCTGACCTTAAACTGGGAATTTAAAGCAGGACACGAGATAGACCAGACCTTAAACTGGGAGCTTAAAGCAGGACACGAGAGAGACTAGACCTTAAGCTAGGAGCTTAAAGCAGGACACGAGAGAGTACAGACCTTAAACTGGTAACTTAAATCAGGAGACGAGAGACACCAGACCTGAAGCTGGGAGCTTAAAGCAGGAGACGAGAGAGACCAGACATTAAACTGGGAGCTAAAACAGGAGACGAGAGAGACCAGACCTTAAACTGGGAGCTTAAAGCAGGAGACGAGAGAGACCAGACATAAAACTGGGATCTAAAACCGGAGACGAGAGAGACCAGACCTTAAACTGGGAGCTTAAAGCAGGAGACGAGAGAGACCAGACATAAAACTGGGATCTAAAACCGGAGACGAGAGAGACCAGACCTTAAACTGGGAGCTTAAAGCAGGACACGAGAGAGACCAGACCTGAAGCTAGGAGCTTAAAGCAGGACATGAGAGAGACAAGACCTTAAACTAGGAGCTTAAAGCAGGACACGAGAGAGACAAGACCTTAAGCTAGGAGCTTAAAGCAGGAGACGAGAGAGATCAGACCTTAAGCTGGGAGCTTAAAACAGGAGACGAGAGAGACCAGACCTTAAGCTAGGAGCTTAAAGCAGGAGACGAGAGAGACCAGACTTAAGCTAGGTGCTAAAATCAGGAGAGGAGAGAGACCGGACCTTAAACTGGGAGCTTAAAGCAGGACACGATAAAGACCAAACGTGAAGCTTGGAGCTTAAAGCAGGACACGAGAGAGACTAGACCTTAAACTGGGAGCTTAAAGCAGGACATGAGAGAGACCGGACCTTAAACTGGGAGCTTAAATCAGGACACGAGAGAGACCAGACCTTAAGCTAGTAGCTTAAATCAGGAGAGGAGAGAGACCAGACCTTAAGCTGGGATCATAAAGCAGGACACGAGAGACCAGAGCTTAAGCTTGGAGCTTAAAACAGGACACGAGAGAGACTCGACCTGAAGCTAAGAGCTTAAAGCAGGACACGAGAGAGTACAGACCTTAAACTGGTAACTTAAATCAGGAGACGAGAGAGACCAGACCTGAAGCTGGGAGCTTAAAGCAGGAGACGAGAGAGACCAGACCTTAAGCTAGGAGCTTAAAGCAGGACACGAGAGAGACTCGACCTGAAGCTAGGAACTTAAAGCAGGACACGATAGAGACTAGACCTTAAACTGGGAGCTTAAAGCAGGAGACGAGAGAGACCAGACCTTAAGCTAGGAGCTTAAAGCAGGAGACGAGAGAGAGCGGACCTTAAACTAGGAGCTTAAAGCAGGACACAAGAGAGACTAGACCTTAAGCTCTGAGCTTAAAGCAGGAGACGAGAGAGACCAGACCTTAAACTGGGAGCTTAAAGCAGGAGACGAGAGAGACCAGACCTTAAGCTAGAAGCTTAAAGCAGGAGACGAGAGAGACCAGACCTTACGCTAGGTGCTTAAATCAGGAGAGGAGAGAGACCGGACCTTAAACTGGGAGCTTAAAGCAGGACACGAGAGAGACCAGACCTTGAACTGGGAGCTTAAAGCAGGACACGCGAAAGACCAGACCTTAAGCTAGGAGCTTAAAACAGGACACGAGAGAGACCAGAACTTAAGCTAGGTGCTTAAATCAGGAGAGGAGAGAGAGCGGACCTTAAACTGGGAGCTTAAAGCAGGAGACGAGAGAGACCGGACCTTAAGCTAGGAGCTTAAAGCAGGAGACGAGAGAGACCAGACCTGAAGCTAGGAGCTTAAAGCAGGACACGAGAGAGACCAGACCTTAAGCTGGGAGCTTAAAGCAGGAGATGAGAGAGACTAGACCTTAAGCTGGGATTATAAAGCAGGTCACGAGAGACCAGACCTTAAGCTGGGAACTTAAAGCTGGAGACGAGAGAGACCGGACCTTCAACTAGGAGCTTAAAGCAGGACACGAGAGAGACCAGACATTAAACTGGGAGCTTAAAGCAGCAGATGAGAGAGAATAGACATTAAGCTGGGATCTTAAAGCAGGACACGAGAGACCAGACCTTAAGCTGGGAACTTAAAGCAGGAGATGAGAGAGAGAGGACCTTAAACTAGGAGCTTAAAGCAGGACACGAGAGAGAGCGGACCTTAAACCAGGAACTTAAAGCAGGAGACGAGAGAGAGCGGACCTTAAACTGGGAGCTTAAAGCAGGACACGAGAGAGACCAGACCTTAAGCTTGGAGCTTAAAGCAGGACACGAGAGAGACCAGACGTTAAGCTTGGAGCTTAAAGCAGGAGACGACAGAGACCAGACCTTAAGCTAGGAGCTTAAAGCAGGACACGAGAGAGACCAGACCTTAAGCTTGGAGCTTAAAGCAGGAGATGAGAGAGACTAGACCTTAAGCTAGGAGCTTAAAACAGGACACGAGGGAGACTCGACCTGAAGCTAGGAGCTTAAAGCAGGACACGAGTGAGAGCCGAACTTCAGCTAGGAGCTTAAAGCAGGACACAAGAGAGAGCGGACCTTAAACTAGGAGCTTATATCAGGACACGAGAGAGACCAGACCTTAAGCTAGGAGCTTAAAGCAGGACACGAGAGAGAGCGGACTTTAAACTAGGAACTTAAAGCAGGACACGAGAGAGACTAGACCTTAAGCTAGCAGCTTAAAGCAGGAGACGAGAGAGAACAGACATTAAGCTAGAAGTTTAAAGCAGGACACGAGAGAGACCAGACCTTAAACTGGGAGCTTAAAACAGGAGACGAGAGAGACCAGACCTTACGCTAGGAGCTTAAAGCAGGAGACGAGAGAGACCAGACCTTAAGCTAGGAGCTTAAAGCAGGAGACGAGAGAGACCAGACCTTAAGCTAGGTGCTAAAGTCAGGAGAGGAGAGAGACCAGACCTTAAACTGGGAGCTTAAAGCAGGACACGAGAAAGACCAAACCTGAAGCTAGGAGCTTAAAGCAGGAGACGAGAGAGACCGGACCTTAAACTGGGAGCTTAAAGCAGGACACGAGAGAGACCAGACCTGAAGCTAGGAGCTTAACGCAGGACACGAGAGAGAGCGGACCTTAAACTAGGAGCTTAAATCAGGACACGAGAGAGACCAGACCTTAAGCTGGGATCTTAAAGTAGGAGACGAGAGAAACCAGACCTGAAACTGGGAGCTTAAAGCAGGAGACGAAAGAGACCGGACCTTAAACTAGGAGCTTAAATTAGGACCCGAGGGAGACTAGACCTTAAACTAGGAGCTTAAAGCAGGACACGAGAGAGACTAGACCTTAAGCTAGGAGTTTAAAGCAGGACACGAGAGAGAGGGGACCTTAAGCTAGGAGCTTAAATCAGGAGACGAGGGAGACCAGACATTAAGCTAGGAGCTTAAAGCAGGAGAAGAAAGAGACCGGACCTTAAACTAGGAGCTTAAAGCAGGACACGAGAAAGACCAAACCTGAAGCTAGGAGCTTAAAGCAGGACACGAGAGAGACTAGACCTTAAGCTCGGAGCATAAAGCAGGACACGAGAAAGACCAAACCTGAAGCTAGGAGCTTAAAGCTGGCCCCGAGAGAGACCAGACCTGAAGCTGGGAGCTTAAAGCAGGAGACGAGAGAGACCAGACCTTAAACTGGGAGCTTAAAGCAGGAGACGAGAGAGACAGACCTTAAACTGGGAGCTTAAAGCAGGAGACGAGAGAGACCAGACCTTAAACTGGGAACTTAAATCAGGAGACGAGAGAGACCAGACCTTAAACTGGGAGCTTAAAGCAGGACACGAGAGAGATCGGACCTTAAACTGGGAGCTTAAAGCAGGACACGAGAGAGATCGGACCTTAAACTGGGAGCTTAAAGCAGGACACGAGAGAGACCGGACCTTAAACTGGGAGCTTAAAGCAGGACACGAGAGAGACCAGACCTGAAGCTGGGAGCTTAAAGCAGGAGACGAGAGAGACCAGACCTTAAACTGGGAGCTTAAAGCAGGACACGAGAGAGAGTGGACCTTAAACTAGGAACTTAAATCAGGAGACGAGAGAGACCAGACCTTAAACTGGGAGCTTAAAGCAGGACACGAGAGAGACCAGACCTTAAGCTAGGAGCTTAAAGTAGGACACGAGAGAGACCAGACCTTAAACTGGGAGCTTAAAACAGGAGACGAGAGAGACCAGACCTTAAGCTAGGAGCTTAAAGCAGGAGACGAGAGAGACCAGACTTTAAGCTAGGAGCTTAAAGCAGGAGAGGAGAGAGACCGGACCTTAAGCTAGGTGCTAAAATCAGGAGAGGAGAGAGACCGGACTTTAAACTGGGAGCTTAAAGCAGGACACGAGAAAGACCAAAACTGAAGCTAGGAGCTTAAAGCAGGACACGAGAGAGACTAGACCTTAAACTGGGAGCTTAAAGCAGGACACGAGAGAGAACGGACCTTAAACTGGGAGCTTAAAGCAGGACACGAGAGAGACCGGACCTTAAACTGGGAGCTTAAAGCAGGACACGAAAGAGACCGGACCTTAAACTGGGAGCTTAAAGCAGAGCACGAGAGAGACCAGACCTGAAGCTGGGGGCTTAAAGCAGGACACGAGAGAGACTAGACCTTAAGCTCGGAGCTTAAAGCAGGACACGAGAAAGACCAAACCTGAAGCTAGGAGCTTAAAGCTGGCCCCGAGAGAGACCAGACCTGAAGCTGGGAGCTTAAAGCAGGAGACGAGAGAGACCGGACCTTAAACTGGGAACTTAAAGCAGGACACGAGAGAGACCAGACCTTAAACTGGGAGCTTAAAGCAGGACACGAGAGAGAGCGGACCTTAAACTAGGAACTTAAATCAGGAAACGAGTGAGACCAGACCTTAAACTGGGAGATTAAAGTAGGACACGAGAGAGACCAGACCTTAAGCTAGGAGCTTAAAGCAGGACACGAGAGCGACCAGACCTTAAACTGGGAGCTTAAAACAGGAGACGAGAGAGACCAGACCTTAAGCTAGGAGCTTAAAGCAGGAGACGAGAGAGACCAGACTTTAAGCTAGGAGCTTAAAGCAGGAGAGGAGAGAGACCGGACCTTAAGCTAGGAGCTTAAAGCAGGACACGAGAGAGACCAGGCCTTAAACTGGGAGCTTAAAACAGGAGACGAGAGAGACCAGACCTTAAGCTAGGAGCTTAAAGCAGGAGACGAGAGAGACCAGACTTTAAGCTAGGAGCTTAAAGCAGGAGAGGAGAGAGACCGGACCTTAAGCTAGGTGCTAAAATCAGGAGAGGAGAGAGACCGGACCTTAAACTGGGAGCTTAAAGCAGGACACGAGAGAGTACAGACCTTAAACTGGTAACTTAAATCAGGAGACGATAGACACGAGACCTGAAGCTGGGAGCTTAAAGCAGGAGACGAGAGAGACCAGACATTAAACTGGGAGCTAAAACAGGAGACGAGAGAGACCAGACCTTAAACTGGGAGCTTAAAGCAGGAGACGAGAGAGACCAGACATAAAACTGGGATCTAAAACCGGAAACGAGAGAGACCAGACCTTAAACTGGGAGCTTAAAGCAGGACACGAGAGAGACCAGACCTGAAGCTAGGAGCTTAAAGCAGGACATGAGGGAGACAAGACCTTAAACTAGGAGCTTAAAGCAGGACACGAGAGAGAGAAGACCTTAAGCTAGGAGCTTAAAGCAGGAGACGAGAGAGATCAGACCTTAAGCTGGGAGCTTAAAGCAGGATACGAGAGAGACCAAACGTGAAGCTTGGAGCTTAAAGCAGGACACGAGAGAGACTAGACCTTAA
This sequence comes from Pristiophorus japonicus, assembly GCF_044704955.1. Taxonomy (NCBI): domain Eukaryota; kingdom Metazoa; phylum Chordata; class Chondrichthyes; family Pristiophoridae; genus Pristiophorus; species Pristiophorus japonicus. The sequence goes on along the minus strand of NC_092011.1, from coordinate 21,051,615 downwards.
ACTGGGAGCTTAAAGCAGGACATGAGAGAGACCGGACCTTAAACTGGGAGCTTAAATCAGGACACGAGAGAGACCAGACCTTAAGCTAGTAGCTTAAATCAGGAGAGGAGAGAGACCAGACCTTAAGCTGGGATCATAAAGCAGGACACGAGAGACCTGACCTTAAGCTTGGAGCTTAAAACAGGACACGAGAGAGAATCGACCTGAAGCTAAGAGCTTCAAGCAGGACACGAGAGAGTACAGACCTTAAACTGGTAACTTAAATCAGGAGACGAGAGAGACCAGACCTGAAGCTGGGAGCTTAAAGCAGGAGACGAGAGAGACCAGACCTTAAGCTAGGAGCTTAAAGCAGGACACGAGAGAGACTCGACCTGAAGCTAGGAACTTAAAGCAGGACACGAGAGAGACTAGACCTTAAACTGGGAGCTTAAAGCAGGAGACGAGAGAGACCAGACATTAAACTGGGAGCTTAAATCAGGAGACGAGAGATACCAGACCTTAAGCTAGGAGCTTAAAGCAGGAGACGAGAGAGAGCGGACCTTAAACTAGGAGCTTAAAGCAGGACACAAGAGAGACTAGACCTTAAGCTCTGAGCTTAAAGCAGGAGACGAGAGAGACCAGACCTTAAACTGGGAGCTTAAATCAGGAGACGAGAGAGACCAGACCTTAAGCTAGGAGCTTAAAGCAGGAGACGAGCGAGACCAGACCTTACGCTAGGTGCTTAAATCAGGAGAGGAGAGAGACCGGACCTTAAACTGGGAGCTTAAAGCAGGACACGAGAGAGACCAGACCTTGAACTGGGAGCTTAAAGCAGGACACGCGAGAGACCAGACCTTAAGCTTGAAGCTTAAAGCAGGAGATGAGAGAGACTAGACCTTAAGCTAGGAGCTTAAAACAGGACACGAGAGAGACTCGACCTGAAGCTAGGAGCTTAAAGCAGGACACGAGTGAGAGCCGAACTTCAGCTAGGAGCTTAAAGCAGGACACAAGAGAGAGCGGACCTTAAACTAGGAGCTTATATCAGGACACGAGAGAGACCAGACCTTAAGCTAGGAGCTTAAAGCAGGACACGAGAGAGAGCGGACTTTAAACTAGGAACTTAAAGCAGGACACGAGAGAGACTAGACCTTAAGCTAGCAGCTTAAAGCAGGAGACGAGAGAGAACAGACATTAAGCTAGAAGTTTAAAGCAGGACACGAGAGAGACCAGACCTTAAACTGGGAGCTTAAAGCAGGAGACGAGAGAGACCAGACCTTACGCTAGGAGCTTAAAGCAGGAGACGAGAGAGACCAGACCTTAAGCTAGGAGCTTAAAGCAGGAGACGAGAGAGACCAGACCTTAAGCTAGGTGCTAAAATCAGGAGAGGAGAGAGACCAGACCTTAAACTGGGAGCTTAAAGCAGGACACGAGAAAGACCAAACCTGAAGCTAGGAGCTTAAAGCAGGACACGAGAGAGACCGGACCTTAAACTGGGAGCTTGAAGCAGGACACGAGAGAGACCAGACCTGAAGCTAGGAGCTTAAAGCAGGACACGAGAGAGACCAGACCTTAAGCTGGGATCTTAAAGTAGGAGACGAGAGAAACCAGACCTGAAACTGGGAGCTTAAAGCAGGAGACGAAAGAGACCGGACCTTAAACTAGGAGCTTAAATTAGGACACGAGGGAGACTAGACCTTAAACTAGGAGTTTAAATTAGGACACGAGAGAGACTAGACCTTAAGCTAGGAGTTTAAAGCAGGACACGAGAGAGAGGGGACCTTAAGCTAGGAGCTTAAATCAGGAGACGAGGGAGACCAGACCTTAAGCTAGGAGCTTAAAGCAGGAGAAGAAAGAGACCGGACCTTAAACTAGGAGCTTAAAGCAGGACACGAGAAAGACCAAACCTGAAGCTAGGAGCTTAAAGCAGGACACGAGAGAGACTAGACCTTAAGCCCGGAGCATAAAGCAGGACACGAGAAAGACCAAACCTGAAGCTAGAAGCTTAAAGCTGGCCCCGAGAGAGACCAGACCTGAAGCTGGGAGCTTAAAGCAGGAGACGAGAGAGACCAGACCTTAAACTGGGAGCTTAAAGTAGGAGATGAGAGAGACCAGATCTTAAACTGGGAGCTTAAAGCAGGAGACGAGAGAGACCAGACCTTAAACTGGGAACTTAAATCAGGAGACGAGAGAGACCAGACCTTAAACTGGGAGCTTAAAGCAGGACACGAGAGAGACCGGACCTTAAACTGGGAGCTTAAAGCAGGACACGAGAGAGATCGGACCTTAAACTGGGAGCTTAAAGCAGGACACGAGAGAGACCGGACCTTAAACTGGGAGCTTAAAGCAGGACACGAGAGAGACCAGACCTGAAGCTGGGAGCTTAAAGCAGGAGACGAGAGAGACCAGACCTTAAACTGGGAGCTTAAAGCAGGACACGAGAGAGAGTGGACCTTAAACTAGGAACTTAAATCAGGAGACGAGAGAGACCAGACCTTAAACTGGGAGCTTAAAGCAGGACACGAGAGAGACCAGACCTTAAGCTAGGAGCTTAAAGTAGGACACGAGAGAGACCAGACCTTAAACTGGGAGCTTAAAACAGGAGACGAGAGAGACCAGACCTTAAGCTAGGAGCTTAAAGCAGGAGACGAGAGAGACCAGACTTTAAGCTAGGAGCTTAAAGCAGGAGAGGAGAGAGACCGGACCTTAAGCTAGGTGCTAAAATCAGGAGAGGAGAGAGACCGGACTTTAAACTGGGAGCTTAAAGCAGGACACGAGAAAGACCAAAACTGAAGCTAGGAGCTTAAAGCAGGACACGAGAGAGACTAGACCTTAAACTGGGAGCTTAAAGCAGGACACGAGAGAGACCGGACCTTAAACTGGGAGCTTAAAGCAGGACACGAGAGAGACCGGACCTTAAACTGGGAGCTTAAAGCAGGACACGAGAGAGACCGGACCTTAAACTGGGAGCTTAAAGCAGGACACGAGAGACACCAGACCTGAAGCTGGGGGCTTAAAGCAGGACACGAGAGAGACTAGACCTTAAGCTCAGAGCTTAAAGCAGGACACGAGAAAGACCAAACCTGAAGCTAGGAGCTTAAAGCTGGCCCCGAGAGAGACCAGATCTGAAGCTGGGAGCTTAAAGCAGGAGACGAGAGAGACCGGACCTTAAACTGGGAACTTAAAGCAGGACACGAGAGAGACCAGACCTTAAACTGGGAGCTTAAAGCAGGACACGAGAGAGAGCGGACCTTAAGCTCGGAGCATAAAGCAGGACACGAGAAAGACCAAACCTGAAGCTAGGAGCTTAAAGCTGGCCCCGAGAGAGACCAGACCTGAAGCTGGGAGCTTAAAGCAGGAGACGAGAGAGACCAGACCTTAAACTGGGAGCTTAAAACAGGAGACGAGGGAGACCAGACCTTAAGCTAGGAGCTTAAAGCAGGAGAAGAAAGAGACCGGACCTTAAACTAGGAGCTTAAAGCAGGACACGAGAAAGACCAAACCTGAAGCTAGGAGCTTAAAGCAGGACACGAGAGAAACTAGACCTTAAGCTCGGAGCATAAAGCAGGACACGAGAAAGACCAAACCTGAAGCTAGGAGCTTAAAGCTGGCCCCGAGAGAGACCAGACCTGAAGCTGGGAGCTTAAAGCAGGAGACGAGAGAGACCAGACCTTAAACTGGGAGCTTAAAGCAGGAGACGAGAGAGACAGACCTTAAACTGGGAGCTTAAAGCAGGAGACGAGAGAGACCAGACCTTAAACTGGGAACTTAAATCAGGAGACGAGAGAGACCAGACCTTAAACTGGGAGCTTAAAGCAGGACACGAGAGAGACCGGACCTTAAACTGGGAGCTTAAAGCAGGACACGAGAGAGATCGGACCTTAAACTGGGAGCTTAAAGCAGGACACAAGAGAGACCGGACCTTAAACTGGGAGCTTAAAGCAGGACACGAGAGAGACCAGACCTGAAGCTGGGAGCTTAAAGCAGGAGACGAGAGAGACCAGACCTTAAGCTAGGAGCTTAAAGCAGGACACGAGAGAGAGTGGATCTTAAACTAGGAACTTAAATCAGGAGACGAGAGAGACCAGACCTTAAACTGGGAGCTTAAAGCAGGACACGAGAGAGACCAGACCTTAAGCTAGGAGCTTAAAGTAGGACACGAGAGAGACCAGACCTTAAACTGGGAGCTTAAAACAGGAGACGAGGGAGACCAGACCTTAAGCTAGGAGCTTAAAGCAGGAGACGAGAGAGACCAGACTTTAAGCTAGGAGCTTAAAGCAGGAGAGGAGAGAGAGGGGACCTTAAGCTAGGTGCTAAAATCAGGAGAGGAGAAAGACCGGACTTTAAACTGGGAGCTTAAAGCAGGACACGAGAAAGACCAAAACTGAAGCTAGGAGCTTAAAGCAGGACACGAGAGAGACTAGACCTTAAACTGGGAGCTTAAAGCAGGACACGAGAGAGAACGGACCTTAAACTGGGAGCTTAAAGCAGGACACGAGAGAGACCGGACCTTAAACTGGGAGCTTAAAGCAGGACACGAAAGAGACCGGACCTTAAACTGGGAGCTTAAAGCAGAGCACGAGAGAGACCAGACCTGAAGCTGGGGGCTTAAAGCAGGACACGAGAGAGACTAGACCTTAAGCTCGGAGCTTAAAGCAGGACACGAGAAAGACCAAACCTGAAGCTAGGAGCTTAAAGCTGGCCCCGAGAGAGACCAGACCTGAAGCTGGGAGCTTAAAGCAGGAGACGAGAGAGACCGGACCTTAAACTGGGAACTTAAAGCAGGACACGAGAGAGACCAGACCTTAAACTGGGAGCTTAAAGCAGGACACGAGAGAGAGCGGACCTTAAACTAGGAACTTAAATCAGGAGACGAGAGAGACCAGACCTTAAACTGGGAGATTAAAGCAGGACACGAGAGAGACCAGACCTTAAGCTAGGAGCTTAAAGCAGGACACGAGAGCGACCAGACCTTAAACTGGGAGCTTAAAACAGGAGACGAGAGAGACCAGACCTTAAGCTAGGAGCTTAAAGCAGGAGACGAGAGAGACCAGACTTTAAGCTAGGAGCTTAAAGCAGGAGAGGAGAGAGACCGGACCTTAAGCTAGGAGCTTAAAGCAGGACACGAGAGAGACCAGGCCTTAAACTGGGAGCTTAAAACAGGAGACGAGAGAGACCAGACCTTAAGCTAGGAGCTTAAAGCAGGAGACGAGAGAGACCAGACTTTAAGCTAGGAGCTTAAAGCAGGAGAGGAGAGAGACCGGACCTTAAGCTAGGTGCTAAAATCAGGAGAGGAGAGAGACCGGACCTTAAACTGGGAGCTTAAAGCAGGACACGAGAGAGTACAGACCTTAAACTGGTAACTTAAATCAGGAGACGATAGACACGAGACCTGAAGCTGGGAGCTTAAAGCAGGAGACGAGAGAGACCAGACATTAAACTGGGAGCTAAAACAGGAGACGAGAGAGACCAGACCTTAAACTGGGAGCTTAAAGCAGGAGACGAGAGAGACCAGACATAAAACTGGGATCTAAAACCGGAAACGAGAGAGACCAGACCTTAAACTGGGAGCTTAAAGCAGGACACGAGAGAGACCAGACCTGAAGCTAGGAGCTTAAAGCAGGACATGAGAGAGACAAGACCTTAAACTAGGAGCTTAAAGCAGGACACGAGAGAGAGAAGACCTTAAGCTAGGAGCTTAAAGCAGGAGACGAGAGAGATCAGACCTTAAGCTGGGAGCTTAAAGCAGGATACGAGAGAGACGAGACTTAAGCTAGGTGCTAAAATCAGGAGAGGAGAGAGACCGGACCTTAAACTGGGAGCTTAAAGCAGGACACGAGAAAGACCAAACGTGAAGCTTGGAGCTTAAAGCAGGACACGAGAGAGACTAGACCTTAAACTGGGAGCTTAAAGCAGGACATGAGAGAGAGCGGACCTTAAACTGGAGCTTAAATCAGGACACGAGAGAGACCAAACCTTAAACTGGGAGCTTAAAGCAGGACACGAGAGAGACCGGACCTTAAACTGGGAGCTTAAAGCAGGACACGAGAGAGATCGGACCTTAAACTGGGAGCTTAAAGCAGGACACGAGAGAGACCGGACCTTAAACTGGGAGCTTAAAGCAGGACACGAGAGAGACCAGACCTGAAGCTGGGAGCTTAAAGCAGGAGACGAGAGAGACCAGACCTTAAACTGGGAGCTTAAAGCAGGACACGAGAGAGAGTGGACCTTAAACTAGGAACTTAAATCAGGAGACGAGAGAGACCAGACCTTAAACTGGGAGCTTAAAGCAGGACACGAGAGAGACCAGACCTTAAGCTAGGAGCTTAAAGTAGGACACGAGAGAGACCAGACCTTAAACTGGGAGCTTAAAACAGGAGACGAGAGAGACCAGACCTTAAGCTAGGAGCTTAAAGCAGGAGACGAGAGAGACCAGACTTTAAGCTAGGAGCTTAAAGCAGGAGAGGAGAGAGACCGGACCTTAAGCTAGGTGCTAAAATCAGGAGAGGAGAGAGACCGGACTTTAAACTGGGAGCTTAAAGCAGGACACGAGAGAGACCAAAACTGAAGCTAGGAGCTTAAAGCAGGAGAGGAGAGAGACCGGACCTTAAGCTAGGTGCTAAAATCAGGAGAGGAGAGAGACCGGACCTTAAACTGGGAGCTTAAAGCAGGACACGAGAAAGACCAAAACTGAAGCTAGGAGCTTAAAGCAGGACACGAGAGAGACTAGACCTTAAACTGGGAGCTTAAAGCAGGACACGAGAGAGACCGGACCTTAAACTGGGAGCTTAAAGCAGGACACGAGAGAGACCGGACCTTAAACTGGGAGCTTAAAGCAGGACACGAGAGAGACCGGACCTTAAACTGGGAGCTTAAAGCAGGACACGAGAGAGACCAGACCTGAAGCTGGGGGCTTAAAGCAGGACACGAGAGAGACTAGACCTTAAGCTCGGAGCTTAAAGCAGGACACGAGAAAGACCAAACCTGAAGCTAGGAGCTTAAAGCAGGAGACGAGAGAGACCAGACTTTAAGCTAGGAGCTTAAATCAGGAGAGGAGAGAGACCGGACCTTAAGCTAGGTGCTAAAATCAGGAGAGGAGAGAGACCGGACTTTAAACTGGGAGCTTAAAGCAGGACACGAGAGAGACCAAAACTGAAGCTAGGAGCTTAAAGCAGGAGAGGAGAGAGACCGGACCTTAAGCTAGGTGCTAAAATCAGGAGAGGAGAGAGACCGGACCTTAAACTGGGAGCTTAAAGCAGGACACGAGAAAGACCAAAACTGAAGCTAGGAGCTTAAAGCAGGACACGAGAGAGACTAGACCTTAAACTGGGAGCTTAAAGCAGGACACGAGAGAGACCGGACCTTAAACTGGGAGCTTAAAGCAGGACACGAGAGAGACCGGACCTTAAACTGGGAGCTTAAAGCAGGACACGAGAGAGACCGGACCTTAAACTGGGAGCTTAAAGCAGGACACGAGAGAGACCAGACCTGAAGCTGGGGGCTTAAAGCAGGACACGAGAGAGACTAGACCTTAAGCTCGGAGCTTAAAGCAGGACACGAGAAAGACCAAACCTGAAGCTAGGAGCTTAAAGCTGGCCCCGAGAGAGACCAGACCTGAAGCTGGGAGCTTAAAGCAGGAGACGAGAGAGACCGGACCTTAAACTGGGAACTTAAAGCAGGACACGAGAGAGACCAAACCTTAAACTGGGAGCTTAAAGCAGGACACGAGAGAGAGCGGACCTTAAACTAGGAACTTAAATCAGGAGACGAGAGAGACCAGACCTTAAACTGGGAGATTAAAGCAGGACACGAGAGAGACCAGACCTTAAGCTAGGAGCTTAAAGCAGGACACGAGAGCGACCAGACCTTAAACTGGGAGCTTAAAACAGGAGACGAGAGAGACCAGACCTTAAGCTAGGAGCTTAAAGCAGGAGACGAGAGAGACCAGACTTTAAGCTAGGAGCTTAAAGCAGGAGAGGAGAGAGACCGGACCTTAAGCTAGGAGCTTAAAGCAGGACACGAGAGAGACCAGACCTTAAACTGGGAGCTTAAAACAGGAGACGAGAGAGACCAGACCTTAAGCTAGGAGCTTAAAGCAGGAGACGAGAGAGACCAGACTTTAAGCTAGGAGCTTAAAGCAGGAGAGGAGAGAGACCGGACCTTAAGCTAGGTGCTAAAATCAGGAGAGGAGAGAGACCGGACCTTAAACTGGGAGCTTAAAGCAGGACACGAGAGAGTACAGACCTTAAACTGGTAACTTAAATCAGGAGACGAGAGAGACAAGACCTGAAGCAGGGAGCTTAAAGCATGACACGAGAGAGACCAGACATTAAACTGGGAGCTTAAAGAAGGACACGAGAGAGAGCGGACCTTAAACTAGGAGCTTAAATTAGGACACGAGAGAGACTAGACCTTAAACTAGGAGCTTAAATTAGGACACGAGAGAGACTAGACCTTAAGCTAGGAGTTTAAAGCAGGACATGAGAGAGAGGCGACCTTAAACTAGGAGCTTAAATCAGGAGACGAGGGAGACCAGACATTAAGCTAGGAGCTTAAAGCAGGAGAAGAGAGAGACCGGACCTTAAACTAGGAGCTTAAAGCAGGAGACGAGAAAGACCAAACCTGAAGCTAGGAGCTTAAAGCAGGAGACGAGAGAGACTAGACCTTAAGCTAGGAGCTTAAAGCTGGACACGAGAGAGACCAGACCTGAAACTGGGAACTTAAATCAGGAGACGAGAGAGACCAGACCTTAAACTGGGAGCTTAAAGCAGGAGACGAGAGAGACCAGACCTTAAACTGGGAACTTAAATCAGGAGACGAGAGAGACCAGACCTTAAACTGGGAGCTTAAAGCAGGACACGAGAGAGACCGGACCTTAAACTGGGAGCTAAAAGCAGGACACGAGAGAGACCGGACCTTAAACTGGGAGCTTAAATCAGGAGACGAGAGAGACCGGACCTTAAACTGGGAGCTTAAAGCAGGAGACGAGAGAGAGCGGACCTTAAACTGGGAGCTTAAAGCAGGACGCGAGATAGACCAGACCTTAAACTGGGAGCTTAAAGCAGGACACGAGAGAGACTAGACCTTAAGCCAGGAGCTTAAAGCAGGACACGAGAGAGTACAGACCTTAAACTGGTAACTTAAATCAGGAGACGAGAGACACCAGACCTGAAGCTGGGAGCTTAAAGCAGGAGACGAGAGAGACCAGACCTTAAGCTAGGAGCTTAAAGCAGGACACGAGAGAGACTCGACCTGAAGCTAGGAACTTAAAGCAGGACACGAGAGAGACTAGACCTTAAACTGGGAGCTTAAAGCAGGAGACGAGAGAGACCAGACCTTAAACTGGGAGCTTAAATCAGGAGACGAGAGAGACCAGACCTTAAGCTAGGAGCTTAAAGCAGGAGACGAGAGAGACCAGACCTTAAGCTAGGAGCTAAAATCAGGAGAGGAGAGAGACCGGATCTTAAACTGGGAGCTTAAAGCAGGACACGAGAAAGACCAAACGTGAAGCTAGGAGCTTAAAGCAAGACACGAGAGAGACGAGACCTTAAACTAGGAGCTTAAAGCAGGACACGAGAGAGACAAGACCTCAAGCTAGGAGCTTAAAGCAGGAGACGAGAGAGAACAGACCTTAAGCTGGGTGCTTAAAACAGGAGACGAGAGAGACCAGACCTTAAGCTAGGAGCTTAAAGCAGGAGACGAGAGAGACCAGATTAAGCTAGGTGCTAAAATCAGGAGAGGAGAGAGACCGGACCTTAAACTGGGAGCTTAAAGCAGGACACGAGAAAGACCAAACGTGAAGCTAGGAGCTTAAAGCAGGACACGAGAGAGACCAGACCTGAAACTGGGAACTTAAATCAGGAGACGAGAGAGACCAGACCTTAAACTGGGAGCTTAAAGCAGGAGACGAGAGAGACCAGACCTTAAACTGGGAACTTAAATCAGGAGACGAGAGAGACCAGACCTTAAACTGGGAGCTTAAAGCAGGACACGAGAGAGACCGGACCTTAAACTGGGAGCTAAAAGCAGGACACGAGAGAGACCGGACCTTAAACTGGGAGCTTAAAGCAGGACACGAGAGAGAGCGGACCTTAAACTGGGAGCTTAAAGCAGGACACGAGAGAGACCAGACCTGAAGTTGGGAGCTTAAAGCAGGAGACGAGAGAGACCAGACCTTAAACTGAGAGCTTAAAGTAGGACACGAGAGAGAGCGGACCTTAAACTAGGAACTTAAATCAGGAGACGAGAGAGACCAGACCTTCAACTGGGAGCTTAAAGCAGGACACGAGAGAGACCAGACCTTAAGCTAGGAGCTTAAAGCAGGACACGAGAGAGAGCGGACCTTAAACTGGGAGCTTAAAACAGGAGACGAGAGAGACCAGACCTTAAGCTAGGAGCTTAAAGCAGGAGAGGAGAGAGACCAGACCTTAAGCTAGGTGCTAAAATCAGGATAGGAGAGAGACCGGACCTTAAACTGGGAGCTTAAAGCAGGACACGAGAAAGACCAAACCTGAAGCTAGGAGCTTAAAGCAGGAGACGAGAGAGACTAGACCTTAAGCTAGGAGCTTGAAGCAGGACACGAGAGAGACCAGACCTGAAGCTAGGAGCTTAAATTAGGAGACGAGAGAGACCAGACTTGAAACTGGGAGCTTAAAGCAGGACACGAGAGAAACCGGACCTTAAACAGGGAGCTTAAAGCAGGAGACGAGAGAGAGCTGACCTTAAACTGGGAATTTAAAGCAGGACACGAGATAGACCAGACCTTAAACTGGGAGCTTAAAGCAGGACACGAGAGAGACTAGACCTTAAGCTAGGAGCTTAAAGCAGGACACGAGAGAGTACAGACCTTAAACTGGTAACTTAAATCAGGAGACGAGAGACACCAGACCTGAAGCTGGGAGCTTAAAGCAGGAGACGAGAGAGACCAGACATTAAACTGGGAGCTAAAACAGGAGACGAGAGAGACCAGACCTTAAACTGGGAGCTTAAAGCAGGAGACGAGAGAGACCAGACATAAAACTGGGATCTAAAACCGGAGACGAGAGAGACCAGACCTTAAACTGGGAGCTTAAAGCAGGACACGAGAGAGACCAGACCTGAAGCTAGGAGCTTAAAGCAGGACATGAGAGAGACAAGACCTTAAACTAGGAGCTTAAAGCAGGACACGAGAGAGACAAGACCTTAAGCTAGGAGCTTAAAGCAGGAGACGAGAGAGATCAGACCTTAAGCTGGGAGCTTAAAACAGGAGACGAGAGAGACCAGACCTTAAGCTAGGAGCTTAAAGCAGGAGACGAGAGAGACCAGACTTAAGCTAGGTGCTAAAATCAGGAGAGGAGAGAGACCGGACCTTAAACTGGGAGCTTAAAGCAGGACACGATAAAGACCAAACGTGAAGCTTGGAGCTTAAAGCAGGACACGAGAGAGACTAGACCTTAAACTGGGAGCTTAAAGCAGGACATGAGAGAGACCGGACCTTAAACTGGGAGCTTAAATCAGGACACGAGAGAGACCAGACCTTAAGCTAGTAGCTTAAATCAGGAGAGGAGAGAGACCAGACCTTAAGCTGGGATCATAAAGCAGGACACGAGAGACCAGACCTTAAGCTTGGAGCTTAAAACAGGACACGAGAGAGACTCGACCTGAAGCTAAGAGCTTAAAGCAGGACACGAGAGAGTACAGACCTTAAACTGGTAACTTAAATCAGGAGACGAGAGAGACCAGACCTGAAGCTGGGAGCTTAAAGCAGGAGACGAGAGAGACCAGACCTTAAGCTAGGAGCTTAAAGCAGGACACGAGAGAGACTCGACCTGAAGCTAGGAACTTAAAGCAGGACACGAGAGAGACTAGACCTTAAACTGGGAGCTTAAAACAGGAGACGAGAGAGACCAGACTTTAAACTGGGAGCTTAAATCAGGAGACGAGAGATACCAGACCTTAAGCTAGGAGCTTAAAGCAGGAGACGAGAGAGAGCGGACCTTAAACTAGGAGCTTAAAGCAGGACACAAGAGAGACTAGACCTTAAGCTCTGAGCTTAAAGCAGGAGACGAGAGAGACCAGACCTTAAACTGGGAGCTTAAATCAGGAGACGAGAGAGACCAGACCTTAAGCTAGGAGCTTAAAGCAGGAGACGAGAGAGACCAGACCTTACGCTAGGTGCTTAAATCAGGAGAGGAGAGAGACCGGACCTTAAACTGGGAGCTTAAAGCAGGACACGAGAGAGACCAGACCTTGAACTGGGAGCTTAAAGCAGGACACGCGAGAGACCAGACCTTAAGCTAGGAGCTTAAAACAGGACACGAGAGAGACCAGACCTTAAGCTAGGTGCTTAAATCAGGAGAGGAGAGAGAGCGGACCTTAAACTGGGAGCTTAAAGCAGGAGACGAGAGAGACCGGACCTTAAGCTAGGAGCTTAAAGCAGGAGACGAGAGAGACCAGACCTGAATCTAGGAGCTTAAAGCAGGACACGAGAGAGACCAGACCTTAAGCTGGGAGCTTAAAGCAGGAGATGAGAGAGACTAGACCTTAAGCTGGGATTATAAAGCAGGACACGAGAGACCAGACCTTAAGCTGGGAACTTAAGGCAGGAGACGAGAGAGACCGGACCTTCAACTAGGAGCTTAAAGCAGGACACGAGAGAGACCAGACCTTAAACTGGGAGCTTAAAGCAGCAGATGAGAGAGAATAGACATTAAGCTGGGATCATAAAGCAGGACACGAGAGACCAGACCTTAAGCTGGGAACTTAAAGCAGGAGATGAGAGAGAGAGGACCTTAAACTAGGAGCTTAAAGCAGGACACGAGAGAGAGCGGACCTTAAACCAGGAACTTAAAGCAGGAGACGAGAGAGAGCGGACCTTAAACTGGGAGCTTAAAGCAGGACACGAGAGAGACCAGACCTTAAGCTTGGAGCTTAAAGCAGGACACGAGAGAGACCAGACCTTAAGCTTGGAGCTTAAAGCAGGAGACGACAGAGACCAGACCTTAAGCTAGGAGCTTAAAGCAGGACACGAGAGAGACCAGACCTTAAGCTTGGAGCTTAAAGCAGGAGATGAGAGAGACTAGACCTTAAGCTAGGAGCTTAAAACAGGACACGAGAGAGACTCGACCTGAAGCTAGGAGCTTAAAGCAGGACACGAGTGAGAGCCGAACTTCAGCTAGGAGCTTAAAGCAGGACACAAGAGAGAGCGGACCTTAAACTAGGAGCTTATATCAGGACACGAGAGAGACCAGACCTTAAGCTAGGAGCTTAAAGCAGGACACGAGAGAGAGCGGACTTTAAACTAGGAACTTAAAGCAGGACACGAGAGAGACTAGACCTTAAGCTAGCAGCTTAAAGCAGGAGACGAGAGAGAACAGACATTAAGCTAGAAGTTTAAAGCAGGACACGAGAGAGACCAGACCTTAAACTGGGAGCTTAAAACAGGAGACGAGAGAGACCAGACCTTACGCTAGGAGCTTAAAGCAGGAGACGAGAGAGACCAGACCTTAAGCTAGGAGCTTAAAGCAGGAGACGAGAGAGACCAGACCTTAAGCTAGGTGCTAAAATCAGGAGAGGAGAGAGACCAGACCTTAAACTGGGAGCTTAAAGCAGGACACGAGAAAGACCAAACCTGAAGCTAGGAGCTTAAAGCAGGAGACGAGAGAGACCGGACCTTAAACTGGGAGCTTAAAGCAGGACACGAGAGAGACCAGACCTGAAGCTAGGAGCTTAACGCAGGACACGAGAGAGAGCGGACCTTAAACTAGGAGCTTAAATCAGGACACGAGAGAGACCAGACCTTAAGCTGGGATCTTAAAGTAGGAGACGAGAGAAACCAGACCTGAAACTGGGAGCTTAAAGCAGGAGACGAAAGAGACCGGACCTTAAACTAGGAGCTTAAATTAGGACACGAGGGAGACTAGACCTTAAACTAGGAGCTTAAATTAGGACACGAGAGAGACTAGACCTTAAGCTAGGAGTTTAAAGCAGGACACGAGAGAGAGGGGACCTTAAGCTAGGAGCTTAAATCAGGAGACGAGAGAGACCGGACCTTAAACTGGGAGCTTAAAGCAGGAGACGAGAGAGAGCGGACCTTAAACTGGGAGCTTAAAGCAGGACGCGAGATAGACCAGACCTTAAACTGGGAGCTTAAAGCAGGACACGAGAGAGACTAGACCTTAAGCCAGGAGCTTAAAGCAGGACACGAGAGAGTACAGACCTTAAACTGGTAACTTAAATCAGGAGACGAGAGACACCAGACCTGAAGCTGGGAGCTTAAAGCAGGAGACGAGAGAGACCAGACCTTAAGCTAGGAGCTTAAAGCAGGACACGAGAGAGACTCGACCTGAAGCTAGGAACTTAAAGCAGGACACGAGAGAGACTAGACCTTAAACTGGGAGCTTAAAGCAGGAGACGAGAGAGACCAGACCTTAAACTGGGAGCTTAAATCAGGAGACGAGAGAGACCAGACCTTAAGCTAGGAGCTTAAAGCAGGAGACGAGAGAGACCAGACCTTAAGCTAGGAGCTAAAATCAGGAGAGGAGAGAGACCGGATCTTAAACTGGGAGCTTAAAGCAGGACACGAGAAAGACCAAACGTGAAGCTAGGAGCTTAAAGCAAGACACGAGAGAGACGAGACCTTAAACTAGGAGCTTAAAGCAGGACACGAGAGAGACAAGACCTCAAGCTAGGAGCTTAAAGCAGGAGACGAGAGAGAACAGACCTTAAGCTGGGTGCTTAAAACAGGAGACGAGAGAGACCAGACCTTAAGCTAGGAGCTTAAAGCAGGAGACGAGAGAGACCAGATTAAGCTAGGTGCTAAAATCAGGAGAGGAGAGAGACCGGACCTTAAACTGGGAGCTTAAAGCAGGACACGAGAAAGACCAAACGTGAAGCTAGGAGCTTAAAGCAGGACACGAGAGAGACCAGACCTGAAACTGGGAACTTAAATCAGGAGACGAGAGAGACCAGACCTTAAACTGGGAGCTTGAAGCAGGAGACGAGAGAGACCAGACCTTAAACTGGGAACTTAAATCAGGAGACGAGAGAGACCAGACCTTAAACTGGGAGCTTAAAGCAGGACACGAGAGAGACCGGACCTTAAACTGGGAGCTAAAAGCAGGACACGAGAGAGACCGGACCTTAAACTGGGAGCTTAAAGCAGGACACGAGAGAGAGCGGACCTTAAACTGGGAGCTTAAAGCAGGACACGAGAGAGACCAGACCTGAAGTTGGGAGCTTAAAGCAGGAGACGAGAGAGACCAGACCTTAAACTGAGAGCTTAAAGTAGGACACGAGAGAGAGCGGACCTTAAACTAGGAACTTAAATCAGGAGACGAGAGAGACCAGACCTTCAACTGGGAGCTTAAAGCAGGACACGAGAGAGACCAGACCTTAAGCTAGGAGCTTAAAGCAGGACACGAGAGAGAGCGGACCTTAAACTGGGAGCTTAAAACAGGAGACGAGAGAGACCAGACCTTAAGCTAGGAGCTTAAAGCAGGAGAGGAGAGAGACCAGACCTTAAGCTAGGTGCTAAAATCAGGATAGGAGAGAGACCGGACCTTAAACTGGGAGCTTAAAGCAGGACACGAGAAAGACCAAACCTGAAGCTAGGAGCTTAAAGCAGGAGACGAGAGAGACTAGACCTTAAGCTAGGAGCTTGAAGCAGGACACGAGAGAGACCAGACCTGAAGCTAGGAGCTTAAATTAGGAGACGAGAGAGACCAGACTTGAAACTGGGAGCTTAAAGCAGGACACGAGAGAAACCGGACCTTAAACAGGGAGCTTAAAGCAGGAGACGAGAGAGAGCTGACCTTAAACTGGGAATTTAAAGCAGGACACGAGATAGACCAGACCTTAAACTGGGAGCTTAAAGCAGGACACGAGAGAGACTAGACCTTAAGCTAGGAGCTTAAAGCAGGACACGAGAGAGTACAGACCTTAAACTGGTAACTTAAATCAGGAGACGAGAGACACCAGACCTGAAGCTGGGAGCTTAAAGCAGGAGACGAGAGAGACCAGACATTAAACTGGGAGCTAAAACAGGAGACGAGAGAGACCAGACCTTAAACTGGGAGCTTAAAGCAGGAGACGAGAGAGACCAGACATAAAACTGGGATCTAAAACCGGAGACGAGAGAGACCAGACCTTAAACTGGGAGCTTAAAGCAGGACACGAGAGAGACCAGACCTGAAGCTAGGAGCTTAAAGCAGGACATGAGAGAGACAAGACCTTAAACTAGGAGCTTAAAGCAGGACACGAGAGAGACAAGACCTTAAGCTAGGAGCTTAAAGCAGGAGACGAGAGAGATCAGACCTTAAGCTGGGAGCTTAAAACAGGAGACGAGAGAGACCAGACCTTAAGCTAGGAGCTTAAAGCAGGAGACGAGAGAGACCAGACTTAAGCTAGGTGCTAAAATCAGGAGAGGAGAGAGACCGGACCTTAAACTGGGAGCTTAAAGCAGGACACGATAAAGACCAAACGTGAAGCTTGGAGCTTAAAGCAGGACACGAGAGAGACTAGACCTTAAACTGGGAGCTTAAAGCAGGACATGAGAGAGACCGGACCTTAAACTGGGAGCTTAAATCAGGACACGAGAGAGACCAGACCTTAAGCTAGTAGCTTAAATCAGGAGAGGAGAGAGACCAGACCTTAAGCTGGGATCATAAAGCAGGACACGAGAGACCAGACCTTAAGCTTGGAGCTTAAAACAGGACACGAGAGAGACTCGACCTGAAGCTAAGAGCTTAAAGCAGGACACGAGAGAGTACAGACCTTAAACTGGTAACTTAAATCAGGAGACGAGAGAGACCAGACCTGAAGCTGGGAGCTTAAAGCAGGAGACGAGAGAGACCAGACCTTAAGCTAGGAGCTTAAAGCAGGACACGAGAGAGACTCGACCTGAAGCTAGGAACTTAAAGCAGGACACGAGAGAGACTAGACCTTAAACTGGGAGCTTAAAGCAGGAGACGAGAGAGACCAGACTTTAAACTGGGAGCTTAAATCAGGAGACGAGAGATACCAGACCTTAAGCTAGGAGCTTAAAGCAGGAGACGAGAGAGAGCGGACCTTAAACTAGGAGCTTAAAGCAGGACACAAGAGAGACTAGACCTTAAGCTCTGAGCTTAAAGCAGGAGACGAGAGAGACCAGACCTTAAACTGGGAGCTTAAATCAGGAGACGAGAGAGACCAGACCTTAAGCTAGGAGCTTAAAGCAGGAGACGAGAGAGACCAGACCTTACGCTAGGTGCTTAAATCAGGAGAGGAGAGAGACCGGACCTTAAACTGGGAGCTTAAAGCAGGACACGAGAGAGACCAGACCTTGAACTGGGAGCTTAAAGCAGGACACGCGAGAGACCAGACCTTAAGCTAGGAGCTTAAAACAGGACACGAGAGAGACCAGACCTTAAGCTAGGTGCTTAAATCAGGAGAGGAGAGAGAGCGGACCTTAAACTGGGAGCTTAAAGCAGGAGACGAGAGAGACCGGACCTTAAGCTAGGAGCTTAAAGCAGGAGACGAGAGAGACCAGACCTGAATCTAGGAGCTTAAAGCAGGACACGAGAGAGACCAGACCTTAAGCTGGGAGCTTAAAGCAGGAGATGAGAGAGACTAGACCTTAAGCTGGGATTATAAAGCAGGACACGAGAGACCAGACCTTAAGCTGGGAACTTAAGGCAGGAGACGAGAGAGACCGGACCTTCAACTAGGAGCTTAAAGCAGGACACGAGAGAGACCAGACCTTAAACTGGGAGCTTAAAGCAGCAGATGAGAGAGAATAGACATTAAGCTGGGATCATAAAGCAGGACACGAGAGACCAGACCTTAAGCTGGGAACTTAAAGCAGGAGATGAGAGAGAGAGGACCTTAAACTAGGAGCTTAAAGCAGGACACGAGAGAGAGCGGACCTTAAACCAGGAACTTAAAGCAGGAGACGAGAGAGAGCGGACCTTAAACTGGGAGCTTAAAGCAGGACACGAGAGAGACCAGACCTTAAGCTTGGAGCTTAAAGCAGGACACGAGAGAGACCAGACCTTAAGCTTGGATATTAAAGCAGGAGACGACAGAGACCAGACCTTAAGCTAGGAGCTTAAAGCAGGACACGAGAGAGACCAGACCTTAAGCTTGGAGCTTAAAGCAGGAGATGAGAGAGACTAGACCTTAAGCTAGGAGCTTAAAACAGGACACGAGAGAGACTCGACCTGAAGCTAGGAGCTTAAAGCAGGACACGAGTGAGAGCCGAACTTCAGCTAGGAGCTTAAAGCAGGACACAAGAGAGAGCGGACCTTAAACTAGGAGCTTATATCAGGACACGAGAGAGACCAGACCTTAAGCTAGGAGCTTAAAGCAGGACACGAGAGAGAGCGGACTTTAAACTAGGAACTTAAAGCAGGACACGAGAGAGACTAGACCTTAAGCTAGCAGCTTAAAGCAGGAGACGAGAGAGAACAGACATTAAGCTAGAAGTTTAAAGCAGGACACGAGAGAGACCAGACCTTAAACTGGGAGCTTAAAACAGGAGACGAGAGAGACCAGACCTTACGCTAGGAGCTTAAAGCAGGAGACGAGAGAGACCAGACCTTAAGCTAGGAGCTTAAAGCAGGAGACGAGAGAGACCAGACCTTAAGCTAGGTGCTAAAATCAGGAGAGGAGAGAGACCAGACCTTAAACTGGGAGCTTAAAGCAGGACACGAGAAAGACCAAACCTGAAGCTAGGAGCTTAAAGCAGGAGACGAGAGAGACCGGACCTTAAACTGGGAGCTTAAAGCAGGACACGAGAGAGACCAGACCTGAAGCTAGGAGCTTAACGCAGGACACGAGAGAGAGCGGACCTTAAACTAGGAGCTTAAATCAGGACACGAGAGAGACCAGACCTTAAGCTGGGATCTTAAAGTAGGAGACGAGAGAAACCAGACCTGAAACTGGGAGCTTAAAGCAGGAGACGAAAGAGACCGGACCTTAAACTAGGAGCTTAAATTAGGACACGAGGGAGACTAGACCTTAAACTAGGAGCTTAAATTAGGACACGAGAGAGACTAGACCTTAAGCTAGGAGTTTAAAGCAGGACACGAGAGAGAGGGGACCTTAAGCTAGGAGCTTAAATCAGGAGACGAGGGAGACCAGACCTTAAGCTAGGAGCTTAAAGCAGGAGAAGAAAGAGACCGGACCTTAAACTAGGAGCTTAAAGCAGGACACGAGAAAGACCAAACCTGAAGCTAGGAGCTTAAAGCAGGACACGAGAGAGACTAGACCTTAAGCTCGGAGCATAAAGCAGGACACGAGAAAGACCAAACCTGAAGCTAGGAGCTTAAAGCTGGCCCCGAGAGAGACCAGACCTGAAGCTGGGAGCTTAAAGCAGGAGACGAGAGAGACCAGACCTTAAACTGGGAGCTTAAAGCAGGAGACGAGAGAGACAGACCTTAAACTGGGAGCTTAAAGCAGGAGACGAGAGAGACCAGACCTTAAACTGGGAACTTAAATCAGGAGACGAGAGAGACCAGACCTTAAACTGGGAGCTTAAAGCAGGACACGAGAGAGACCGGACCTTAAACTGGGAGCTTAAAGCAGGACACGAGAGAGATCGGACCTTAAACTGGGAGCTTAAAGCAGGACACGAGAGAGACCGGACCTTAAACTGGGAGCTTAAAGCAGGACACGAGAGAGACCAGACCTGAAGCTGGGAGCTTAAAGCAGGAGACGAGAGAGACCAGACCTTAAACTGGGAGCTTAAAGCAGGACACGAGAGAGAGTGGACCTTAAACTAGGAACTTAAATCAGGAGACGAGAGAGACCAGACCTTAAACTGGGAGCTTAAAGCAGGACACGAGAGAGACCAGACCTTAAGCTAGGAGCTTAAAGTAGGACACGAGAGAGACCAGACCTTAAACTGGGAGCTTAAAACAGGAGACGAGAGAGACCAGACCTTAAGCTAGGAGCTTAAAGCAGGAGACGAGAGAGACCAGACTTTAAGCTAGGAGCTTAAAGCAGGAGAGGAGAGAGAGGGGACCTTAAGCTAGGTGCTAAAATCAGGAGAGGAGAGAGACCGGACTTTAAACTGGGAGCTTAAAGCAGGACACGAGAAAGACCAAAACTGAAGCTAGGAGCTTAAAGCAGGACACGAGAGAGACTAGACCTTAAACTGGGAGCTTAAAGCAGGACACGAGAGAGACCGGACCTTAAACTGGGAGCTTAAAGCAGGACACGAGAGAGACCGGACCTTAAACTGGGAGCTTAAAGCAGGACACGAAAGAGACCGGACCTTAAACTGGGAGCTTAAAGCAGGACACGAGAGAGACCAGACCTGATGCTGGGGGCTTAAAGCAGGACACGAGAGAGACTAGACCTTAAGCTCAGAGCTTAAAGCAGGACACGAGAAAGACCAAACCTGAAGCTAGGAGCTTAAAGCTGGCCCGGAGAGAGACCAGACCTGAAGCTGGGAGCTTAAAGCAGGAGAGGAGAGAGACCGGACCTTAAACTGGGAACTTAAAGCAGGACACGAGAGAGACCAGACCTTGAACTGGGAGCTTAAAGCAGGACACGCGAGAGACCAGACCTTAAGCTTGGAGCTTAAAGCAGGAGATGAGAGAGACCAGACCTTAAGCTAGGAGCTTAAAGCAGGACACGAGAGCGACCAGACCTTAAACTGGGAGCTTAAAACAGGAGACGAGAGAGACCAGACCTTAAGCTAGGAGCTTAAAGCAGGAGACGAGAGAGACCAGACTTTAAGCTAGGAGCTTAAAGCAGGAGAGGAGAGAGACCGGACCTTAAGCTAGGAGCTTAAAGCAGGACACGAGAGAGACCAGACCTTAAACTGGGAGCTTAAAACAGGAGACGAGAGAGACCAGACCTTAAGCTAGGAGCTTAAAGCAGGAGACGAGAGAGACCAGACTTTAAGCTAGGAGCTTAAAGCAGGAGAGGAGAGAGACCGGACCTTAAGCTAGGTGCTAAAATCATGAGAGGAGAGAGACCGGACCTTAAACTGGGAGCTTAAAGCAGGACACGAGAGAGTACAGACCTTAAACTGGTAACTTAAATCAGGAGACGATAGACACGAGACCTGAAGCTGGGAGCTTAAAGCAGGAGACGAGAGAGACCAGACATTAAACTGGGAGCTAAAACAGGAGACGAGAGAGACCAGACCTTAAACTGGGAGCTTAAAGCAGGAGACGAGAGAGACCAGACATAAAACTGGGATCTAAAACCGGAAACGAGAGAGACCAGACCTTAAACTGGGAGCTTAAAGCAGGACACGAGAGAGACCAGACCTGAAGCTAGGAGCTTAAAGCAGGACATGAGAGAGACAAGACCTTAAACTAGGAGCTTAAAGCAGGACACGAGAGAGAGAAGACCTTAAGCTAGGAACTTAAAGCAGGAGACGAGAGAGATCAGACCTTAAACTGGGAGCTTAAAGCAGGAGACGAGAGAGACCAGACCTTAAGCTAGGAGCTTAAAGCAGGAGACGAGAGAGACCAGACTTAAGCTAGGCGCTAAAATCAGGAGAGGAGAGAGACCGGATCTTAAACTGGGAGCTTAAAGCAGGACACGAGAAAGACCAAACGTGAAGCTTGGAGCTTAAAGCAGGACACGAGAGAGACTAGACCTTAAACTGGGAGCTTAAAGCAGGACATGAGAGAGACCGGACCTTAAACTGGGAGCTTAAATCAGGACACGAGAGAGACCAGACCTTAAGCTAGTAGCTTAAATCAGGAGAGGAGAGAGACCAGACCTTAAGCTGGGATCATAAAGCAGGACACGAGAGACCAGACCTTAAGCTTGGAGCTTAAAACAGGACACGAGAGAGACTCGACCTGAAGCTAAGAGCTTCAAGCAGGACACGAGAGAGTACAGACCTTAAACTGGTAACTTAAATCAGGAGACGAGAGAGACCAGACCTGAAGCTGGGAGCTTAAAGCAGGAGACGAGAGAGACCAGACCTTAAGCTAGGAGCTTAAAGCAGGACACGAGAGAGACTCGACCTGAAGCTAGCAACTTAAAGCAGGACACGAGAGAGTACTAGACCTTAAACTGGGAGCTTAAAGCAGGAGACGAGAGAGACCAGACCTTAAACTGGGAGCTTAAATCAGGAGACGAGAGATACCAGACCTTAAGCTAGGAGCTTAAAGCAGGAGACGAGAGAGAGCGGACCTTAAACTAGGAGCTTAAAGCAGGACACAAGAGAGACTAGACCTTAATCTCTGAGCTTAAAGCAGGAGACGAGAGAGACCAGACCTTAAACTGGGAGCTTAAATCAGGAGCCGAGAGAGACCAGACCTTAAGCTAGGAGCTTAAAGCAGGAGACGAGCGAGACCAGACCTTACGCTAGGTGCTTAAATCAGGAGAGGAGAGAGACCGGACCTTAAACTGGGAGCTTAAAGCAGGACACGAGAGAGACCAGACCTTGAACTGGGAGCTTAAAGCAGGACACGCGAGAGACCAGACCTTAAGCTTGGAGCTTAAAGCAGGACACGAGAGAGACCAGACCTTAAGCTTGGAGCTTAAAGCAGGAGACGAGAGAGACCAGACCTTAAGCTAGGAGCTTAAAGCAGGACACGAGAGAGACCAGACCTTAAGCTTGGAGCTTAAAGCAGGAGATGAGAGAGACTAGACCTTAAGCTAGGGGCTTAAAACAGGACACGAGAGAGACTCGACCTGAAGCTAGGAGCTTAAAGCAGGACACGAGTGAGAGCCGAACTTCAGCTAGGAGCTTAAAGCAGGACACAAGAGAGAGCGGACCTTAAACTAGGAGCTTATATCAGGACACGAGAGAGACCAGACCTTAAGCTAGGAGCTTAAAGCAGGACACGAGAGAGAGCGGACTTTAAACTAGGAACTTAAAGCAGGACACGAGAGAGACTAGACCTTAAGCTAGCAGCTTAAAGCAGGAGACGAGAGAGAACAGACATTAAGCTAGAAGTTTAAAGCAGGACACGAGAGAGACCAGACCTTAAACTGGGAGCTTAAAGCAGGAGACGAGAGAGACCAGACCTTACGCTAGGAGCTTAAAGCAGGAGACGAGAGAGACCAGACCTTAAGCTAGGAGCTTAAAGCAGGAGACGAGAGAGACCAGACCTTAAGCTAGGTGCTAAAATCAGGAGAGGAGAGAGACCAGACCTTAAACTGGGAGCTTAAAGCAGGACACGAGAAAGACCAAACCTGAAGCTAGGAGCTTAAAGCAGGAGACGAGAGAGACCAGACATTAAACTGGGAGCTTAAAGCAGGACACGAGAGAGACCAGACCTGAAGCTAGGAGCTTAAAGCAGGACACGAGAGAGAGCGGACCTTAAACTAGGAGCTTAAATCAGGACACGAGAGAGACCAGACCTTAAGCTGGGATCTTAAAGTAGGAGACGAGAGAAACCAGACCTGAAACTGGGAGCTTAAAGCAGGAGACGAAAGAGACCGGACCTTAAACTAGGAGCTTAAATTAGGACACGAGGGAGACTAGACCTTAAACTAGGAGCTTAAATTAGGACACGAGAGAGACTAGACCTTAAGCTAGGAGTTTAAAGCAGGACACGAGAGAGAGGGGACCTTAAGCTAGGAGCTTAAATCAGGAGACGAGGGAGACCAGACCTTAAGCTAGGAGCTTAAAGCAGGAGAAGAAAGAGACCGGATCTTAAACTAGGAGCTTAAAGCAGGACACGAGAAAGACCAAACCTGAAGCTAGGAGCTTAAAGCAGGACACGAGAGAGACTAGACCTTAAGCCCGGAGCATAAAGCAGGACACGAGAAAGACCAAACCTGAAGCTAGGAGCTTAAAGCTGGCCCCGAGAGAGACCAGACCTGAAGCTGGGAGCTTAAAGCAGGGGACGAGAGAGACCAGACCTTAAACTGGGAGCTTAAAGCAGGAGACGAGAGAGACCAGACCTTAAACTGGGAGCTTAAAGCAGGAGACGAGAGAGACCAGACCTTAAACTGGGAACTTAAATCAGGAGACGAGAGAGACCAGACCTTAAACTGGGAGCTTAAAGCAGGACACGAGAGAGACCAGACCTTAAACTGGGAGCTTAAAGCAGGACACGAGAGAGATCAGACCTTAAACTGGGAGCTTAAAGCAGGACACGAGAGAGACCGGACCTTAAACTGGGAGCTTAAAGCAGGACACGAGAGAGACCAGACCTGAAGCTGGGAGCTTAAAGCAGGAGACGAGAGAGACCAGACCTTAAACTGGGAGCTTAAAGCAGGACACGAGAGAGAGTGGACCTTAAACTAGGAACTTAAATCAGGAGACGAGAGAGACCAGACCTTAAACTGGGAGCTTAAAGCAGGACACGAGAGAGACCAGACCTTAAGCTAGGAGCTTAAAGTAGGACACGAGAGAGACCAGACCTTAAACTGGGAGCTTAAAACAGGAGACGAGAGACACCAGACCTGAAGCTAGGAGCTTAAAGCAGGAGACGAGAGAGACCAGACTTTAAGCTAGGAGCTTAAAGCAGGAGAGGAGAGAGACCGGACCTTAAGCTAGGTGCTAAAAGCAGGAGAGGAGAGAGACCGGACTTTAAACTGGGAGCTTAAAGCAGGACACGAGAAAGACCAAAACTGAAGCTAGGAGCTTAAAGCAGGACACGAGAGAGACTAGACCTTAAACTGGGAGCTTAAAGCAGGACACGAGAGAGACCGGACCTTAAACTGGGAGCTTAAAGCAGGACACGAGAGAGACCGGACCTTAAACTGGGAGCTTAAAGCAGGACACGAGAGAGACCGGACCTTAAACTGGGAGCTTAAAGCAGGACACGAGAGAGACCGGACCTTAAACTGGGAGCTTAAAGCAGGACACGAGAGAGACCAGACCTGAAGCTGGGGGCTTAAAGCAGGACACGAGAGAGACTAGACCTTAAGCTCGGTGCTTAAAGCAGGACACGAGAAAGACCAAACCTGAAGCTAGGAGCTTAAAGCTGGCCCCGAGAGAGACCAGACCTGAAGCTGGGAGCTTAAAGCAGGAGACGAGAGAGACCGGACCTTAAACTGGGAACTTAAAGCAGGACACGAGAGAGACCAGACCTTAAACTGGGAGCTTAAAGCAGGACACGAGAGAGAGCGGACCTTAAACTAGGAACTTAAATCAGGAGACGAGAGAGACCAGACCTTAAACTGGGAGATTAAAGCAGGACACGAGAGAGACCAGACCTTAAGCTAGGAGCTTAAAGCAGGACACGAGAGCGACCAGACCTTAAACTGGGAGCTTAAAACAGGAGACGAGAGAGACCAGACCTTAAGCTAGGAGCTTAAAGCAGGAGACGAGAGAGACCAGACTTTAAGCTAGGAGCTTAAAGCAGGAGAGGAGAGAGACCGGACCTTAAGCTAGGAGCTTAAAGCAGGACACGAGAGAGACCAGACCTTAAACTGGGAGCTTAAAACAGGAGACGAGAGAGACCAGACCTTAAGCTAGGAGCATAAAGCAGGAGACGAGAGAGACCAGACTTTAAGCTAGGAGCTTAAAGCAGGAGAGGAGAGAGACCGGACCTTGAGCTAGGTGCTAAAATCAGGAGAGGAGAGAGACCGGACCTTAAACTGGGAGCTTAAAGCAGGACACGAGAGAGTACAGACCTTAAACTGGTAACTTAAATCAGGAGACGATAGACACGAGACCTAAAGCTGGGAGCTTAAAGCAGGAGACGAGAGAGACCAGACATTAAACTGGGAGCTAAAACAGGAGACGAGAGAGACCAGACCTTAAACTGGGAGCTTAAAGCAGGAGACGAGAGAGACCAGACATAAAACTGGGATCTAAAACCGGAAACGAGAGAGACCAGACCTTAAACTGGGAGCTTAAAGCAGGACACGAGAGAGACCAGACCTGAAGCTAGGAGCTTAAAGCAGGACATGAGAGAGACAAGACCTTAAACTAGGAGCTTAAAGCAGGACACGAGAGAGAGAAGACCTTAAGCTAGGAACTTAAAGCAGGAGACGAGAGAGATCAGACCTTAAGCTGGGAGCTTAAAGCAGGAGACGAGAGAGACCAGACCTTAAGCTAGGAGCTTAAAGCAGGAGACGAGAGAGACCAGACTTAAGCTAGGCGCTAAAATCAGGAGAGGAGAGAGACCGGACCTTAAACTGTGAGCTTAAAGCAGGACAAGAGAAAGACCAAACGTGAAGCTTGGAGCTTAAAGCAGGACACGAGAGAGACTAGACCTTAAACTGGGAGCTTAAAGCAGGACATGAGAGAGACCGGACCTTAAACTGGGAGCTTAAATCAGGACACGAGAGAGACCAGACCTTAAGCTAGTAGCTTAAATCAGGAGAGGAGAGAGACCAGACCTTAAGCTGGGATCATAAAGCAGGACACGAGAGACCAGACCTTAAGCTTGGAGCTTAAAACAGGACACGAGAGAGACTCGACCTGAAGCTAAGAGCTTCAAGCAGGACACGAGAGAGTACAGACCTTAAACTGGTAACTTAAATCAGGAGACGAGAGAGACCAGACCTGAAGCTGGGAGCTTAAAGCAGGAGACGAGAGAGACCAGACCTTAAGCTAGGAGCTTAAAGCAGGACACGAGAGAGACTCGACCTGAAGCTAGCAACTTAAAGCAGGACACGAGAGAGTACTAGACCTTAAACTGGGAGCTTAAAGCAGGAGACGAGAGAGACCAGACCTTAAACTGGGAGCTTAAATCAGGAGACGAGAGATACCAGACCTTAAGCTAGGAGCTTAAAGCAGGAGACGAGAGAGAGCGGACCTTAAACTAGGAGCTTAAAGCAGGACACAAGAGAGACTAGACCTTAATCTCTGAGCTTAAAGCAGGAGACGAGAGAGACCAGACCTTAAACTGGGAGCTTAAATCAGGAGCCGAGAGAGACCAGACCTTAAGCTAGGAGCTTAAAGCAGGAGACGAGCGAGACCAGACCTTACGCTAGGTGCTTAAATCAGGAGAGGAGAGAGACCGGACCTTAAACTGGGAGCTTAAAGCAGGACACGAGAGAGACCAGACCTTGAACTGGGAGCTTAAAGCAGGACACGCGAGAGACCAGACCTTAAGCTTGGAGCTTAAAGCAGGACACGAGAGAGACCAGACCTTAAGCTTGGAGCTTAAAGCAGGAGACGAGAGAGACCAGACCTTAAGCTAGGAGCTTAAAGCAGGACACGAGAGAGACCAGACCTTAAGCTTGGAGCTTAAAGCAGGAGATGAGAGAGACTAGACCTTAAGCTAGGGGCTTAAAACAGGACACGAGAGAGACTCGACCTGAAGCTAGGAGCTTAAAGCAGGACACGAGTGAGAGCCGAACTTCAGCTAGGAGCTTAAAGCAGGACACAAGAGAGAGCGGACCTTAAACTAGGAGCTTATATCAGGACACGAGAGAGACCAGACCTTAAGCTAGGAGCTTAAAGCAGGACACGAGAGAGAGCGGACTTTAAACTAGGAACTTAAAGCAGGACACGAGAGAGACTAGACCTTAAGCTAGCAGCTTAAAGCAGGAGACGAGAGAGAACAGACATTAAGCTAGAAGTTTAAAGCAGGACACGAGAGAGACCAGACCTTAAACTGGGAGCTTAAAGCAGGAGACGAGAGAGACCAGACCTTACGCTAGGAGCTTAAAGCAGGAGACGAGAGAGACCAGACCTTAAGCTAGGAGCTTAAAGCAGGAGACGAGAGAGACCAGACCTTAAGCTAGGTGCTAAAATCAGGAGAGGAGAGAGACCAGACCTTAAACTGGGAGCTTAAAGCAGGACACGAGAAAGACCAAACCTGAAGCTAGGAGCTTAAAGCAGGAGACGAGAGAGACCGGACCTTAAACTGGGAGCTTAAAGCAGGACACGAGAGAGACCAGACCTGAAGCTAGGAGCTTAAAGCAGGACACGAGAGAGAGCGGACCTTAAACTAGGAGCTTAAATCAGGACACGAGAGAGACCAGACCTTAAGCTGGGATCTTAAAGTAGGAGACGAGAGAAACCAGACCTGAAACTGGGAGCTTAAAGCAGGAGACGAAAGAGACCGGACCTTAAACTAGGAGCTTAAATTAGGACACGAGAGAGACTAGACCTTAAGCTAGGAGTTTAAAGCAGGACACGAGAGAGAGGGGACCTTAAGCTAGGAGCTTAAATCAGGAGACGAGGGAGACCAGACCTTAAGCTAGGAGCTTAAAGCAGGAGAAGAAAGAGACCGGACCTTAAACTAGGAGCTTAAAGCAGGACACGAGAAAGACCAAACCTGAAGGTAGGAGCTTAAAGCAGGACACGAGAGAGACTAGACCTTAAGCCCGGAGCATAAAGCAGGACACGAGAAAGACCAAACCTGAAGCTAGGAGCTTAAAGCTGGCCCCGAGAGAGACCAGACCTGAAGCTGGGAGCTTAAAGCAGGAGACGAGAGAGACCAGACCTTAAACTGGGAGCTTAAAGCAGGAGACGAGAGAGACCAGACCTTAAACTGGGAGCTTAAAGCAGGAGACGAGAGAGACCAGACCTTAAACTGGGAACTTAAATCAGGAGACGAGAGAGACCAGACCTTAAACTGGGAGCTTAAAGCAGGACACGAGAGAGACCGGACCTTAAACTGGGAGCTTAAAGCAGGACACGAGAGAGATCAGACCTTAAACTGGGAGCTTAAAGCAGGACACGAGAGAGACCGGACCTTAAACTGGGAGCTTAAAGCAGGACACGAGAGAGACCAGACCTGAAGCTGGGAGCTTAAAGCAGGAGACGAGAGAGACCAGACCTTAAACTGGGAGCTTAAAGCAGGACACGAGAGAGAGTGGACCTTAAACTAGGAACTTAAATCAGGAGACGAGAGAGACCAGACCTTAAACTGGGAGCTTAAAGCGGGACACGAGAGAGACCAGACCTTAAGCTAGGAGCTTAAAGTAGGACACGAGAGAGACCAGACCTTAAACTGGGAGCTTAAAACAGGAGACGAGAGACACCAGACCTGAAGCTAGGAGCTTAAAGCAGGAGACGAGAGAGACCAGACTTTAAGCTAGGAGCTTAAAGCAGGAGAGGAGAGAGACCGGACTTTAAACTGGGAGCTTAAAGCAGGACACGAGAAAGACCAAAACTGAAGCTAGGAGCTTAAAGCAGGACACGAGAGAGACTAGACCTTAAACTGGGAGCTTAAAGCAGGACACGAGAGAGACCGGACCTTAAACTGGGAGCTTAAAGCAGGACACGAGAGAGACCGGACCTTAAACTGGGAGCTTAAAGCAGGACACGAGAGAGACCGGACCTTAAACTGGGAGCTTAAAGCAGGACACGAGAGAGACCAGACCTGAAGCTGGGGGCTTAAAGCAGGACACGAGAGAGACTAGACCTTAAGCTCGGAGCTTAAAGCAGGACACGAGAAAGACCAAGCCTGAAGCTAGGAGCTTAAAGCTGGCCCCGAGAGAGACCAGACCTGAAGCTGGGAGCTTAAAGCAGGAGACGAGAGAGACCGGACCTTAAACTGGGAACTTAAAGCAGGACACGAGAGAGACCAGACCTTAAACTGGGAGCTTAAAGCAGGACACGAGAGAGAGCGGACCTTAAACTAGGAACTTAAATCAGGAGACGAGAGAGACCAGACCTTAAACTGGGAAATTAAAGCAGGACACGAGAGAGACCAGACCTTAAGCTAGGAGCTTAAAGCAGGACACGAGAGCGACCAGACCTTAAACTGGGAGCTTAAAACAGGAGACGAGAGAGACCAGACCTTAAGCTAGGAGCTTAAAGCAGGAGACGAGAGAGACCAGACTTTAAGCTAGGAGCTTAAAGCAGGAGAGGAGAGAGACCGGACCTTAAGCTAGGAGCTTAAAGCAGGACACGAGAGAGACCAGACCTTAAACTGGGAGCTTAAAACAGGAGACGAGAGAGACCAGACCTTAAGCTAGGAGCTTAAAGCAGGAGACGAGAGAGACCAGACTTTAAGCTAGGAGCTTAAAGCAGGAGAGGAGAGAGACCGGACCTTAAGCTAGGTGCTAAAATCAGGAGAGGAGAGAGACCGGACCTTAAACTGGGAGCTTAAAGCAGGACACGAGAGAGTACAGACCTTAAACTGGTAACTTAAATCAGGAGACGATAGACACGAGACCTGAAGCTGGGAGCTTAAAGCAGGAGACGAGAGAGACCAGACATTAAACTGGGAGCTAAAACAGGAGACGAGAGAGACCAGACCTTAAACTGGGAGCTTAAAGCAGGAGACGAGAGAGACCAGACATAAAACTGGGATCTAAAACCGGAAACGAGAGAGACCAGACCTTAAACTGGGAGCTTAAAGCAGGATACGAGAGAGACCAGACCTGAAGCTAGGAGCTTAAAGCAGGACATGAGAGAGACAAGACCTTAAACTAGGAGCTTAAAGCAGGACACGAGAGAGAGAAGACCTTAAGCTAGGAGCTTAAAGCAGGAGACGAGAGAGATCAGACCTTAAGCTGGGAGCTTAAAGCAGGATACGAGAGAGACCAGACTTAAGCTAGGTGCTAAAATCAGGAGAGGAGAGAGACCGGACCTTAAACTGGGAGCTTAAAGCAGGACACGAGAAAGACCAAACGTGAAGCTTGGAGCTTAAAGCAGGACACGAGAGAGACTAGACCTTAAACTGGGAGCTTAAAGCAGGACATGAGAGAGACCGCACCTTAAACTGGGAGCTTAAATCAGGACACGAGAGAGACCAGACCTTAAGCTAGTAGCTTAAATCAGGAGAGGAGAGAGACCAGACCTTAAGCTGGGATCATAAAGCAGGACTTGAGAGACCAGACCTTAAGCTTGGAGCTTAAAACAGGACACGAGAGAGACTCGACCTGAAGCTAAGAGCTTCAAGCAGGACACGAGAGAGTACAGACCTTAAACTGGTAACTTAAATCAGGAGACGAGAGAGACCAGACCTGAAGCTGGGAGCTTAAAGCAGGAGACGAGAGAGACCAGACCTTAAGCTAGGAGCTTAAAGCAGGACACGAGAGAGACTCGACCTGAAGCTAGGAACTTAAAGCAGGACACGAGAGAGACTAGACCTTAAACTGGGAGCTTAAAGCAGGAGACGAGAGAGACCAGACCTTAAACTGGGAGCTTAAATCAGGAGACGAGAGATACCAGACCTTAAGCTAGGAGCTTAAAGCAGGAGACGAGAAAGAGCGGACCTTAAACTAGGAGCTTAAAGCAGGACACAAGAGAGACTAGACCTTAAGCTCTGAGCTTAAAGCAGGAGACGAGAGAGACCAGACCTTAAACTGGGAGCTTAAATCAGGAGCCGAGAGAGACCAGACCTTAAGCTAGGAGCTTAAAGCAGGAGACGAGCGAGACCAGACCTTACGCTAGGTGCTTAAATCAGGAGAGGAGAGAGACCGGACCTTAAACTGGGAGCTTAAAGCAGGACACGAGAGAGACCAGACCTTGAACTGGGAGCTTAAAGCAGGACACGCGAGAGACCAGACCTTAAGCTTGGAGCTTAAAGCAGGACACGAGAGAGACCAGACCTTAAGCTTGGAGCTTAAAGCAGGAGACGAGAGAGACCAGACCTTAAGCTAGGAGCTTAAAGCAGGACACGAGAGAGACCAGACCTTAAGCTTGGAGCTTAAAGCAGGAGATGAGAGAGACTAGACCTTAAGCTAGGAGCTTAAAACAGGACACGAGAGAGACTCGACCTGAAGCTAGGAGCTTAAAGCAGGACACGAGTGAGAGCCGAACTTCAGCTAGGAGCTTAAAGCAGGACACAAGAGAGAGCGGACCTTAAACTAGGAGCTTATATCAGGACACGAGAGAGACCAGACCTTAAGCTAGGAGCTTAAAGCAGGACACGAGAGAGAGCGGACTTTAAACTAGGAACTTAAAGCAGGACACGAGAGAGACTAGACCTTAAGCTAGCAGCTTAAAGCAGGAGACGAGAGAGAACAGACAATAAGCTAGAAGTTTAAAGCAGGACACGAGAGAGACCAGACCTTAAACTGGGAGCTTAAAGCAGGAGACGAGAGAGACCAGATCTTACGCTAGGAGCTTAAAGCAGGAGACGAGAGAGACCAGACCTTAAGCTAGGAGCTTAAAGCAGGAGACGAGAGAGACCAGACCTTAAGCTAGGTGCTAAAATCAGGAGAGGAGAGAGACCAGACCTTAAACTGGGAGCTTAAAGCAGGACACGAGAAAGACCAAACCTGAAGCTAGGAGCTTAAAGCAGGAGACGAGAGAGACCGGACCTTAAACTGGGAGCTTAAAGCAGGACACGAGAGAGACCAGACCTGAAGCTAGGAGCTTAAAGCAGGACACGAGAGAGAGCGGACTTTAAACTAGGAGCTTAAATCAGGACACGAGAGAGACCAGACCTTAAGCTGGGATCTTAAATTAGGACACGAGGGAGACTAGACCTTAAACTAGGAGCTTAAATTAGGACACGAGAGAGACTAGACCTTAAGCTAGGAGTTTAAAGCAGGACACGAGAGAGAGGGGACCTTAAGCTAGGAGCTTAAATCAGGAGACGAGGGAGACCAGACCTTAAGCTAGGAGCTTAAAGCAGGAGAAGAAAGAGACCGGACCTTAAACTAGGAGCTTAAAGCAGGACACGAGCAAGACCAAACCTGAAGCTAGGAGCTTAAAGCAGGACACGAGAGAGACTAGACCTTAAGCTCGGAGCATAAAGCAGGACACGAGAAAGACCAAACCTGAAGCTAGGAGCTTAAAGCTGGCCCCGAGAGAGACCAGACCTGAAGCTGGGAGCTTAAAGCAGGAGACGAGAGAGACTGGACTTTAAACTGGGAACTTAAATCAGGAGACGAGAGAGACCAGACCTTAAACTGGGAGCTTAAAGCAAGAGACGAGAGAGACCAGACCTTAAACTGGGAACTTAAATCAGGAGACGAGAGAGACCAGACCTTAAACTGGGAGCTTAAAGCAGGACACGAGAGAGACCGGACCTTAAACTGGGAGCTTAAAGCAGGACACGAGAGAGATCGGACCTTAAACTGGGAGCTTAAAGCAGGACACGAGAGAGACCGGACCTTAAACTGGGAGCTTAAAGCAGGACACGAGAGAGACCAGACCTGAAGCTGGGAGCTTAAAGCAGGAGACGAGAGAGACCAGACCTTAAACTGGGAGCTTAAAGCAGGACACGAGAGAGAGTGGACCTTAAACTAGGAACTTAAATCAGGAGACGAGAGAGACCAGACCTTAAACTGGGAGCTTAAAGCAGGACACGAGAGAGACCAGACCTTACTCTAGGAGCTTAAAGCAGGACACGAGAGAGACCAGACCTTAAACTGGGAGCTTAAAACAGGAGACGAGAGAGACCAGACCTTAAGCTAGGAGCTTAAAGCAGGAGACGAGAGAGACCAGACTTTAAGCTAGGAGCTTAAAGCAGGAGAGGAGAGAGACCGGACCTTACGCTAGGTGCTAAAATCAGGAGAGGAGAGAGACCGGACTTTAAACTGGGAGCTTAAAGCAGGACACGAGAGAGACCAGACCTTAAGCTGGGAGCTTAAAGCAGGAGATGAGAGAGACTAGACCTTAAACTGGGATTATAAAGCAGGACACGAGAGACCAGACCTTAAGCTGGGAACTTAAAGCAGGAGACGAGAGAGACCGGACCTTCAACTAGGAGCTTAAAGCAGGACACGAGAGAGACCAGACCTTAAACTGGGAGCATAAAGCAGCAGATGAGAGAGACTAGACATTAAACTGGGATCATAAAGCAGGACACGAGAGACCAGACCTTAAGCTGGGAACTTAAAGCAGGAGATGAGAGAGAGCGGACCTTAAACTAGGAGCTTAAAGCAGGACACGAGAGAGAGCGGACCTTAAACCAGGAACTTAAAGCAGGAGACGAGAGAGAGCGGACCTTAAACTGGGAGCTTAAAGCAGGACACGAGAGACACCGGACCTTAAGCTTGGAGCTTAAAGCAGGACACGAGAGAGACCAGACCTTAAGCTTGGAGCTTAAAGCAGGAGACGAGAGAGACCAGACCTTAAGCTAGGAGCTTAAAGCAGGACACGAGAGAGACCAGACCTTAAGCTTGGAGCTTAAAGCAGGAGATGAGAGAGACTAGACCTTAAGCTAGGAGCTTAAAACAGGACACGAGAGAGACTCGACCTGAAGCTAGGAGCTTAAAGCAGGACACGAGTGAGAGACGAACTGCAGCTAGGAGCTTAAAGCAGGACACAAGAGAGAGCGGACCTTAAACTAGGAGCTTATATCAGGACATGAGAGAGACCAGACCTTAAGCTAGGAGCTGAAAGCAGGACACGAGAGAGACCGGACCTTAAACTGGGAGCTTAAAGCAGGACACGAGAAAGACCAAAACTGAAGCTAGGAGCTTAAAGCAGGACACGAGAGAGACTAGACCTTAAACTGGGAGCTTAAAGCAGGACACGAGAGAGACCGGACCTTAAACTGGGAGCTTAAAGCAGGACACGAGAGAGACCGGACCTTAAACTGGGAGCTTAAAGCAGGACACGAGAGAGACCGGACCTTAAACTGGGAGCTTAAAGCAGGACACGAGAGAGACCAGACCTGAAGCTGGGGGCTTAAAGCAGGACACGAGAGAGACTAGACCTTAAGCTCGGAGCTTAAAGCAGGACACGAGAAAGACCAAACCTGAAGCTAGGAGCTTAAAGCTGGCCCCGAGAGAGACCAGACCTGAAGCTGGGAGCTTAAAGCAGGAGACGAGAGAGACCGGACCTTAAACTGGGAACTTAAAGCAGGACACGAGAGAGACCAGACCTTAAACTGGGAGCTTAAAGCAGGACACGAGAGAGAGCGGACCTTAAACTAGGAACTTAAATCAGGAGACGAGAGAGACCAGACCTTAAACTGGGAAATTAAAGCAGGACACGAGAGAGACCAGACCTTAAGCTAGGAGCTTAAAGCAGGACACGAGAGCGACCAGACCTTAAACTGGGAGCTTAAAACAGGAGACGAGAGAGACCAGACCTTAAGCTAGGAGCTTAAAGCAGGAGACGAGAGAGACCAGACTTTAAGCTAGGAGCTTAAAGCAGGAGAGGAGAGAGACCGGACCTTAAGCTAGGAGCTTAAAGCAGGACACGAGAGAGACCAGACCTTAAACTGGGAGCTTAAAACAGGAGACGAGAGAGACCAGACCTTAAGCTAGGAGCTTAAAGCAGGAGACGAGAGAGACCAGACTTTAAGCTAGGAGCTTAAAGCAGGAGAGGAGAGAGACCGGACCTTAAGCTAGGTGCTAAAATCAGGAGAGGAGAGAGACCGGACCTTAAACTGGGAGCTTAAAGCAGGACACGAGAGAGTACAGACCTTAAACTGGTAACTTAAATCAGGAGACGATAGACACGAGACCTGAAGCTGGGAGCTTAAAGCAGGAGACGAGAGAGACCAGACATTAAACTGGGAGCTAAAACAGGAGACGAGAGAGACCAGACCTTAAACTGGGAGCTTAAAGCAGGAGACGAGAGAGACCAGACATAAAACTGGGATCTAAAACCGGAAACGAGAGAGACCAGACCTTAAACTGGGAGCTTAAAGCAGGATACGAGAGAGACCAGACCTGAAGCTAGGAGCTTAAAGCAGGACATGAGAGAGACAAGACCTTAAACTAGGAGCTTAAAGCAGGACACGAGAGAGAGAAGACCTTAAGCTAGGAGCTTAAAGCAGGAGACGAGAGAGATCAGACCTTAAGCTGGGAGCTTAAAGCAGGAGACGAGAGAGACCAGACCTTAAGCTAGGAGCTTAAAGTAGGACACGAGAGAGACCAGACCTTAAACTGGGAGCTTAAAACAGGAGACGAGAGAGACCAGACCTTAAGCTAGGAGCTTAAAGCAGGAGACGAGAGAGACCAGACTTTAAGCTAGGAGCTTAAAGCAGGAGAGGAGAGAGACCGGACCTTAAGCTAGGTGCTAAAATCAGGAGAGGAGAGAGACCGGACTTTAAACTGGGAGCTTAAAGCAGGACTCGAGAGAGACAAGACCTTAAGCTGGGAGCTTAAAGCAGGAGATGAGAGAGACTAGACCTTAAACTGGGATTATAAAGCAGGACACGAGAGACCAGACCTTAAGCTGGGAACTTAAAGCAGGAGACGAGAGAGACCGGACCTTCAACTAGGAGCTTAAAGCAGGACACGAGAGAGACCAGACCTTAAACTGGGAGCTTAAAGCAGCAGATGAGAGAGACTAGACATTAAGCTGGGATCATAAAGCAGGACACGAGAGACCAGACCTTAAGCTGGGAACTTAAAGCAGGAGATGAGAGAGAGCGGACCTTAAACTAGGAGCTTAAAGCAGGACACGAGAGAGAGCGGACCTTAAACCAGGAACTTAAAGCAGGAGACGAGAGAGAGCGGACCTTAAACTGGGAGCTTAAAGCAGGACACGAGAGACACCGGACCTTAAGCTTGGAGCTTAAAGCAGGACACGAGAGAGACCAGACCTTAAGCTTGGAGCTTAAAGCAGGAGACGAGAGAGACCAGACCTTAAGCTAGGAGCTTAAAGCAGGACACGAGAGAGACCAGACCTTAAGCTTGCAGCTTAAAGCAGGAGATGAGAGAGACTAGACCTTAAGCTAGGAGCTTAAAACAGGACACGAGAGAGACTCGACCTGAAGCTAGGAGCTTAAAGCAGGACACGAGT
This sequence comes from Pristiophorus japonicus, assembly GCF_044704955.1. Lineage (NCBI taxonomy): Eukaryota > Metazoa > Chordata > Chondrichthyes > Pristiophoridae > Pristiophorus > Pristiophorus japonicus. Next base: position 21,015,185 of record NC_092011.1, on the reverse strand, counting down.
GAGAGACGAACTGCAGCTAGGAGCTTAAAGCAGGACACAAGAGAGAGCGGACCTTAAACTAGGAGCTTATATCAGGACACGAGAGAGACCAGACCTTAAGCTAGGAGCTGAAAGCAGGACACGAGAGAGACGGGACCTTAAACTGGGAGCTTAAAGCAGGATACGAGAAAGACCAAAACTGAAGCTAGGAGCTTAAAGCAGGACACGAGAGAGACTAGACCTTAAACTGGGAGCTTAAAGCAGGACACGAGAGAGACCGGACCTTAAACTGGGAGCTTAAAGCAGGACACGAGAGAGACCGGACCTTAAACTAGGAGCTTAAAGCAGGACACGAGAGAGACCGGACCTTAAACTGGGAGCTTAAAGCAGGACACGAGAGAGACCAGACCTGAAGCTGGGGGCTTAAAGCAGGACACGAGAGAGACTAGACCTTAAGCTCAGAGCTTAAAGCAGGACACGAGAAAGACCAAACCTGAAGCTAGGAGCTTAAAGCTGGCCCCGAGAGAGACCAGACCTGAAGCTGGGAGCTTAAAGCAGGAGACGAGAGAGACCCGACCTTAAACTGGGAACTTAAAGCAGGACACGAGAGAGACCAGACCTTAAACTGGGAGCTTAAAGCAGGACACGAGAGAGAGCGGACCTTAAACTAGGAACTTAAATCAGGAGACGAGAGAGACCAGACCTTAAACTGGGAGATTAAAGCAGGACACGAGAGAGACCAGACCTTAAGCTAGGAGCTTAAAGCAGGACACGAGAGCGACCAGACCTTAAACTGGGAGCTTAAAACAGGAGACGAGAGAGACCAGACCTTAAGCTAGGAGCTTAAAGCAGGAGACGAGAGAGACCAGACTTTAAGCTAGGAGCTTAAAGCAGGAGAGGAGAGAGACCGGACCTTAAGCTAGGAGCTTAAAGCAGGACACGAGAGAGACCAGACCTTAAACTGGGAGCTTAAAACAGGAGACGAGAGAGACCAGACCTTAAGCTAGGAGCTTAAAGCAGGAGACGAGAGAGACCAGACTTTAAGCTAGGAGCTTAAAGCAGGAGAGGAGAGAGACCGGACCTTAAGCTAGGTGCTAAAATCAGGAGAGGAGAGAGACCGGACCTTAAACTGGGAGCTTAAAGCAGGACACGAGAGAGTACAGACCTTAAACTGGTAACTTAAATCAGGAGACGATAGACACGAGACCTGAAGCTGGGAGCTTAAAGCAGGAGACGAGAGAGACCAGACATTAAACTGGGAGCTAAAACAGGAGACGAGAGAGACCAGACCTTAAACTGGGAGCTTAAAGCAGGAGACGAGAGAGACCAGACATAAAACTGGGATCTAAAACCGGAAACGAGAGAGACCAGACCTTAAACTGGGAGCTTAAAGCAGGACACGAGAGAGACCAGACCTGAAGCTAGGAGCTTAAAGCAGGACATGAGAGAGACAAGACCTTAAACAAGGAGCTTAAAGCAGGACACGAGAGAGAGAAGACCTTAAACTAGGAACTTAAATCAGGAGACGAGAGAGACCAGACCTTAAACTGGGAGCTTAAAGCAGGACACGAGAGAGACCAGACCTTAAGCTAGGAGGTTAAAGTAGGACACGAGAGAGACCAGACCTTAAACTGGGAGCTTAAAACAGGAGACGAGAGAGACCAGACCTTAAGCTAGGAGCTTAAAGCAGGAGACGAGAGAGACCAGACTTTAAGCTAGGAGCTTAAAGCAGGAGAGGAGAGAGACCGGACCTTAAGCTAGGTGCTAAAATCAGGAGAGGAGAGAGACCAGACATTAAACTGGGAGCTAAAACAGGAGACGAGAGAGACCAGACTTTAAGCTAGGAGCTTAAAGCAGGAGAGGAGAGAGACCGGACCATAAGCTAGGAGCTTAAAGCAGGACACGAGAGAGACCAGACCTTAAACTGGGAGCTTAAAACAGGAGACGAGAGAGACCAGACCTTAAGCTAGGAGCTTAAAGCAGGAGACGAGAGAGACCAGACTTTAAGCTAGGAGCTTAAAGCAGGAGACGAGAGAGACCAGACTTTAAGCTAGGAGCTTAAAGCAGGAGAGGAGAGAGACCGGACCATAAGCTAGGAGCTTAAAGCAGGACACGAGAGAGACCAGACCTTAAACTGGGAGCTTAAAACAGGAGACGAGAGAGACCAGACCTTAAGCTAGGAGCTTAAAGCAGGAGACGAGAGAGACCAGACTTTAAGCTAGGAGCTTAAAGCAGGAGAGGAGAGAGACCGGACCTTAAGCTAGGTGCTAAAATCAGGAGAGGAGAGAGACCAGACATTAAACTGGGAGCTAAAACAGGAGACGAGAGAGACCAGACCTTAAACTGGGAGCTTAAAGCAGGAGACGAGAGAGACCAGACATAAAACTGGGATCTAAAACCGGAAACGAGAGAGACCAGAACTTAAACTGGGAGCTTAAAGCAGGATACGAGAGAGACCAGACCTGAAGCTAGGAGCTTAAAGCAGGACATGAGAGAGACAAGACCTTAAACTAGGAGCTTAAAGCAGGACATGAGAGAGAGAAGACCTTAAGCTAGGAGCTTAAAGCAGGAGACGAGAGAGATCAGACCTTAAGCTGGGAGCTTAAAGCAGGAGACGAGAGAGACCAGACTTAAGCTAGGTGCTAAAATCAGGAGAGGAGAGAGACCGGACCTTAAACTGGGAGCTTAAAGCAGGACACGAGAAAGACCAAACGTGAAGCTTGGAGCTTAAAGCAGGACACGAGAGAGACTAGACCTTAAACTGGGAGCTTAAAGCAGGACATGAGAGAGACCGGACCTTAAACTGGGAGCTTAAATCAGGACACGAGAGAGACCAGACCTTAAGCTAGTAGCTTAAATCAGGAGAGGAGAGAGACCAGACCTTAAGCTGGGATCATAAAGCAGGACACGAGAGACCAGACCTTAAGCTTGGAGCTTAAAACAGGACACGAGAGAGACTCGACCTGAAGCTAAGAGCTTCAAGCAGGACACGAGAGAGTACAGACCTTAAACTGGTAACTTAAATCAGGAGACGAGAGAGACCAGACCTGAAGCTGGGAGCTTAAAGCAGGAGACGAGAGAGACCAGACCTTAAGCTAGGAGCTTAAAGCAGGACACGAGAGAGACTCGACCTGAAGCTAGGAACTTAAAGCAGGACACGAGAGAGACTAGACCTTAAACTGGGAGCTTAAAGCAGGAGACGAGAGAGACCAGACCTTAAACTGGGAGCTTAAATCTGGAGACGAGAGATACCAGACCTTAAACTAGGAGCTTAAAGCAGGAGACGAGAGAGAGCGGACCTTAAACTAGGAGCTTAAAGCAGGACACAAGAGAGACTAGACCTTAAGCTCTGAGCTTAAAGCAGGAGACGAGAGAGACCAGACCTTAAACTGGGAGCTTAAATCAGGAGACGAGAGAGACCAGACCTTAAGCTAGGAGCTTAAAGCAGGAGACGAGCGAGACCAGACCTTACGCTAGGTGCTTAAATCAGGAGAGGAGAGAGACCGGACCTTAAACTGGGAGCTTAAAGCAGGACACGAGAGAGACCAGACCTTGAACAGGGAGCTTAAAGCAGGACACGCGAGAGACCAGACCTTAAGCTTGGAGCTTAAAGCAGGACACGAGAGAGACCAGACCTTAAGCTTGGAGCTTAAAGCAGGAGACGAGAATGACCAGACCTTAAGCTAGGAGCTTAAAGCAGGACACGAGAGAGACCAGACCTTAAGCTTGGAGCTTAAAGCAGGAGATGAGAGAGACTAGACCTTAAGCTAGGAGCTTAAAACAGGACACGAGAGAGACTCGACCTGAAGCTAGGAGCTTAAAGCAGGACACGAGTGAGAGCCGAACTTCAGATAGGAGCTTAAAGCAGGACACAAGAGAGAGCGGACCTTAAACTAGGAGCTTATATCAGGACACGAGAGAGACCAGACCTTAAGCTAGGAGCTTAAAGCAGGACACGAGAGAGAGCGGACTTTAAACTAGGAACTTAAAGCAGGACACGAGAGAGACTAGACCTTAAGCTAGCAGCTTAAAGCAGGAGACGAGAGAGAACAGACATTAAGCTAGAAGTTTAAAGCAGGACACGAGAGAGACCAGACCTTAAACTGGGAGCTTAAAGCAGGAGACGAGAGAGACCAGATCTTACGCTAGGAGCTTAAAGCAGGAGACGAGAGAGACCAGACCTTAAGCTAGGAGCTTAAAGCAGGAGACGAGAGAGACCAGACCTTAAGCTAGGTGCTAAAATCAGGAGAGGAGAGAGACCAGACCTTAAACTGGGAGCTTAAAGCAGGACACGAGAAAGACCAAACCTGAAGCTAGGAGCTTAAAGCAGGAGACGAGAGAGACCGGACCTTAAACTGGGAGCTTAAAGCAGGACACGAGAGAGACCAGACCTGAAGCTAGGAGCTTAAAGCAGGACACGAGAGAGAGCGGACTTTAAACTAGGAGCTTAAATCAGGACACGAGAGAGACCAGACCTTAAGCTGGGATCTTAAAGTAGCAGACGAGAGAAACCAGACCTGAAACTGGGAGCTTAAAGCAGGAGACGAGAGAGACCGGACCTTAAACTAGGAGCTTAAATTAGGACACGAGGGAGACTAGACCTTAAACTAGGAGCTTAAATTAGGACACGAGAGAGACTAGACCTTAAGCTAGGAGTTTAAAGCAGGACACGAGAGAGAGGGGACCTTAAGCTAGGAGCTTAAATCAGGAGACGAGGGAGACCAGACCTTAAGCTAGGAGCTTAAAGCAGGAGAAGAAAGAGACCGGACCTTAAACTAGGAGCTTAAAGCAGGACACGAGAAAGACCAAACCTGAAGCTAGGAGCTTAAAGCAGGACACGAGAGAGACTAGACCTTAAGCTCGGAGCATAAAGCAGGACACGAGAAAGACCAAACCTGAAGCTAGGAGCTTAAAGCTGGCCCCGAGAGAGACCAGACCTGAAGCTGGGAGCTTAAAGCAGGAGACGAGAGAGACTGGACCTTAAACTGGGAACTTAAATCAGGAGACGAGAGAGACCAGACCTTAAACTGGGAGCTTAAAGCAGGAGACGAGAGAGACCAGACCTTAAACTGGGAACTTAAATCAGGAGACGAGAGAGACCAGACCTTAAACTGGGAGCTTAAAGCAGGACACGAGAGAGACCGGACCTTAAACTGGGAGCTTAAAGCAGGACACGAGAGAGATCGGACCTTAAACTGGGAGCTTAAAGCAGGACACGAGAGAGACCGGACCTTAAACTGGGAGCTTAAAGCAGGACACGAGAGAGACCAGACCTGAAGCTGGGAGCTTAAAGCAGGAGACGAGAGAGACCAGACCTTAAACTGGGAGCTTAAAGCAGGACACGAGAGAGAGTGGACCTTAAACTAGGAACTTAAATCAGGAGACGAGAGAGACCAGACCTTAAACTGGGAGCTTAAAGCAGGACACGAGAGAGACCAGACCTTAAGCTAGGAGCTTAAAGTAGGACACGAGAGAGACCAGACCTTAAACTGGGAGCTTAAAACAGGAGACGAGAGAGACCAGACCTTAAGCTAGGAGCTTAAAGCAGGAGACGAGAGAGACCAGACTTTAAGCTAGGAGCTTAAAGCAGGAGAGGAGAGAGACCGGACCATAAGCTAGGAGCTTAAAGCAGGACACGAGAGAGACCAGACCTTAAACTGGGAGCTTAAAACAGGAGACGAGAGAGACCAGACCTTAAGCTAGGAGCTTAAAGCAGGAGACGAGAGAGACCAGACTTTAAGCTAGGAGCTTAAAGCAGGAGACGAGAGAGACCAGACTTTAAGCTAGGAGCTTAAAGCAGGAGAGGAGAGAGACCGGACCATAAGCTAGGAGCTTAAAGCAGGACACGAGAGAGACCAGACCTTAAACTGGGAGCTTAAAACAGGAGACGAGAGAGACCAGACCTTAAGCTAGGAGCTTAAAGCAGGAGACGAGAGAGACCAGACTTTAAGCTAGGAGCTTAAAGCAGGAGAGGAGAGAGACCGGACCTTAAGCTAGGTGCTAAAATCAGGAGAGGAGAGAGACCAGACATTAAACTGGGAGCTAAAACAGGAGACGAGAGAGACCAGACCTTAAACTGGGAGCTTAAAGCAGGAGACGAGAGAGACCAGACATAAAACTGGGATCTAAAACCGGAAACGAGAGAGACCAGAACTTAAACTGGGAGCTTAAAGCAGGATACGAGAGAGACCAGACCTGAAGCTAGGAGCTTAAAGCAGGACATGAGAGAGACAAGACCTTAAACTAGGAGCTTAAAGCAGGACATGAGAGAGAGAAGACCTTAAGCTAGGAGCTTAAAGCAGGAGACGAGAGAGATCAGACCTTAAGCTGGGAGCTTAAAGCAGGAGACGAGAGAGACCAGACTTAAGCTAGGTGCTAAAATCAGGAGAGGAGAGAGACCGGACCTTAAACTGGGAGCTTAAAGCAGGACACGAGAAAGACCAAACGTGAAGCTTGGAGCTTAAAGCAGGACACGAGAGAGACTAGACCTTAAACTGGGAGCTTAAAGCAGGACATGAGAGAGACCGGACCTTAAACTGGGAGCTTAAATCAGGACACGAGAGAGACCAGACCTTAAGCTAGTAGCTTAAATCAGGAGAGGAGAGAGACCAGACCTTAAGCTGGGATCATAAAGCAGGACACGAGAGACCAGACCTTAAGCTTGGAGCTTAAAACAGGACACGAGAGAGACTCGACCTGAAGCTAAGAGCTTCAAGCAGGACACGAGAGAGTACAGACCTTAAACTGGTAACTTAAATCAGGAGACGAGAGAGACCAGACCTGAAGCTGGGAGCTTAAAGCAGGAGACGAGAGAGACCAGACCTTAAGCTAGGAGCTTAAAGCAGGACACGAGAGAGACTCGACCTGAAGCTAGGAACTTAAAGCAGGACACGAGAGAGACTAGACCTTAAACTGGGAGCTTAAAGCAGGAGACGAGAGAGACCAGACCTTAAACTGGGAGCTTAAATCTGGAGACGAGAGATACCAGACCTTAAACTAGGAGCTTAAAGCAGGAGACGAGAGAGAGCGGACCTTAAACTAGGAGCTTAAAGCAGGACACAAGAGAGACTAGACCTTAAGCTCTGAGCTTAAAGCAGGAGACGAGAGAGACCAGACCTTAAACTGGGAGCTTAAATCAGGAGACGAGAGAGACCAGACCTTAAGCTAGGAGCTTAAAGCAGGAGACGAGCGAGACCAGACCTTACGCTAGGTGCTTAAATCAGGAGAGGAGAGAGACCGGACCTTAAACTGGGAGCTTAAAGCAGGACACGAGAGAGACCAGACCTTGAACAGGGAGCTTAAAGCAGGACACGCGAGAGACCAGACCTTAAGCTTGGAGCTTAAAGCAGGACACGAGAGAGACCAGACCTTAAGCTTGGAGCTTAAAGCAGGAGACGAGAATGACCAGACCTTAAGCTAGGAGCTTAAAGCAGGACACGAGAGAGACCAGACCTTAAGCTTGGAGCTTAAAGCAGGAGATGAGAGAGACTAGACCTTAAGCTAGGAGCTTAAAACAGGACACGAGAGAGACTCGACCTGAAGCTAGGAGCTTAAAGCAGGACACGAGTGAGAGCCGAACTTCAGATAGGAGCTTAAAGCAGGACACAAGAGAGAGCGGACCTTAAACTAGGAGCTTATATCAGGACACGAGAGAGACCAGACCTTAAGCTAGGAGCTTAAAGCAGGACACGAGAGAGAGCGGACTTTAAACTAGGAACTTAAAGCAGGACACGAGAGAGACTAGACCTTAAGCTAGCAGCTTAAAGCAGGAGACGAGAGAGAACAGACATTAAGCTAGAAGTTTAAAGCAGGACACGAGAGAGACCAGACCTTAAACTGGGAGCTTAAAGCAGGAGACGAGAGAGACCAGATCTTACGCTAGGAGCTTAAAGCAGGAGACGAGAGAGACCAGACCTTAAGCTAGGAGCTTAAAGCAGGAGACGAGAGAGACCAGACCTTAAGCTAGGTGCTAAAATCAGGAGAGGAGAGAGACCAGACCTTAAACTGGGAGCTTAAAGCAGGACACGAGAAAGACCAAACCTGAAGCTAGGAGCTTAAAGCAGGAGACGAGAGAGACCGGACCTTAAACTGGGAGCTTAAAGCAGGACACGAGAGAGACCAGACCTGAAGCTAGGAGCTTAAAGCAGGACACGAGAGAGAGCGGACTTTAAACTAGGAGCTTAAATCAGGACACGAGAGAGACCAGACCTTAAGCTGGGATCTTAAAGTAGCAGACGAGAGAAACCAGACCTGAAACTGGGAGCTTAAAGCAGGAGACGAGAGAGACCGGACCTTAAACTAGGAGCTTAAATTAGGACACGAGGGAGACTAGACCTTAAACTAGGAGCTTAAATTAGGACACGAGAGAGACTAGACCTTAAGCTAGGAGTTTAAAGCAGGACACGAGAGAGAGGGGACCTTAAGCTAGGAGCTTAAATCAGGAGACGAGGGAGACCAGACCTTAAGCTAGGAGCTTAAAGCAGGAGAAGAAAGAGACCGGACCTTAAACTAGGAGCTTAAAGCAGGACACGAGAAAGACCAAACCTGAAGCTAGGAGCTTAAAGCAGGACACGAGAGAGACTAGACCTTAAGCTCGGAGCATAAAGCAGGACACGAGAAAGACCAAACCTGAAGCTAGGAGCTTAAAGCTGGCCCCGAGAGAGACCAGACCTGAAGCTGGGAGCTTAAAGCAGGAGACGAGAGAGACTGGACCTTAAACTGGGAACTTAAATCAGGAGACGAGAGAGACCAGACCTTAAACTGGGAGCTTAAAGCAGGAGACGAGAGAGACCAGACCTTAAACTGGGAACTTAAATCAGGAGACGAGAGAGACCAGACCTTAAACTGGGAGCTTAAAGCAGGACACGAGAGAGACCGGACCTTAAACTGGGAGCTTAAAGCAGGACACGAGAGAGATCGGACCTTAAACTGGGAGCTTAAAGCAGGACACGAGAGAGACCGGACCTTAAACTGGGAGCTTAAAGCAGGACACGAGAGAGACCAGACCTGAAGCTGGGAGCTTAAAGCAGGAGACGAGAGAGACCAGACCTTAAACTGGGAGCTTAAAGCAGGACACGAGAGAGAGTGGACCTTAAACTAGGAACTTAAATCAGGAGACGAGAGAGACCAGACCTTAAACTGGGAGCTTAAAACAGGAGACGAGAGAGACCAGACCTTAAGCTAGGAGCTTAAAGCAGGAGACGAGAGAGACCAGACTTTAAGCTAGGAGCTTAAAGCAGGAGAGGAGAGAGACCGGACCATAAGCTAGGAGCTTAAAGCAGGACACGAGAGAGACCAGACCTTAAACTGGGAGCTTAAAACAGGAGACGAGAGAGACCAGACCTTAAGCTAGGAGCTTAAAGCAGGAGACGAGAGAGACCAGACTTTAAGCTAGGAGCTTAAAGCAGGAGACGAGAGAGACCAGACTTTAAGCTAGGAGCTTAAAGCAGGAGAGGAGAGAGACCGGACCATAAGCTAGGAGCTTAAAGCAGGACACGAGAGAGACCAGACCTTAAACTGGGAGCTTAAAACAGGAGACGAGAGAGACCAGACCTTAAGCTAGGAGCTTAAAGCAGGAGACGAGAGAGACCAGACTTTAAGCTAGGAGCTTAAAGCAGGAGAGGAGAGAGACCGGACCTTAAGCTAGGTGCTAAAATCAGGAGAGGAGAGAGACCAGACATTAAACTGGGAGCTAAAACAGGAGACGAGAGAGACCAGACCTTAAACTGGGAGCTTAAAGCAGGAGACGAGCGAGACCAGACATAAAACTGGGATCTAAAACCGGAAACGAGAGAGACCAGAACTTAAACTGGGAGCTTAAAGCAGGATACGAGAGAGACCAGACCTGAAGCTAGGAGCTTAAAGCAGGACATGAGAGAGACAAGACCTTAAACTAGGAGCTTAAAGCAGGACATGAGAGAGAGAAGACCTTAAGCTAGGAGCTTAAAGCAGGAGACGAGAGAGATCAGACCTTAAGCTGGGAGCTTAAAGCAGGAGACGAGAGAGACCAGACTTAAGCTAGGTGCTAAAATCAGGAGAGGAGAGAGACCGGACCTTAAACTGGGAGCTTAAAGCAGGACACGAGAAAGACCAAACGTGAAGCTTGGAGCTTAAAGCAGGACACGAGAGAGACTAGACCTTAAACTGGGAGCTTAAAGCAGGACATGAGAGAGACCGGACCTTAAACTGGGAGCTTAAATCAGGACACGAGAGAGACCAGACCTTAAGCTAGTAGCTTAAATCAGGAGAGGAGAGAGACCAGACCTTAAGCTGGGATCATAAAGCAGGACACGAGAGACCAGACCTTAAGCTTGGAGCTTAAAACAGGACACGAGAGAGACTCGACCTGAAGCTAAGAGCTTCAAGCAGGACACGAGAGAGTACAGACCTTAAACTGGTAACTTAAATCAGGAGACGAGAGAGACCAGACCTGAAGCTGGGAGCTTAAAGCAGGAGACGAGAGAGACCAGACCTTAAGCTAGGAGCTTAAAGCAGGACACGAGAGAGACTCGACCTGAAGCTAGGAACTTAAAGCAGGACACGAGAGAGACTAGACCTTAAACTGGGAGCTTAAAGCAGGAGACGAGAGAGACCAGACCTTAAACTGGGAGCTTAAATCTGGAGACGAGAGATACCAGACCTTAAACTAGGAGCTTAAAGCAGGAGACGAGAGAGAGCGGACCTTAAACTAGGAGCTTAAAGCAGGACACAAGAGAGACTAGACCTTAAGCTCTGAGCTTAAAGCAGGAGACGAGAGAGACCAGACCTTAAACTGGGAGCTTAAATCAGGAGACGAGAGAGACCAGACCTTAAGCTAGGAGCTTAAAGCAGGAGACGAGCGAGACCAGACCTTACGCTAGGTGCTTAAATCAGGAGAGGAGAGAGACCGGACCTTAAACTGGGAGCTTAAAGCAGGACACGAGAGAGACCAGACCTTGAACAGGGAGCTTAAAGCAGGACACGCGAGAGACCAGACCTTAAGCTTGGAGCTTAAAGCAGGACACGAGAGAGACCAGACCTTAAGCTTGGAGCTTAAAGCAGGAGACGAGAATGACCAGACCTTAAGCTAGGAGCTTAAAGCAGGACACGAGAGAGACCAGACCTTAAGCTTGGAGCTTAAAGCAGGAGATGAGAGAGACTAGACCTTAAGCTAGGAGCTTAAAACAGGACACGAGAGAGACTCGACCTGAAGCTAGGAGCTTAAAGCAGGACACGAGTGAGAGCCGAACTTCAGATAGGAGCTTAAAGCAGGACACAAGAGAGAGCGGACCTTAAACTAGGAGCTTATATCAGGACACGAGAGAGACCAGACCTTAAGCTAGGAGCTTAAAGCAGGACACGAGAGAGAGCGGACTTTAAACTAGGAACTTAAAGCAGGACACGAGAGAGACTAGACCTTAAGCTAGCAGCTTAAAGCAGGAGACGAGAGAGAACAGACATTAAGCTAGAAGTTTAAAGCAGGACACGAGAGAGACCAGACCTTAAACTGGGAGCTTAAAGCAGGAGACGAGAGAGACCTGATCTTACGCTAGGAGCTTAAAGCAGGAGACGAGAGAGACCAGACCTTAAGCTAGGAGCTTAAAGCAGGAGACGAGAGAGACCAGACCTTAAGCTAGGTGCTAAAATCAGGAGAGGAGAGAGACCAGACCTTAAACTGGGAGCTTAAAGCAGGACACGAGAAAGACCAAACCTGAAGCTAGGAGCTTAAAGCAGGAGACGAGAGAGACCGGACCTTAAACTGGGAGCTTAAAGCAGGACACGAGAGAGACCAGACCTGAAGCTAGGAGCTTAAAGCAGGACACGAGAGAGAGCGGACTTTAAACTAGGAGCTTAAATCAGGACACGAGAGAGACCAGACCTTAAGCTGGGATCTTAAAGTAGCAGACGAGAGAAACCAGACCTGAAACTGGGAGCTTAAAGCAGGAGACGAGAGAGACCGGACCTTAAACTAGGAGCTTAAATTAGGACACGAGGGAGACTAGACCTTAAACTAGGAGCTTAAATTAGGACACGAGAGAGACTAGACCTTAAGCTAGGAGTTTAAAGCAGGACACGAGAGAGAGGGGACCTTAAGCTAGGAGCTTAAATCAGGAGACGAGGGAGACCAGACCTTAAGCTAGGAGCTTAAAGCAGGAGAAGAAAGAGACCGGACCTTAAACTAGGAGCTTAAAGCAGGACACGAGAAAGACCAAACCTGAAGCTAGGAGCTTAAAGCAGGACACGAGAGAGACTAGACCTTAAGCTCGGAGCATAAAGCAGGACACGAGAAAGACCAAACCTGAAGCTAGGAGCTTAAAGCTGGCCCCGAGAGAGACCAGACCTGAAGCTGGGAGCTTAAAGCAGGAGACGAGAGAGACTGGACCTTAAACTGGGAACTTAAATCAGGAGACGAGAGAGACCAGACCTTAAACTGGGAGCTTAAAGCAGGAGACGAGAGAGACCAGACCTTAAACTGGGAACTTAAATCAGGAGACGAGAGAGACCAGACCTTAAACTGGGAGCTTAAAGCAGGACACGAGAGAGACCGGACCTTAAACTGGGAGCTTAAAGCAGGACACGAGAGAGATCGGACCTTAAACTGGGAGCTTAAAGCAGGACACGAGAGAGACCGGACCTTAAACTGGGAGCTTAAAGCAGGACACGAGAGAGACCAGACCTGAAGCTGGGAGCTTAAAGCAGGAGACGAGAGAGACCAGACCTTAAACTGGGAGCTTAAAGCAGGACACGAGAGAGAGTGGACCTTAAACTAGGAACTTAAATCAGGAGACGAGAGAGACCAGACCTTAAACTGGGAGCTTAAAGCAGGACACGAGAGAGACCAGACCTTAAGCTAGGAGCTTAAAGTAGGACACGAGAGAGACCAGACCTTAAACTGGGAGCTTAAAACAGGAGACGAGAGAGACCAGACCTTAAGCTAGGAGCTTAAAGCAGGAGACGAGAGAGACCAGACTTTAAGCTAGGAGCTTAAAGCAGGAGAGGAGAGAGACCGGACCTTAAGCTAGGTGCTAAAATCAGGAGAGGAGAGAGACCGGACTTTAAACTGGGAGCTTAAAGCAGGACACGAGAGAGACCAGACCTTAAGCTGGGAGCTTAAAGCAGGAGATGAGAGAGACTAGACCTTAAACTGGGATTATAAAGCAGGACACGAGAGACCAGACCTTAAGCTGGGAACTTAAAGCAGGAGACGAGAGAGACCGGACCTTCAACTAGGAGCTTAAAGCAGGACACGAGAGAGACCAGACCTTAAACTGGGAGCTTAAAGCAGCAGATGAGAGAGACTAGACATTAAGCTGGGATCATAAAGCAGGACACGAGAGACCAGACCTTAAGCTGGGAACTTAAAGCAGGAGATGAGAGAGAGCGGACCTTAAACTAGGAGCTTAAAGCAGGACACGAGAGAGAGCGGACCTTAAACCAGGAACTTAAAGCAGGAGACGAGAGAGAGCGGACCTTAAACTGGGAGCTTAAAGCAGGACACGAGAGACACCGGACCTTAAGCTTGGAGCTTAAAGCAGGACACGAGAGAGACCAGACCTTAAGCTTGGAGCTTAAAGCAGGAGACGAGAGAGACCAGACCTTAAGCTAGGAACTTAAAGCAGGACACGAGAGAGACCAGACCTTAAGCTTGGAGCTTAAAGCAGGAGATGAGAGAGACTAGACCTTAAGCTAGGAGCTTAAAACAGGACACGAGAGAGACTCGACCTGAAGCTAGGAGCTTAAAGCAGGACACGAGTGAGAGACGAACTGCAGCTAGGAGCTTAAAGCAGGTCACAAGAGAGAGCGGACCTTAAACTAGGAGCTTATATCAGGACATGAGAGAGACCAGACCTTAAGCTAGGAGCTGAAAGCAGGACACGAGAGAGACCGGACCTTAAACTGGGAGCTTAAAGCAGGACACGAGAAAGACCAAAACTGAAGCTAGGAGCTTAAAGCAGGAGACGAGAGAGACTAGACCTTAAACTGGGAGCTTAAAGCAGGACACGAGAGAGACTAGACCTTAAACTGGGAGCTTAAAGCAGGACACGAGAGAGACCGGACCTTAAACTGGGAGCTTAAAGCAGGACACGAGAGAGACCGGACCTTAAACTGGGAGCTTAAAGCAGGACACGAGAGAGACCAGACCTGAAGCTGGGGGCTTAAAGCAGGACACGAGAGAGACTAGACCTTAAGCTCGGAGCTTAAAGCAGGACACGAGAAAGACCAAACCTGAAGCTAGGAGCTTAAAGCTGGCCCCGAGAGAGACCAGACCTGAAGCTGGGAGCTTAAAGCAGGAGATGAGAGAGACCGGACCTTAAACTGGGAACTTAAAGCAGGACACGAGAGAGACCAGACCTTAAACTGGGAGCTTAAAGCAGGACACGAGAGAGAGCGGACCTTAAACTAGGAACTTAAATCAGGAGACGAGAGAGACCAGACCTTAAACTGGGAGATTAAAGCAGGACACGAGAGAGACCAGACCTTAAGCTAGGAGCTTAAAGCAGGACACGAGAGCGACCAGACCTTAAACTGGGAGCTTAAAACAGGAGACGAGAGAGACCAGACCTTAAGCTAGGAGCTTAAAGCAGGAGACGAGAGAGACCAGACTTTAAGCTAGGAGCTTAAAGCAGGAGAGGAGAGAGACCGGACCTTAAGCTAGGAGCTTAAAGCAGGACACGAGAGAGACCAGACCTTAAACTGGGAGCTTAAAACAGGAGACGAGAGAGACCAGACCTTAAGCTAGGAGCTTAAAGCAGGAGACGAGAGAGACCAGACTTTAAGCTAGGAGCTTAAAGCAGGAGAGGAGAGAGACCGGACCTTAAGCTAGGTGCTAAAATCAGGAGAGGAGAGAGACCGGACCTTAAACTGGGAGCTTAAAGCAGGACACGAGAGAGTACAGACCTTAAACTGGTAACTTAAATCAGGAGACGATAGACACGAGACCTGAAGCTGGGAGCTTAAAGCAGGAGACGAGAGAGACCAGACATTAAACTGGGAGCTAAAACAGGAGACGAGAGAGACCAGACCTTAAACTGGGAGCTTAAAGCAGGAGACGAGAGAGACCAGACATAAAACTGGGATCTAAAACCGGAAACGAGAGAGACCAGACCTTAAACTGGGAGCTTAAAGCAGGATACGAGAGAGACCAGACCTGAAGCTAGGAGCTTAAAGCAGGACATGAGAGAGACAAGACCTTAAACTAGGAGCTTAAAGCAGGACACGAGAGAGAGAAGACCTTAAGCTAGGAGCTTAAAGCAGGAGACGAGAGAGATCAGACCTTAAGCTGGGAGCTTAAAGCAGGAGACGAGAGAGACCAGACCTTAAGCTAGGAGCTTAAAGTAGGACACGAGAGAGACCAGACCTTAAACTGGGAGCTTAAAACAGGAGACGAGAGAGACCAGACCTTAAGCTAGGAGCTTAAAGCAGGAGACGAGAGAGACCAGACTTTAAGCTAGGAGCTTAAAGCAGGAGAGGAGAGAGACCGGACCTTAAGCTAGGTGCTAAAATCAGGAGAGGAGAGAGACCGGACTTTAAACTGGGAGCTTAAAGCAGGACTCGAGAGAGACAAGACCTTAAGCTGGGAGCTTAAAGCAGGAGATGAGAGAGACTAGACCTTAAACTGGGATTATAAAGCAGGACACGAGAGACCAGACCTTAAGCTGGGAACTTAAAGCAGGAGACGAGAGAGACCGGACCTTCAACTAGGAGCTTAAAGCAGGACACGAGAGAGACCAGACCTTAAACTGGGAGCTTAAAGCAGCAGATGAGAGAGACTAGACATTAAGCTGGGATCATAAAGCAGGACACGAGAGACCAGACCTTAAGCTGGGAACTTAAAGCAGGAGATGAGAGAGAGCGGACCTTAAACTAGGAGCTTAAAGCAGGACACGAGAGAGAGCGGACCTTAAACCAGGAACTTAAAGCAGGAGACGAGAGAGAGCGGACCTTAAACTGGGAGCTTAAAGCAGGACACGAGAGACACCGGACCTTAAGCTTGGAGCTTAAATCAGGACACGAGAGAGACCAGACCTTAAGCTTGGAGCTTAAAGCAGGAGACGAGAGAGACCAGACCTTAAGCTAGGAGCTTAAAGCAGGACACGAGAGAGACCAGACCTTAAGCTTGCAGCTTAAAGCAGGAGATGAGAGAGACTAGACCTTAAGCTAGGAGCTTAAAACAGGACACGAGAGAGACTCGACCTGAAGCTAGGAGCTTAAAGCAGGACACGAGTGAGAGACGAACTGCAGCTAGGAGCTTAAAGCAGGACACAAGAGAGAGCGGACCTTAAACTAGGAGCTTATATCAGGACACGAGAGAGACCAGACCTTAAGCTAGGAGCTGAAAGCAGGACACGAGAGAGACGGGACCTTAAACTGGGAGCTTAAAGCAGGATACGAGAAAGACCAAAACTGAAGCTAGGAGCTTAAAGCAGGACACGAGAGAGACTAGACCTTAAACTGGGAGCTTAAAGCAGGACACGAGAGAGACCGGACCTTAAACTGGGAGCTTAAAGCAGGACACGAGAGAGACCGGACCTTAAACTGGGAGCTTAAAGCAGGACACGAGAGAGACCGGACCTTAAACTGGGAGCTTAAAGCAGGACACGAGAGAGACCAGACCTGAAGCTGGGGGCTTAAAGCAGGACACGAGAGAGACTAGACCTTAAGCTCGGAGCTTAAAGCAGGACACGAGAAAGACCAAACCTGAAGCTAGGAGCTTAAAGCTGGCCCCGAGAGAGACCAGACCTGAAGCTGGGAGCTTAAAGCAGGAGACGAGAGAGACCCGACCTTAAACTGGGAACTTAAAGCAGGACACGAGAGAGACCAGACCTTAAACTGGGAGCTTAAAGCAGGACACGAGAGAGAGCGGACCTTAAACTAGGAACTTAAATCAGGAGACGAGAGAGACCAGACCTTAAACTGGGAGATTAAAGCAGGACACGAGAGAGACCAGACCTTAAGCTAGGAGCTTAAAGCAGGACACGAGAGCGACCAGACCTTAAACTGGGAGCTTAAAACAGGAGACGAGAGAGACCAGACCTTAAGCTAGGAGCTTAAAGCAGGAGACGAGAGAGACCAGACTTTAAGCTAGGAGCTTAAAGCAGGAGAGGAGAGAGACCGGACCTTAAGCTAGGAGCTTAAAGCAGGACACGAGAGAGACCAGACCTTAAACTGGGAGCTTAAAACAGGAGACGAGAGAGACCAGACCTTAAGCTAGGAGCTTAAAGCAGGAGACGAGAGAGACCAGACTTTAAGCTAGGAGCTTAAAGCAGGAGAGGAGAGAGACCGGACCTTAAGCTAGGTGCTAAAATCAGGAGAGGAGAGAGACCGGACCTTAAACTGGGAGCTTAAAGCAGGACACGAGAGAGTACAGACCTTAAACTGGTAACTTAAATCAGGAGACGATAGACACGAGACCTGAAGCTGGGAGCTTAAAGCAGGAGACGAGAGAGACCAGACATTAAACTGGGAGCTAAAACAGGAGACGAGAGAGACCAGACCTTAAACTGGGAGCTTAAAGCAGGAGACGAGAGAGACCAGACATAAAACTGGGATCTAAAACCGGAAACGAGAGAGACCAGACCTTAAACTGGGAGCTTAAAGCAGGACACGAGAGAGACCAGACCTGAAGCTAGGAGCTTAAAGCAGGACATGAGAGAGACAAGACCTTAAACTAGGAGCTTAAAGCAGGACACGAGAGAGAGAAGACCTTAAACTAGGAACTTAAATCAGGAGACGAGAGAGACCAGACCTTAAACTGGGAGCTTAAAGCAGGACACGAGAGAGACCAGACCTTAAGCTAGGAGGTTAAAGTAGGACACGAGAGAGACCAGACCTTAAACTGGGAGCTTAAAACAGGAGACGAGAGAGACCAGACCTTAAGCTAGGAGCTTAAAGCAGGAGACGAGAGAGACCAGACTTTAAGCTAGGAGCTTAAAGCAGGAGAGGAGAGAGACCGGACCTTAAGCTAGGTGCTAAAATCAGGAGAGGAGAGAGACCAGACATTAAACTGGGAGCTAAAACAGGAGACGAGAGAGACCAGACTTTAAGCTAGGAGCTTAAAGCAGGAGAGGAGAGAGACCGGACCATAAGCTAGGAGCTTAAAGCAGGACACGAGAGAGACCAGACCTTAAACTGGGAGCTTAAAACAGGAGACGAGAGAGACCAGACCTTAAGCTAGGAGCTTAAAGCAGGAGACGAGAGAGACCAGACTTTAAGCTAGGAGCTTAAAGCAGGAGACGAGAGAGACCAGACTTTATGCTAGGAGCTTAAAGCAGGAGAGGAGAGAGACCGGACCTTAAGCTAGGTGCTAAAATCAGGAGAGGAGAGAGACCAGACATTAAACTGGGAGCTAAAACAGGAGACGAGAGAGACCAGACCTTAAACTGGGAGCTTAAAGCAGGAGACGAGAGAGACCAGACATAAAACTGGGATCTAAAACCGGAAACGAGAGAGACCAGACCTTAAACTGGGAGCTTAAAGCAGGATACGAGAGAGACCAGACCTGAAGCTAGGAGCTTAAAGCAGGACATGAGAGAGACAAGACCTTAAACTAGGAGCTTAAAGCAGGACATGAGAGAGAGAAGACCTTAAGCTAGGAGCTTAAAGCAGGAGACGAGAGAGATCAGACCTTAAGCTGGGAGCTTAAAGCAGGAGACGAGAGAGACCAGACTTAAGCTAGGTGCTAAAATCAGGAGAGGAGAGAGACCGGACCTTAAACTGGGAGCTTAAAGCAGGACACGAGAAAGACCAAACGTGAAGCTTGGAGCTTAAAGCAGGACACGAGAGAGACTAGACCTTAAACTGGGAGCTTAAAGCAGGACATGAGAGAGACCGGACCTTAAACTGGGAGCTTAAATCAGGACACGAGAGAGACCAGACCTTAAGCTAGTAGCTTAAATCAGGAGAGGAGAGAGACCAGACCTTAAGCTGGGATCATAAAGCAGGACACGAGAGACCAGACCTTAAGCTTGGAGCTTAAAACAGGACACGAGAGAGACTCGACCTGAAGCTAAGAGCTTCAAGCAGGACACGAGAGAGTACAGACCTTAAACTGGTAACTTAAATCAGGAGACGAGAGAGACCAGACCTGAAGCTGGGAGCTTAAAGCAGGAGACGAGAGAGACCAGACCTTAAGCTAGGAGCTTAAAGCAGGACACGAGAGAGACTCGACCTGAAGCTAGGAACTTAAAGCAGGACACGAGAGAGACTAGACCTTAAACTGGGAGCTTAAAGCAGGAGACGAGAGAGACCAGACCTTAAACTGGGAGCTTAAATCAGGAGACGAGAGATACCAGACCTTAAACTAGGAGCTTAAAGCAGGAGACGAGAGAGAGCGGACCTTAAACTAGGAGCTTAAAGCAGGACACAAGAGAGACTAGACCTTAAGCTCTGAGCTTAAAGCAGGAGACGAGAGAGACCAGACCTTAAACTGGGAGCTTAAATCAGGAGACGAGAGAGACCAGACCTTAAGCTAGGAGCTTAAAGCAGGAGACGAGCGAGACCAGACCTTACGCTAGGTGCTTAAATCAGGAGAGGAGAGAGACCGGACCTTAAACTGGGAGCTTAAAGCAGGACACGAGAGAGACCAGACCTTGAACTGGGAGCTTAAAGCAGGACACGCGAGAGACCAGACCTTAAGCTTGGAGCTTAAAGCAGGACACGAGAGAGACCAGACCTTAAGCTTGGAGCTTAAAGCAGGAGACGAGAATGACCAGACCTTAAGCTAGGAGCTTAAAGCAGGACACGAGAGAGACCAGACCTTAAGCTTGGAGCTTAAAGCAGGAGATGAGAGAGACTAGACCTTAAGCTAGGAGCTTAAAACAGGACACGAGAGAGACTCGACCTGAAGCTAGGAGCTTAAAGCAGGACACGAGTGAGAGCCGAACTTCAGATAGGAGCTTAAAGCAGGACACAAGAGAGAGCGGACCTTAAACTAGGAGCTTATATCAGGACACGAGAGAGACCAGACCTTAAGCTAGGAGCTTAAAGCAGGACACGAGAGAGAGCGGACTTTAAACTAGGAACTTAAAGCAGGACACGAGAGAGACTAGACCTTAAGCTAGCAGCTTAAAGCAGGAGACGAGAGAGAACAGACATTAAGCTAGAAGTTTAAAGCAGGACACGAGAGAGACCAGACCTTAAACTGGGAGCTTAAAGCAGGAGACGAGAGAGACCAGATCTTACGCTAGGAGCTTAAAGCAGGAGACGAGAGAGACCAGACCTTAAGCTAGGAGCTTAAAGCAGGAGACGAGAGAGACCAGACCTTAAGCTAGGTGCTAAAATCAGGAGAGGAGAGAGACCAGACCTTAAACTGGGAGCTTAAAGCAGGACACGAGAAAGACCAAACCTGAAGCTAGGAGCTTAAAGCAGGAGACGAGAGAGACCGGACCTTAAACTGGGAGCTTAAAGCAGGACACGAGAGAGACCAGACCTGAAGCTAGGAGCTTAAAGCAGGACACGAGAGAGAGCGGACTTTAAACTAGGAGCTTAAATCAGGACACGAGAGAGACCAGACCTTAAGCTGGGATCTTAAAGTAGCAGACGAGAGAAACCAGACCTGAAACTGGGAGCTTAAAGCAGGAGACGAGAGAGACCGGACCTTAAACTAGGAGCTTAAATTAGGACACGAGGGAGACTAGACCTTAAACTAGGAGCTTAAATTAGGACACGAGAGAGACTAGACCTTAAGCTAGGAGTTTAAAGCAGGACACGAGAGAGAGGGGACCTTAAGCTAGGAGCTTAAATCAGGAGACGAGGGAGACCAGACCTTAAGCTAGGAGCTTAAAGCAGGAGAAGAAAGAGACCGGACCTTAAACTAGGAGCTTAAAGCAGGACACGAGCAAGACCAAACCTGAAGCTAGGAGCTTAAAGCAGGACACGAGAGAGACTAGACCTTAAGCTCGGAGCATAAAGCAGGACACGAGAAAGACCAAACCTGAAGCTAGGAGCTTAAAGCTGGCCCCGAGAGAGACCAGACCTGAAGCTGGGAGCTTAAAGCAGGAGACGAGAGAGACTGGACCTTAAACTGGGAACTTAAATCAGGAGACGAGAGAGACCAGACCTTAAACTGGGAGCTTAAAGCAGGAGACGAGAGAGACCAGACCTTAAACTGGGAACTTAAATCAGGAGACGAGAGAGACCAGACCTTAAACTGGGAGCTTAAAGCAGGACACGAGAGAGACCGGACCTTAAACTGGGAGCTTAAAGCAGGACACGAGAGAGATCGGACCTTAAACTGGGAGCTTAAAGCAGGACACGAGAGAGACCGGACCTTAAACTGGGAGCTTAAAGCAGGACACGAGAGAGACCAGACCTGAAGCTGGGAGCTTAAAGCAGGAGACGAGAGAGACCAGACCTTAAACTGGGAGCTTAAAGCAGGACACGAGAGAGAGTGGACCTTAAACTAGGAACTTAAATCAGGAGACGAGAGAGACCAGACCTTAAACTGGGAGCTTAAAGCAGGACACGAGAGAGACCAGACCTTAAGCTAGGAGCTTAAAGTAGGACACGAGAGAGACCAGACCTTAAACTGGGAGCTTAAAACAGGAGACGAGAGAGACCAGACCTTAAGCTAGGAGCTTAAAGCAGGAGACGAGAGAGACCAGACTTTAAGCTAGGAGCTTAAAGCAGGAGAGGAGAGAGACCGGACCTTAAGCTAGGTGCTAAAATCAGGAGAGGAGAGAGACCGGACTTTAAACTGGGAGCTTAAAGCAGGACACGAGAGAGACCAGACCTTAAGCTGGGAGCTTAAAGCAGGAGATGAGAGAGACTAGACCTTAAACTGGGATTATAAAGCAGGACACGAGAGACCAGACCTTAAGCTGGGAACTTAAAGCAGGAGACGAGAGAGACCGGACCTTCAACTAGGAGCTTAAAGCAGGACACGAGAGAGACCAGACCTTAAACTGGGAGCTTAAAGCAGCAGATGAGAGAGACTAGACATTAAGCTGGGATCATAAAGCAGGACACGAGAGACCAGACCTTAAGCTGGGAATTTAAAGCAGGAGATGAGAGAGAGCGGACCTTAAACTAGGAGCTTAAAGCAGGACACGAGAGAGAGCGGACCTTAAACCAGGAACTTAAAGCAGGAGACGAGAGAGAGCGGACCTTAAACTGGGAGCTTAAAGCAGGACACGAGAGACACCGGACCTTAAGCTTGGAGCTTAAAGCAGGACACGAGAGAGACCAGACCTGAAGCTTGGAGCTTAAAGCAGGAGACGAGACAGACCAGACCTTAAACTAGGAACTTAAAGCAGGACACGAGAGAGACCAGACCTTAAGCTTGGAGCTTAAAGCAGGAGATGAGAGAGACTAGACCTTAAGCTAGGAGCTTAAAACAGGACACGAGAGAGACTCGACCTGAAGCTAGGAGCTTAAAGCAGGACACGAGTGAGAGACGAACTGCAGCTAGGAGCTTAAAGCAGGTCACAAGAGAGAGCGGACCTTAAACTAGGAGCTTATATCAGG
Organism: Pristiophorus japonicus; assembly: GCF_044704955.1. Lineage (NCBI taxonomy): Eukaryota > Metazoa > Chordata > Chondrichthyes > Pristiophoridae > Pristiophorus > Pristiophorus japonicus. Next base: position 20,992,763 of record NC_092011.1, on the reverse strand, counting down.
ACATGAGAGAGACCAGACCTTAAGCTAGGAGCTGAAAGCAGGACACGAGAGAGACCGGACCTTAAACTGGGAGCTTAAAACAGGAGACGAGAGAGACCAGACCTTAAGCTAGGAGCTTAAAGCAGGAGACGAGAGAGACCAGACTTTAAGCTAGGAGCTTAAAGCAGGAGAGGAGAGAGACCGGACCTTAAGCTAGGTGTTAAAATCAGGAGAGGAGAGAGACCGGACTTTAAACTGGGAGCTTAAAGCAGGACACGAGAAAGACCAAAACTGAAGCTAGGAGCTTAAAGCAGGACACGAGAGAGACTAGACCTTAAACTGGGAGCTTAAAGCAGGACACGAGAGAGACCGGACCTTAAACTGGGAGCTTAAAGCAGGACACGAGAGAGACCGGACCTTAAACTGGGAGCTTAAAGCAGGACACGAGAGAGACCGGACCTTAAACTGGGAGCTTAAAGCAGGACACGAGAGAGACCAGACCTGAAGCTGGGGGCTTAAAGCAGGACACGAGAGAGACTAGACCTTAAGCTCGGAGCTTAAAGCAGGACACGAGAAAGACCAAACCTGAAGCTAGGAGCTTAAAGCTGGCCCCGAGAGAGACCAGACCTGAAGCTGGGAGCTTAAAGCAGGAGACGAGAGAGACCGGACCTTAAACTGGGAACTTAAAGCAGGACACGAGAGAGACCAGACCTTAAACTGGGAGCTTAAAGCAGGACACGAGAGAGAGCGGACCTTAAACTAGGAACTTAAATCAGGAGACGAGAGAGACCAGACCTTAAACTGGGAGATTAAAGCAGGACACGAGAGAGACCAGACCTTAAGCTAGGAGCTTAAAGCAGGACACGAGAGCGACCAGACCTTGAACTGGGAGCTTAAAACAGGAGACGAGAGAGACCAGACCTTAAGCTAGGAGCTTAAAGCAGGAGACGAGAGAGACCAGACTTTAAGCTAGGAGCTTAAAGCAGGAGAGGAGAGAGACCGGACCATAAGCTAGGAGCTTAAAGCAGGACACGAGAGAGACCAGACCTTAAACTGGGAGCTTAAAACAGGAGACGAGAGAGACCAGACCTTAAGCTAGGAGCTTAAAGCAGGAGACGAGAGAGACCAGACTTTAAGCTAGGAGCTTAAAGCAGGAGAGGAGAGAGACCGGACCTTAAGCTAGGTGCTAAAATCAGGAGAGGAGAGAGACCAGACATTAAACTGGGAGCTAAAACAGGAGACGAGAGAGACCAGACCTTAAACTGGGAGCTTAAAGCAGGAGACGAGAGAGACCAGACATAAAACTGGGATCTAAAACCGGAAACGAGAGAGACCAGACCTTAAACTGGGAGCTTAAAGCAGGATACGAGAGAGACCAGACCTGAAGCTAGGAGCTTAAAGCAGGACATGAGAGAGACAAGACCTTAAACTAGGAGCTTAAAGCAGGACATGAGAGAGAGAAGACCTTAAGCTAGGAGCTTAAAGCAGGAGACGAGAGAGATCAGACCTTAAGCTGGGAGCTTAAAGCAGGAGACGAGAGAGACCAGACTTAAGCTAGGTGCTAAAATCAGGAGAGGAGAGAGACCGGACCTTAAACTGGGAGCTTAAAGCAGGACACGAGAAAGACCAAACGTGAAGCTAGGAGCTTAAAGCAGGACACTAGAGAGTCTAGACCTTAAACTGGGAGCTTAAAGCAGGACACGAGAGAGACCGGACCTTAAACTGGGAGCTTAAAGCAGGACACGAGAGAGACCGGACCTTAAACTGGGAGCTTAAAGCAGGACACGAGAGAGACCGGACCTTAAACTGGGAGCTTAAAGCAGGACACGAGAGAGACCAGACCTGAAGCTGGGGGCTTAAAGCAGGACACGAGAGAGACTAGACCTTAAGCTCGGAGCTTAAAGCAGGACACGAGAAAGACCAAACCTGAAGCTAGGAGCTTAAAGCTGGCCCCGAGAGAGACCAGACCTGAAGCTGGGAGCTTAAAGCAGGAGACGAGAGAGACCGGACCTTAAACTGGGAACTTAAAGCAGGACACGAGAGAGACCAGACCTTAAACTGGGAGCTTAAAGCAGGACACGAGAGAGAGCGGACCTTAAACTAGGAACTTAAATCAGGAGACGAGAGAGACCAGACCTTAAACTGGGAGATTAAAGCAGGACACGAGAGAGACCAGACCTTAAGCTAGGAGCTTAAAGCAGGACACGAGAGCGACCAGACCTTGAACTGGGAGCTTAAAACAGGAGACGAGAGATACCAGACCTTAAGCTAGGAGCTTAAAGCAGGAGACGAGAGAGACCAGACTTTAAGCTAGGAGCTTAAAGCAGGAGAGGAGAGAGACCGGACCATAAGCTAGGAGCTTAAAGCAGGACACGAGAGAGACCAGACCTTAAACTGGGAGCTTAAAACAGGAGACGAGAGAGACCAGACCTTAAGCTAGGAGCTTAAAGCAGGAGACGAGAGAGACCAGACTTTAAGCTAGGAGCTTAAAGCAGGAGAGGAGAGAGATCGGACCTTAAGCTAGGTGCTAAAATCAGGAGAGGAGAGAGACCAGACATTAAACTGGGAGCTAAAACAGGAGACGAGAGAGACCAGACCTTAAACTGGGAGCTTAAAGCAGGAGACGAGAGAGACCAGACATAAAACTGGGATCTAAAACCGGAAACGAGAGAGACCAGACCTTAAACTGGGAGCTTAAAGCAGGATACGAGAGAGACCAGACCTGAAGCTAGGAGCTTAAAGCAGGACATGAGAGAGACAAGACCTTAAACTAGGAGCTTAAAGCAGGACATGAGAGAGAGAAGACCTTAAGCTAGGAGCTTAAAGCAGGAGACGAGAGAGATCAGACCTTAAGCTGGGAGCTTAAAGCAGGAGACGAGAGAGACCAGACTTAAGCTAGGTGCTAAAATCAGGAGAGGAGAGAGACCGGACCTTAAACTGGGAGCTTAAAGCAGGACACGAGAAAGACCAAACGTGAAGCTTGGAGCTTAAAGCAGGACACGAGAGAGACTAGACCTTAAACTGGGAGCTTAAAGCAGGACATGAGAGAGACCGGACCTTAAACTGGGAGCTTAAATCAGGACACGAGAGAGACCAGACCTTAAGCTAGTAGCTTAAATCAGGAGAGGAGAGAGACCAGACCTTAAGCTGGGATCATAAAGCAGGACACGAGAGACCAGACCTTAAGCTTGGAGCTTAAAACAGGACACGAGAGAGACTCGACCTGAAGCTAAGAGCTTCAAGCAGGACACGAGAGAGTACAGACCTTAAACTGGTAACTTAAATCAGGAGACGAGAGAGACCAGACCTGAAGCTGGGAGCTTAAAGCAGGAGACGAGAGAGACCAGACCTTAAGCTAGGAGCTTAAAGCAGGACACGAGAGAGACTCGACCTGAAGCTAGGAACTTAAAGCAGGACACGAGAGAGACTAGACCTTAAACTGGGAGCTTAAAGCAGGAGACGAGAGAGACCAGACCTTAAACTGGGAGCTTAAATCAGGAGACGAGAGATACCAGACCTTAAGCTAGGAGCTTAAAGCAGGAGACGAGAGAGAGCGGACCTTAAACTAGGAGCTTAAAGCAGGACACAAGAGAGACTAGACCTTAAGCACTGAGCTTAAAGCAGGAGACGAGAGAGACCAGACCTTAAACTGGGAGCTTAAATCAGGAGACGAGAGAGACCAGACCTTAAGCTAGGAGCTTAAAGCAGGAGACGAGCGAGACCAGACCTTACGCTAGGTGCTTAAATCAGGAGAGGAGAGAGACCGGACCTTAAACTGGGAGCTTAAAGCAGGACACGAGAGAGACCAGACCTTGAACTGGGAGCTTAAAGCAGGACACGCGAGAGACCAGACCTTAAGCTTGGAGCTTAAAGCAGGACACGAGAGAGACCAGACCTTAAGCTTGGAGTTTAAAGCAGGAGACGAGAGAGACCAGACCTTAAGCTAGGAGCTTAAAGCAGGACACGAGAGAGACCAGATCTTAAGCTTGGAGCTTAAAGCAGGAGATGAGAGAGACTAGACCTTAAGCTAGGAGCTTAAAACAGGACACGAGAGAGACTCGACCTGAAGCTAGGAGCTTAAAGCAGGACACGAGTGAGAGCCGAACTTCAGCTAGGAGCTTAAAGCAGGACACAAGAGAGAGCGGACCTTAAACTAGGAGCTTATATCAGGACACGAGAGAGACCAGACCTTAAGCTAGGAGCTTAAAGCAGGACACGAGAGAGAGCGGAATTTAAACTAGGAACTTAAAGCAGGACACGAGAGAGACTAGACCTTAAGCTAGCAGCTTAAAGCAGGAGACGAGAGAGAACAGACATTAAGCTAGAAGTTTAAAGCAGGACACGAGAGAGACCAGACCTTAAACTGGGAGCTTAAAACAGGAGACGAGAGAGACCAGACCTTACGCTAGGAGCTTAAAGCAGGAGACGAGAGAGACCAGACCTTAAGCTAGGAGCTTAAAGCAGGAGACGAGAGAGACCAGACCTTAAGCTAGGTGCTAAAATCAGGAGAGGAGAGAGACCAGACCTTAAACTGGGAGCTTAAAGCAGGACACGAGAAAGACCAAACCTGAAGCTAGTAGCTTAAAGCAGGAGACGAGAGAGACCGGACCTTAAACTGGGAGCTTAAAGCAGGACACGAGAGAGACCAGACCTGAAGCTAGGAGCTTAAAGCAGGACACGAGAGAGAGAGGACCTTAAACTAGGAGCTTAAATCAGGACACGAGAGAGACCAGACCTTAAGCTGGGATCTTAAAGTAGGAGACGAGAGAAACCAGACCTGAAACTGGGAGCTTAAAGCAGGAGACGAGAGAGACCGGACCTTAAACTAGGAGCTTAAATTAGGACACGAGGGAGACTAGACCTTAAACTAGGAGCTTAAATTAGGACACGAGAGAGACTAGACCTTAAGCTAGGAGTTTAAAGCAGGACACGAGAGAGAGGGGACCTTAAGCTAGGAGCTTAAATCAGGAGACGAGGGAGACCAGACCTTAAGCTAGGAGCTTAAAGCAGGAGAAGAAAGAGACCGGACCTTAAACTAGGAGCTTAAAGCAGGACACGAGCAAGACCAAACCTGAAGCTAGGAGCTTAAAGCAGGACACGAGAGAGACTAGACCTTAAGCTCGGAGCATAAAGCAGGACACGAGAAAGACCAAACCTGAAGCTAGGAGCTTAAAGCTGGCCCCGAGAGAGAACAGACCTGAAGCTGGGAGCTTAAAGCAGGATACGAGAGAGACTGGACCTTAAACTGGGAACTTAAATCAGGAGACGAGAGAGACCAGACCTTAAACTGGGAGCTTAAAGCAGGAGACGAGAGAGACCAGACCTTAAACTGGGAACTTAAATCAGGAGACGAGAGAGACCAGACCTTAAACTGGGAGCTTAAAGCAGGACACGAGAGAGACCGGACCTTAAACTGGGAGCTTAAAGCAGGACACGAGAGAGATCGGACCTTAAACTGGGAGCTTAAAGCAGGACACAAGAGAGACCGGACCTTAAACTGGGAGCTTAAAGCAGGACACGAGAGAGACCAGACCTGAAGCTGGGAGCTTAAAGCAGGAGACGAGAGAGACCAGACCTTAAACTGGGAGCTTAAAGCAGGACACGAGAGAGAGTAGACCTTAAACTAGGAACTTAAATCAGGAGACGAGAGAGACCAGACCTTAAACTGGGAGCTTAAAGCAGGACACGAGAGAGACCAGACCTTAAGCTAGGAGCTTAAAGTAGGACACGAGAGAGACCAGACCTTAAACTGGGAGCTTAAAACAGGAGACGAGAGAGACCAGACCTTAAGCTAGGAGCTTAAAGCAGGAGACGAGAGAGACCAGACTTTAAGCTAGGAGCTTAAAGCAGGAGAGGAGAGAGACCGGACCTTAAGCTAGGTGCTAAAATCAGGAGAGGAGAGAGACCGGACTTTAAACTGGGAGCTTAAAGCAGGACACGAGAGAGACCAGACCTTAAGCTGGGAGCTTAAAGCAGGAGATGAGAAAGACTAGACCTTAAACTGGGATTATAAAGCAGGACACGAGAGACCAGACCTTAAGCTGGGAACTTAAAGCAGGAGACGAGAGAGACCGGACCTTCAACTAGGAGCTTAAAGCAGGACACGAGAGAGACCAGACCTTAAACTGGGAGCTTAAAGCAGCAGATGAGAGAGACTAGACATTAAGCTGGGATCATAAAGCAGGACACGAGAGACCAGACCTTAAGCTGGGAACTTAAAGCAGGAGATGAGAGAGAGCGGACCTTAAACTAGGAGCTTAAAGCAGGACACGAGAGAGAGCGGACCTTAAACCAGGAACTTAAAGCAGGAGACGAGAGAGAGCGGACCTTAAACTGGGAGCTTAAAGCAGGACACGAGAGACACCGGACCTTAAGCTTGGAGCTTAAAGCAGGACACGAGAGAGACCAGACCTTAAGCTTGGAGCTTAAAGCAGGAGACGAGAGAGACCAGACCTTAAGCTAGGAGCTTAAAGCAGGACACGAGAGAGACCAGACCTTAAGCTTGGAGCTTAAAGCAGGAGATGAGAGAGACTAGACCTTAAGCTAGGAGCTTAAAACAGGACACGAGAGAGACTCGACCTGAAGCTAGGAGCTTAAAGCAGGACACGAGTGAGAGACGAACTGCAGCTAGTAGCTTAAAGCAGGACACAAGAGAGAGCGGACCTTAAACTAGGAGCTTATATCAGGACACGAGAGAGATCAGACCTTAAGCTAGGAGCTGAAAGCAGGACACGAGAGAGACCGGACCTTAAACTGGGAGCTTAAAGCAGGATACGAGAAAGACCAAAACTGAAGCTAGGAGCTTAAAGCAGGACACGAGAGAGACCGGACCTTAAACTGGGAGCTTAAAGCAGGACACGAGAGAGACCGGACCTTAAACTGGGAGCTTAAAGCAGGACACGAGAGAGACTAGACCTTAAACTGGGAGCTTAAAGCAGGACACGAGAGAGACCGGACCTTAAACTGGGAGCTTAAAGCAGGACACGAGAGAGACCAGACCTGAAGCTGGGGGCTTAAAGCAGGACACGAGAGAGACTAGACCTTAAGTTCGGAGCTTAAAGCTGGCCCCGAGAGAGACCAGACCTGAAGCTGGGAGCTTAAAGCAGGAGACGAGAGAGACCGGACCTTAAATTGGGAACTTAAAGCAGGACACGAGAGAGACCAGACCTTAAACTGGGAGCTTAAAGCAGGACACGAGAGAGAGCGGACCTTAAACTAGGAACTTAAATCAGGAGACGAGAGAGACCAGACCTTAAACTGGGAGATTAAAGCAGGACACGAGAGAGACCAGACCTTAAGCTAGGAGCTTAAAGCAGGACACGAGAGCGACCAGACCTTAAACTGGGAGCTTAAAACAGGAGACGAGAGAGACCAGACCTTAAGCTAGGAGCTTAAAGCAGGAGACGAGAGAGACCAGACTTTAAGCTAGGAGCTTAAAGCAGGAGAGGAGAGAGACCGGACCTTAAGCTAGGAGCTTAAAGCAGGACACGAGAGAGACCAGACCTTAAACTGGGAGCTTAAAACAGGAGACGAGAGAGACCAGACCTTAAGCTAGGAGCTTAAAGCAGGAGACGAGAGAGACCAGACTTTAAGCTAGGAGCTTAAAGCAGGAGAGGAGAGAGACCGGACCTTAAGCTAGGTGCTAAAATCAGGAGAGGAGAGAGACCGGACCTTAAACTGGGAGCTTAAAGCAGGACACGAGAGAGTACAGACCTTAAACTGGTAACTTAAATCAGGAGACGATAGACACGAGACCTGAAGCTGGGAGCTTAAAGCAGGAGACGAGAGAGACCGGACATTAAACTGGGAGCTAAAACAGGAGACGAGAGAGACCAGACCTTAAACTGGGAGCTTAAAGCAGGAGACGAGAGAGACCAGACATAAAACTGGGATCTAAAACCGGAAACGAGAGAGACCAGACCTTAAACTGGGAGCTTAAAGCAGGACACGAGAGAGACCAGACCTGAAGCTAGGAGCTTAAAGCAGGACATGAGAGAGACAAGACCTTAAACTAGGAGCTTAAAGCAGGACACGAGAGAGAGAAGACCTTAAGCTAGGAACTTAAAGCAGGAGACGAGAGAGATCAGACCTTAAGCTGGGAGCTTAAAACAGGAGACGAGAGAGACCAGACCTTAAGCTAGGAGCTTAAAGCAGGAGACGAGAGAGACCAAACTTAAGCTAGGTGCTAAAATCAGGAGAGGAGAGAGACCGGACCTTAAACTGGGAGCTTAAAGCAGGACACGAGAAAGACCAAACGTGAAGCTTGGAGCTTAAAGCAGGACACGAGAGAGACTAGACCTTAAACTGGGAGCTTAAAGCAGGACATGAGAGAGACCGGACCTTAAACTGGGAGCTTAAATCAGGACACGAGAGAGACCAGACCTTAAGCTAGTAGCTTAAATCAGGAGAGGAGAGAGACCAGACCTTAAGCTGGGATCATAAAGCAGGACACGAGAGACCAGACCTTAAGCTTGGAGCTTAAAACAGGACACGAGAGAGACTCGACCTGAAGCTAAGAGCTTCAAGCAGGACACGAGAGAGTACAGACCTTAAACTGGTAACTTAAATCAGGAGACGAGAGAGACCAGACCTGAAGCTGGGAGCTTAAAGCAGGAGACGAGAGAGACCAGACCTTAAGCTAGGAGCTTAAAGCAGGACACGAGAGAGACTCGACCTGAAGCTAGGAACTTAAAGCAGGACACGAGAGAGACTAGACCTTAAACTGGGAGCTTAAAGCAGGAGACGAGAGAGACCAGACCTTAAACTGGGAGCTTAAAACAGGAGACGAGAGAGACCAGACTTTAAGCTAGGAGCTTAAAGCAGGAGAGGAGAGAGACCGGACCTTAAGCTAGGTGCTAAAATCAGGAGAGGAGAGAGACCGGACCTTAAACTGGGAGCTTAAAGCAGGACACGAGAGAGTACAGACCTTAAACTGGTAACTTAAATCAGGAGACGATAGACACGAGACCTGAAGCTGGGAGCTTAAAGCAGGAGACGAGAGAGACCAGACATTAAACTGGGAGCTAAAACAGGAGACGAGAGAGACCAGACCTTAAACTGGGAGCTTAAAGCAGGAGACGAGAGAGACCAGACATAAAACTGGGATCTAAAACCGGAGACGAGAGAGACTAGACCTTAAACTGGGAGCTTAAAGCAGGACACGAGAGAGACCAGACCTGAAGCTAGGAGCTTAAAGCAGGACATGAGAGAGACAAGACCTTAAACTAGGAGCTTAAAGCAGGACACGAGAGAGAGAAGACCTTAAGCTAGGAGCTTAAAGCAGGAGACGAGAGAGATCAGACCTTAAGCTGGGAGCTTAAAACAGGAGACGAGAGAGACCAGACCTTAAGCTAGGAGCTTAAAGCAGGAGACGAGAGAGACCAGACTTAAGCTAGGTGCTAAAATCAGGAGAGGAGAGAGACCGGACCTTAAACTGGGAGCTTAAAGCAGGACACGAGAAAGACCAAACGTGAAGCTTGGAGCTTAAAGCAGGACACGAGAGAGACTAGACCTTAAACTGGGAGCTTAAATCAGGACACGAGAGAGACCAGACCTTAAGCTAGTAGCTTAAATCAGGAGAGGAGAGAGACCAGAGCTTAAGCTGGGATCATAAAGCAGGACACGAGAGACCAGACCTTAAGCTTGGAGCTTAAAACAGGACACGAGAGAGACTCGACCTGAAGCTAGGAGCTTAAAGCAGGACACGAGAGAGTACAGACCTTAAACTGGTAACTTAAATCAGGAGACGAGAGAGACCAGACCTGAAGCTGGGAGCTTAAAGCAGGAGACGAGAGAGACCAGACTTTAAGCTAGGAGCTTAAAGCAGGAGAGGAGAGAGACCGGACCTTAAGCTAGGAGCTTAAAGCAGGACACGAGAGAGACCAGACCTTAAACTGGGAGCTTAAAACAGGAGACGAGAGAGACCAGACCTTAAGCTAGGAGCTTAAAGCAGGAGACGAGAGAGACCAGACTTTAAGCTAGGAGCTTAAAGCAGGAGAGGAGAGAGACCGGACCTTAAGCTAGGTGCTAAAATCAGGAGAGGAGAGAGACCGGACCTTAAACTGGGAGCTTAAAGCAGGACACGAGAGAGTACAGACCTTAAACTGGTAACTTAAATCAGGAGACGATAGACACGAGACCTGAAGCTGGGAGCTTAAAGCAGGAGACGAGAGAGACCAGACATTAAACTGGGAGCTAAAACAGGAGACGAGAGAGACCAGACCTTAAACTGGGAGCTTAAAGCAGGAGACGAGAGAGACCAGACATAAAACTGGGATCTAAAACCGGAAACGAGAGAGACCAGACCTTAAACTGGGAGCTTAAAGCAGGACACGAGAGAGACAAGACCTGATGCTAGGAGCTTAAAGCAGGACATGAGAGAGACAAGACCTTAAACTAGGAGCTTAAAGCAGGACACGAGAGAGAGAAGACCTTAAGCTAGGAACTTAAAGCAGGAGACGAGAGAGATCAGACCTTAAGCTGGGAGCTTAAAACAGGAGACGAGAGAGACCAGACCTTAAGCTAGGAGCTTAAAGCAGGAGGCGAGAGAGACCAAACTTAAGCTAGGTGCTAAAATCAGGAGAGGAGAGAGACCGGACCTTAAACTGGGAGCTTAAAGCAGGACACGAGAAAGACCAAACGTGAAGCTTGGAGCTTAAAGCAGGACACGAGAGAGACTAGACCTTAAACTGGGAGCTTAAAGCAGGACATGAGAGATACCGGACCTTAAACTGGGAGCTTAAATCAGGACACGAGAGAGACCAGACCTTAAGCTAGTAGCTTAAATCAGGAGAGGAGAGAGACCAGACCTTAAGCTGGGATCATAAAGCAGGACACGAGAGACCAGACCTTAAGCTTGGAGCTTAAAGCAGGACACGAGAGAGAGCGGACCTTAAACCAGGAACTTAAAGCAGGAGACGAGAGAGAGCGGACCTTAAACTGGGAGCTTAAAGCAGGACACGAGAGACACCGGACCTTAAGCTTGGAGCTTAAAGCAGGACACGAGAGAGACCAGACCTTAAGCTTGGAGCTTAAAGCAGGAGACGAGAGAGACCAGACCTTAAGCTAGGAGCTTAAAGCAGGACACGAGAGAGACCAGACCTTAAGCTTGGAGCTTAAAGCAGGAGATGAGAGAGACTAGACCTTAAGCTAGGAGCTTAAAACAGGACACGAGAGAGACTCGACCTGAAGCTAGGAGCTTAAAGCAGGACACGAGTGAGAGACGAACTGCAGCTAGTAGCTTAAAGCAGGACACAAGAGAGAGCGGACCTTAAACTAGGAGCTTATATCAGGACACGAGAGAGATCAGACCTTAAGCTAGGAGCTGAAAGCAGGACACGAGAGAGACCGGACCTTAAACTGGGAGCTTAAAGCAGGATACGAGAAAGACCAAAACTGAAGCTAGGAGCTTAAAGCAGGACACGAGAGAGACCGGACCTTAAACTGGGAGCTTAAAGCAGGACACGAGAGAGACCGGACCTTAAACTGGGAGCTTAAAGCAGGACACGAGAGAGACTAGACCTTAAACTGGGAGCTTAAAGCAGGACACGAGAGAGACCGGACCTTAAACTGGGAGCTTAAAGCAGGACACGAGAGAGACCAGACCTGAAGCTGGGGGCTTAAAGCAGGACACGAGAGAGACTAGACCTTAAGTTCGGAGCTTAAAGCTGGCCCCGAGAGAGACCAGACCTGAAGCTGGGAGCTTAAAGCAGGAGACGAGAGAGACCGGACCTTAAACTGGGAACTTAAAGCAGGACACGAGAGAGACCAGACCTTAAACTGGGAGCTTAAAGCAGGACACGAGAGAGAGCGGACCTTAAACTAGGAACTTAAATCAGGAGACGAGAGAGACCAGACCTTAAACTGGGAGATTAAAGCAGGACACGAGAGAGACCAGACCTTAAGCTAGGAGCTTAAAGCAGGACACGAGAGCGACCAGACCTTAAACTGGGAGCTTAAAACAGGAGACGAGAGAGACCAGACCTTAAGCTAGGAGCTTAAAGCAGGAGACGAGAGAGACCAGACTTTAAGCTAGGAGCTTAAAGCAGGAGAGGAGAGAGACCGGACCTTAAGCTAGGAGCTTAAAGCAGGACACGAGAGAGACCAGACCTTAAACTGGGAGCTTAAAACAGGAGACGAGAGAGACCAGACCTTAAGCTAGGAGCTTAAAGCAGGAGACGAGAGAGACCAGACTTTAAGCTAGGAGCTTAAAGCAGGAGAGGAGAGAGACCGGACCTTAAGCTAGGTGCTAAAATCAGGAGAGGAGAGAGACCGGACCTTAAACTGGGAGCTTAAAGCAGGACACGAGAGAGTACAGACCTTAAACTGGTAACTTAAATCAGGAGACGATAGACACGAGACCTGAAGCTGGGAGCTTAAAGCAGGAGACGAGAGAGACCGGACATTAAACTGGGAGCTAAAACAGGAGACGAGAGAGACCAGACCTTAAACTGGGAGCTTAAAGCAGGAGACGAGAGAGACCAGACATAAAACTGGGATCTAAAACCGGAAACGAGAGAGACCAGACCTTAAACTGGGAGCTTAAAGCAGGACACGAGAGAGACCAGACCTGAAGCTAGGAGCTTAAAGCAGGACATGAGAGAGACAAGACCTTAAACTAGGAGCTTAAAGCAGGACACGAGAGAGAGAAGACCTTAAGCTAGGAACTTAAAGCAGGAGACGAGAGAGATCAGACCTTAAGCTGGGAGCTTAAAACAGGAGACGAGAGAGACCAGACCTTAAGCTAGGAGCTTAAAGCAGGAGACGAGAGAGACCAAACTTAAGCTAGGTGCTAAAATCAGGAGAGGAGAGAGACCGGACCTTAAACTGGGAGCTTAAAGCAGGACACGAGAAAGACCAAACGTGAAGCTTGGAGCTTAAAGCAGGACACGAGAGAGACTAGACCTTAAACTGGGAGCTTAAAGCAGGACATGAGAGAGACCGGACCTTAAACTGGGAGCTTAAATCAGGACACGAGAGAGACCAGACCTTAAGCTAGTAGCTTAAATCAGGAGAGGAGAGAGACCAGACCTTAAGCTGGGATCATAAAGCAGGACACGAGAGACCAGACCTTAAGCTTGGAGCTTAAAACAGGACACGAGAGAGACTCGACCTGAAGCTAAGAGCTTCAAGCAGGACACGAGAGAGTACAGACCTTAAACTGGTAACTTAAATCAGGAGACGAGAGAGACCAGACCTGAAGCTGGGAGCTTAAAGCAGGAGACGAGAGAGACCAGACCTTAAGCTAGGAGCTTAAAGCAGGACACGAGAGAGACTCGACCTGAAGCTAGGAACTTAAAGCAGGACACGAGAGAGACTAGACCTTAAACTGGGAGCTTAAAGCAGGAGACGAGAGAGACCAGACCTTAAACTGGGAGCTTAAAACAGGAGACGAGAGAGACCAGACTTTAAGCTAGGAGCTTAAAGCAGGAGAGGAGAGAGACCGGACCTTAAGCTAGGTGCTAAAATCAGGAGAGGAGAGAGACCGGACCTTAAACTGGGAGCTTAAAGCAGGACACGAGAGAGTACAGACCTTAAACTGGTAACTTAAATCAGGAGACGATAGACACGAGACCTGAAGCTGGGAGCTTAAAGCAGGAGACGAGAGAGACCAGACATTAAACTGGGAGCTAAAACAGGAGACGAGAGAGACCAGACCTTAAACTGGGAGCTTAAAGCAGGAGACGAGAGAGACCAGACATAAAACTGGGATCTAAAACCGGAGACGAGAGAGACTAGACCTTAAACTGGGAGCTTAAAGCAGGACACGAGAGAGACCAGACCTGAAGCTAGGAGCTTAAAGCAGGACATGAGAGAGACAAGACCTTAAACTAGGAGCTTAAAGCAGGACACGAGAGAGAGAAGACCTTAAGCTAGGAGCTTAAAGCAGGAGACGAGAGAGATCAGACCTTAAGCTGGGAGCTTAAAACAGGAGACGAGAGAGACCAGACCTTAAGCTAGGAGCTTAAAGCAGGAGACGAGAGAGACCAGACTTAAGCTAGGTGCTAAAATCAGGAGAGGAGAGAGACCGGACCTTAAACTGGGAGCTTAAAGCAGGACACGAGAAAGACCAAACGTGAAGCTTGGAGCTTAAAGCAGGACACGAGAGAGACTAGACCTTAAACTGGGAGCTTAAATCAGGACACGAGAGAGACCAGACCTTAAGCTAGTAGCTTAAATCAGGAGAGGAGAGAGACCAGAGCTTAAGCTGGGATCATAAAGCAGGACACGAGAGACCAGACCTTAAGCTTGGAGCTTAAAACAGGACACGAGAGAGACTCGACCTGAAGCTAGGAGCTTAAAGCAGGACACGAGAGAGTACAGACCTTAAACTGGTAACTTAAATCAGGAGACGAGAGAGACCAGACCTGAAGCTGGGAGCTTAAAGCAGGAGACGAGAGAGACCAGACTTTAAGCTAGGAGCTTAAAGCAGGAGAGGAGAGAGACCGGACCTTAAGCTAGGAGCTTAAAGCAGGACACGAGAGAGACCAGACCTTAAACTGGGAGCTTAAAACAGGAGACGAGAGAGACCAGACCTTAAGCTAGGAGCTTAAAGCAGGAGACGAGAGAGACCAGACTTTAAGCTAGGAGCTTAAAGCAGGAGAGGAGAGAGACCGGACCTTAAGCTAGGTGCTAAAATCAGGAGAGGAGAGAGACCGGACCTTAAACTGGGAGCTTAAAGCAGGACACGAGAGAGTACAGACCTTAAACTGGTAACTTAAATCAGGAGACGATAGACACGAGACCTGAAGCTGGGAGCTTAAAGCAGGAGACGAGAGAGACCAGACATTAAACTGGGAGCTAAAACAGGAGACGAGAGAGACCAGACCTTAAACTGGGAGCTTAAAGCAGGAGACGAGAGAGACCAGACATAAAACTGGGATCTAAAACCGGAGACGAGAGAGACTAGACCTTAAACTGGGAGCTTAAAGCAGGACACGAGAGAGACCAGACCTGAAGCTAGGAGCTTAAAGCAGGACATGAGAGAGACAAGACCTTAAACTAGGAGCTTAAAGCAGGACACGAGAGAGAGAAGACCTTAAGCTAGGAGCTTAAAGCAGGAGACGAGAGAGATCAGACCTTAAGCTGGGAGCTTAAAACAGGAGACGAGAGAGACCAGACCTTAAGCTAGGAGCTTAAAGCAGGAGACGAGAGAGACCAGACTTAAGCTAGGTGCTAAAATCAGGAGAGGAGAGAGACCGGACCTTAAACTGGGAGCTTAAAGCAGGACACGAGAAAGACCAAACGTGAAGCTTGGAGCTTAAAGCAGGACACGAGAGAGACTAGACCTTAAACTGGGAGCTTAAATCAGGACACGAGAGAGACCAGACCTTAAGCTAGTAGCTTAAATCAGGAGAGGAGAGAGACCAGAGCTTAAGCTGGGATCATAAAGCAGGACACGAGAGACCAGACCTTAAGCTTGGAGCTTAAAACAGGACACGAGAGAGACTCGACCTGAAGCTAGGAGCTTAAAGCAGGACACGAGAGAGTACAGACCTTAAACTGGTAACTTAAATCAGGAGACGAGAGAGACCAGACCTGAAGCTGGGAGCTTAAAGCAGGAGACGAGAGAGACCAGACTTTAAGCTAGGAGCTTAAAGCAGGAGAGGAGAGAGACCGGACCTTAAGCTAGGAGCTTAAAGCAGGACACGAGAGAGACCAGACCTTAAACTGGGAGCTTAAAACAGGAGACGAGAGAGACCAGACCTTAAGCTAGGAGCTTAAAGCAGGAGACGAGAGAGACCAGACTTTAAGCTAGGAGCTTAAAGCAGGAGAGGAGAGAGACCGGACCTTAAGCTAGGTGCTAAAATCAGGAGAGGAGAGAGACCGGACCTTAAACTGGGAGCTTAAAGCAGGACACGAGAGAGTACAGACCTTAAACTGGTAACTTAAATCAGGAGACGATAGACACGAGACCTGAAGCTGGGAGCTTAAAGCAGGAGACGAGAGAGACCAGACATTAAACTGGGAGCTAAAACAGGAGACGAGAGAGACCAGACCTTAAACTGGGAGCTTAAAGCAGGAGACGAGAGAGACCAGACATAAAACTGGGATCTAAAACCGGAAACGAGAGAGACCAGACCTTAAACTGGGAGCTTAAAGCAGGACACGAGAGAGACAAGACCTGATGCTAGGAGCTTAAAGCAGGACATGAGAGAGACAAGACCTTAAACTAGGAGCTTAAAGCAGGACACGAGAGAGAGAAGACCTTAAGCTAGGAACTTAAAGCAGGAGACGAGAGAGATCAGACCTTAAGCTGGGAGCTTAAAACAGGAGACGAGAGAGACCAGACCTTAAGCTAGGAGCTTAAAGCAGGAGGCGAGAGAGACCAAACTTAAGCTAGGTGCTAAAATCAGGAGAGGAGAGAGACCGGACCTTAAACTGGGAGCTTAAAGCAGGACACGAGAAAGACCAAACGTGAAGCTTGGAGCTTAAAGCAGGACACGAGAGAGACTAGACCTTAAACTGGGAGCTTAAAGCAGGACATGAGAGATACCGGACCTTAAACTGGGAGCTTAAATCAGGACACGAGAGAGACCAGACCTTAAGCTAGTAGCTTAAATCAGGAGAGGAGAGAGACCAGACCTTAAGCTGGGATCATAAAGCAGGACACGAGAGACCAGACCTTAAGCTTGGAGCTTAAAACAGGACACGAGAGAGACTCGACCTGAAGCTAAGAGCTTCAAGCAGGACACGAGAGAGTACAGACCTTAAACTGGTAACTTAAATCAGGAGACGAGAGAGACCAGACCTGAAGCTGGGAGCTTAAAGCAGGACACGAGAGAGACTAGACCTTAAACTGGGAGCTTAAAGCAGGAGACGAGAGAGACCAGACCTTAAACTGGGAGCTTAAATCAGGAGACGAGAGATACCAGACCTTAAGCTAGGAGCTTAAAGCAGGAGACGAGAGAGAGCGGACCTTAAACTAGGAGCTTAAAGCAGGACACAAGAGAGACTAGACCTTAAGCTCTGAGCTTTAAGCAGGAGACGAGAGAGACCAGACCTTAAACTGGGAGCTTAAATCAGGAGACGAGAGAGACCAGACCTTAAGCTAGGAGCTTAAAGCAGGAGACGAGCGAGACCAGACCTTACGCTAGGTGCTTAAATCAGGAGAGGAGAGAGACCGGACCTTAAACTGGGAGCTTAAAGCAGGACACGAGAGAGACCAGACCTTGAACTGGGAGCTTAAAGCAGGACACGCGAGAGACCAGACCTTAAGCTTGGAGCTTAAAGCAGGACACGAGAGAGACCAGACCTTAAGCTTGGAGCTTAAAGCAGGAGACGAGAGAGACCAGACCTTAAGCTAGGAGCTTAAAGCAGGACACGAGAGAGACCAGACCTTAAGCTTGGAGCTTAAAGCAGGAGATGAGAGAGACTAGACCTTAAGCTAGGAGCTTAAAACAGGACACGAGAGAGACTCGACCTGAAGCTAGGAGCTTAAAGCAGGACACGAGTGAGAGCCGAACTTCAGCTAGGAGCTTAAAGCAGGACACAAGAGAGAGCGGACCTTAAACTAGGAGCTTATATCAGGACACGAGAGAGACCAGACCTTAAGCTAGGAGCTTAAAGCAGGACACGAGAGAGAGCGGACTTTAAACTAGGAACTTAAAGCAGGACACGAGAGAGACTAGACCTTAAGCTAGCAGCTTAAACCAGGAGACGAGAGAGAACAGACATTAAGCTAGAAGTTTAAAGCAGGACACGAGAGAGACCAGACCTTAAACTGGGAGCTTAAAACAGGAGACGAGAGAGACCAGACCTTACGCTAGGAGCTTAAAGCAGGAGACGAGAGAGACCAGACCTTAAGCTAGGAGCTTAAAGCAGGAGACGAGAGAGACCAGACCTTAAGCTAGGTGCTAAAATCAGGAGAGGAGAGAGACCAGACCTTAAACTGGGAGCTTAAAGCAGGACACGAGAAAGACCAAACCTGAAGCTAGGAGCTTAAAGCAGGAGACGAGAGAGACCGGACCTTAAACTGGGAGCTTAAAGCAGGACACGAGAGAGACCAGACTTGAAGCAAGGAGCTTAAAGCAGGACACGAGAGAGAGAGGACCTTAAACTAGGAGCTTAAATCAGGACACGAGAGAGACCAGACCTTAAGCTGGGATCTTAAAGTAGGAGACGAGAGAAACCAGACCTGAAACTGGGAGCTTAAAGCAGGAGACGAGAGAGACCGGACCTTAAACTAGGAGCTTAAATTAGGACACGAGGGAGACTAGACCTTAAACTAGGAGCTTAAATTAGGACACGAGAGAGACTAGACCTTAAGCTAGGAGTTTAAAGCAGGACACGAGAGAGAGGGGACCTTAAGCTAGGAGCTTAAATCAGGAGACGAGGGAGACCAGACCTTAAGCTAGGAGCTTAAAGCAGGAGAAGAAAGAGACCGGACCTTAAACTAGGAGCTTAAAGCAGGACACGAGCAAGACCAAACCTGAAGCTAGGAGCTTAAAGCAGGACACGAGAGAGACTAGACCTTAAGCTCGGAGCATAAAGCAGGACACGAGAAAGACCAAACCTGAAGCTAGGAGCTTAAAGCTGGCCCCGAGAGAGACCAGACCTGAAGCTGGGAGCTTAAAGCAGGAGACGAGAGAGACTGGACCTTAAACTGGGAACTTAAATCAGGAGACGAGAGAGACCAGACCTTAAACTGGGAGCTTAAAGCAGGAGACGAGAGAGACCAGACCTTAAACTGGGAACTTAAATCAGGAGACGAGAGAGACCAGACCTTAAACTGGGAGCTTAAAGCAGGACACGAGAGAGACCGGACCTTAAACTGGGAGCTTAAAGCAGGACACGAGAGAGATCGGACCTTAAACTGGGAGCTTAAAGCAGGACACGAGAGAGACCGGACCTTAAACTGGGAGCTTAAAGCAGGACACGAGAGAGACCAGACCTGAAGCTGGGAGCTTAAAGCAGGAGACGAGAGAGACCAGACCTTAAACTGGGAGCTTAAAGCAGGACACGAGAGAGAGTGGACCTTAAACTAGGAACTTAAATCAGGAGACGAGAGAGACCAGACCTTAAACTGGGAGCTTAAAGCAGGACACGAGAGAGACCAGACCTTAAGCTAGGAGCTTAAAGTAGGACACGAGAGAGACCAGACCTTAAACTGGGAGCTTAAAACAGGAGACGAGAGAGACCAGACCTTAAGCTAGGAGCTTAAAGCAGGAGACGAGAGAGACCAGACTTTAAGCTAGGAGCTTAAAGCAGGAGAGGAGAGAGACCGGACCTTAAGCTAGGTGCTAAAATCAGGAGAGGAGAGAGACCAGACCTTAAACTGGGAGCTTAAAGCAGGACACGAGAAAGACCAAACCTGAAGCTAGGAGCTTAAAGCAGGAGACGAGAGAGACCGGACCTTAAACTGGGAGCTTAAAGCAGGACACGAGAGAGACCAGACTTGAAGCAAGGAGCTTAAAGCAGGACACGAGAGAGAGAGGACCTTAAACTAGGAGCTTAAATCAGGACACGAGAGAGACCAGACCTTAAGCTGGGATCTTAAAGTAGGAGACGAGAGAAACCAGACCTGAAACTGGGAGCTTAAAGCAGGAGACGAGAGAGACCGGACCTTAAACTAGGAGCTTAAATTAGGACACGAGGGAGACTAGACCTTAAACTAGGAGCTTAAATTAGGACACGAGAGAGACTAGACCTTAAGCTAGGAGTTTAAAGCAGGACACGAGAGAGAGGGGACCTTAAGCTAGGAGCTTAAATCAGGAGACGAGGGAGACCAGACCTTAAGCTAGGAGCTTAAAGCAGGAGAAGAAAGAGACCGGACCTTAAACTAGGAGCTTAAAGCAGGACACGAGCAAGACCAAACCTGAAGCTAGGAGCTTAAAGCAGGACACGAGAGAGACTAGACCTTAAGCTCGGAGCATAAAGCAGGACACGAGAAAGACCAAACCTGAAGCTAGGAGCTTAAAGCTGGCCCCGAGAGAGACCAGACCTGAAGCTGGGAGCTTAAAGCAGGAGACGAGAGAGACTGGACCTTAAACTGGGAACTTAAATCAGGAGACGAGAGAGACCAGACCTTAAACTGGGAGCTTAAAGCAGGAGACGAGAGAGACCAGACCTTAAACTGGGAACTTAAATCAGGAGACGAGAGAGACCAGACCTTAAACTGGGAGCTTAAAGCAGGACACGAGAGAGACCGGACCTTAAACTGGGAGCTTAAAGCAGGACACGAGAGAGATCGGACCTTAAACTGGGAGCTTAAAGCAGGACACGAGAGAGACCGGACCTTAAACTGGGAGCTTAAAGCAGGACACGAGAGAGACCAGACCTGAAGCTGGGAGCTTAAAGCAGGAGACGAGAGAGACCAGACCTTAAACTGGGAGCTTAAAGCAGGACACGAGAGAGAGTGGACCTTAAACTAGGAACTTAAATCAGGAGACGAGAGAGACCAGACCTTAAACTGGGAGCTTAAAGCAGGACACGAGAGAGACCAGACCTTAAGCTAGGAGCTTAAAGTAGGACACGAGAGAGACCAGACCTTAAACTGGGAGCTTAAAACAGGAGACGAGAGAGACCAGACCTTAAGCTAGGAGCTTAAAGCAGGAGACGAGAGAGACCAGACTTTAAGCTAGGAGCTTAAAGCAGGAGAGGAGAGAGACCGGACCTTAAGCTAGGTGCTAAAATCAGGAGAGGAGAGAGACCGGACTTTAAACTGGGAGCTTAAAGCAGGACACGAGAAAGACCAAAACTGAAGCTAGGAGCTTAAAGCAGGACACGAGAGAGACTAGACCTTAAACTGGGAGCTTAAAGCAGGACACGAGAGAGACCGGACCTTAAACTGGGAGCTTAAAGCAGGACACGAGAGAGACCGGACCTTAAACTGGGAGCTTAAAGCAGGACACGAGAGAGACCGGACCTTAAACTGGGAGCTTAAAGCAGGACACGAGAGAGACCAGACCTTAAACTGGGAGCTTAAAGCAGGACACGAGAGAGACTAGACCTTAAGCTCAGGGCTTAAAGCAGGACACGAGAAAGACCAAACCTGAAGCTAGGAGCTTAAAGCTGGCCCCGAGAGAGACCAGACCTGAAGCTGGGAGCTTAAAGCAGGAGACGAGAGAGACCGGACCTTAAACTGGGAACTTAAAGCAGGACACGAGAGAGACCAGACCTTAAATTGGGAGCTTAAAGCAGGACACGAGAGAGAGCGGACCTTAAACTAGGAACTTAAATCAGGAGACGAGAGAGACCAGACCTTAAACTGGGAGATTAAAGCAGGACACGAGAGAGACCAGACCTTAAGCTAGGAGCTTAAAGCAGGACACGAGAGCGACCAGACCTTAAACTGGGAGCTTAAAACAGGAGACGAGAGAGACCAGACCTTAAGCTAGGAGCTTAAAGCAGGAGATGAGAGAGACCAGACTTTAAGCTAGGAGCTTAAAGCAGGAGAGGAGAGAGACCGGACCTTAAGCAAGGAGCTTAAAGCAGGAGACGAGAGAGACCAGACCTTAAACTGGGAGCTTAAAACAGGAGACGAGAGAGACCAGACTTTAAGCTAGGAGCTTAAAGCAGGAGAGGAGAGAGACCGGACCTTAAGCTAGGTGCTAAAATCAGGAGAGGAGAGAGACCGGACCTTAAACTGGGAGCTTAAAGCAGGACACGAGAGAGTACAGACCTTAAACTGGTAACTTAAATCAGGAGACGATAGACACGAGACCTGAAGCTGGGAGCTTAAAGCAGGAGACGAGAGAGACCAGACATTAAACTGGGAGCTAAAACAGGAGACGAGAGAGACCAGACCTTAAACTGGGAGCATAAAGCAGGAGACGAGAGAGACCAGAAATAAAACTGGGATCTAAAACCGGAGACGAGAGAGACTAGACCTTAAACTGGGAGCTTAAAGCAGGACACGAGAGAGACCAGACCTGAAGCTAGGAGCTTAAAGCAGGACATGGGAGAGACAAGACCTTAAACTAGGAGCTTAAAGCAGGAGACGAGAGAGATCAGACCTAAAGCTAGGAGCTTAAAGCAGGAGACGAGAGAGATCAGACCTTAAGCTGGGAGCTTAAAACAGGAGACGAGAGAGACCAGACCTTAAGCTAGGAGCTTAAAGCAGGAGACGAGAGAGACCAGACTTAAGCTAGGTGCTAAAATCAGGAGAGGAGAGAGACCGGACCTTAAACTGGGAGCTTAAAGCAGGACACGAGAAAGACCAAACGTGAAGCTTGGAGCTTAAAGCAGGACACGAGAGAGACTAGACCTTAAACTGGGAGCTTAAAGCAGGACATGAGAGAGACCGGACCTTAAACTGGGAGCTTAAATCAGGACACGAGAGAGACCAGACCTTAAGCTAGTAGCTTAAATCAGGAGAGGAGAGAGACCAGAGCTTAAGCTGGGATCATAAAGCAGGACACGAGAGACCAGACCTTAAGCTTGGAGCTTAAAACAGGACACGAGAGAGACTCGACCTGAAGCTAGGAGCTTAAAGCAGGACACGAGAGAGTACAGACCTTAAACTGGTAACTTAAATCAGGAGACGAGAGAGACCAGACCTGAAGCTGGGAGCTTAAAGCAGGAGACGAGAGAGACCAGACTTTAAGCTAGGAGCTTAAAGCAGGAGAGGAGAGAGACCGGACCTTAAGCTAGGAGCTTAAAGCAGGACACGAGAGAGACCAGACCTTAAACTGGGAGCTTAAAACAGGAGACGAGAGAGACCAGACCTTAAGCTAGGAGCTTAAAGCAGGAGACGAGAGAGACCAGACTTTAAGCTAGGAGCTTAAAGCAGGAGAGGAGAGAGACCGGACCTTAAGCTAGGTGCTAAAATCAGGAGAGGAGAGAGACCGGACCTTAAACTGGGAGCTTAAAGCAGGACACGAGAGAGTACAGACCTTAAACTGGTAACTTAAATCAGGAGACGATAGACACGAGACCTGAAGCTGGGAGCTTAAAGCAGGAGACGAGAGAGACCAGACATTAAACTGGGAGCTAAAACAGGAGACGAGAGAGACCAGACCTTAAACTGGGAGCTTAAAGCAGGAGACGAGAGAGACCAGACATAAAACTGGGATCTAAAACCGGAAACGAGAGAGACCAGACCTTAAACTGGGAGCTTAAAGCAGGACACGAGAGAGATCAGACCTGAAGCTAGGAGCTTAAAGCAGGACATGAGAGAGACAAGACCTTAAACTAGGAGCTTAAAGCAGGACACGAGAGAGAGAAGACCTTAAGCTAGGAACTTAAAGCAGGAGACGAGAGAGATCAGACCTTAAGCTGGGAGCTTAAAACAGGAGACGAGAGAGACCAGACCTTAAGCTAGGAGCTTAAAGCAGGAGGCGAGAGAGACCAAACTTAAGCTAGGTGCTAAAATCAGGAGAGGAGAGAGACCGGACCTTAAACTGGGAGCATAAAGCAGGACACGAGAAAGACCAAACGTGAAGCTTGGAGCTTAAAGCAGGACACGAGAGAGACTAGACCTTAAACTGGGAGCTTAAAGCAGGACATGAGAGAGACCGGACCTTAAACTGGGAGCTTAAATCAGGACACGAGAGAGACCAGACCTTAAGCTAGTAGCTTAAATCAGGAGAGGAGAGAGACCAGACCTTAAGCTGGGATCATAAAGCAGACACGAGAGACCAGACCTTAAGCTTGGAGCTTAAAACAGGACACGAGAGAGACTCGACCTGAAGCTAAGAGCTTCAAGCAGGACACGAGAGAGTACAGACCTTAAACTGGTAACTTAAATCAGGAGACGAGAGAGACCAGACCTGAAGCTGGGAGCTTAAAGCAGGACACGAGAGAGACTAGACCTTAAACTGGGAGCTTAAAGCAGGAGACGAGAGAGACCAGACCTTAAACTGGGAGCTTAAATCAGGAGACGAGAGATACCAGACCTTAAGCTAGGAGCTTAAAGCAGGAGACGAGAGAGAGCGGACCTTAAACTAGGAGCTTAAAGCAGGACACAAGAGAGACTAGACCTTAAGCTCTGAGCTTTAAGCAGGAGACGAGAGAGACCAGACCTTAAACTGGGAGCTTAAATCAGGAGACGAGAGAGACCAGACCTTAAGCTAGGAGCTTAAAGCAGGAGACGAGCGAGACCAGACCTTACGCTAGGTGCTTAAATCAGGAGAGGAGAGAGACCGGACCTTAAACTGGGAGCTTAAAGCAGGACACGAGAGAGACCAGACCTTGAACTGGGAGCTTAAAGCTGGACACGCGAGTGACCAGACCTTAAGCTTGGAGCTTAAAGCAGGACACGAGAGAGACCAGACCTTAAGCTTGGAGCTTAAAGCAGGAGACGAGAGAGACCAGACCTTAAGCTAGGAGCTTAAAGCAGGACACGAGAGAGACCAGACCTTAAGCTTGGAGCTTAAAGCAGGAGATGAGAGAGACTAGACCTTAAGCTAGGAGCTTAAAACAGGACACGAGAGAGACTCGACCTGAAGCTAGGAGCTTAAAGCAGGACACGAGTGATAGCCGAACTTCAGCTAGGAGCTTAAAGCAGGACACAAGAGAGAGCGGACCTTAAACTAGGAGCTTATATCAGGACACGAGAGAGACCAGACCTTAAGCTAGGAGCTTAAAGCAGGACACGAGAGAGAGCGGACTTTAAACTAGGAACTTAAAGCAGGACACGAGAGAGACTAGACCTTAAGCTAGCAGCTTAAAGCAGGAGACGAGAGAGAACAGACATTAAGCTAGAAGTTTAAAGCAGGACACGAGAGAGACCAGACCTTAAACTGGGAGCTTAAAACAGGAGACGAGAGAGACCAGACCTTACGCTAGGAGCTTAAAGCAGGAGACGAGAGAGACCAGACCTTAAGCTAGGAGCTTAAAGCAGGAGACGAGAGAGACCAGACCTTAAGCTAGGTGCTAAAATCAGGAGAGGAGAGAGACCAGACCTTAAACTGGGAGCTTAAAGCAGGACACGAGAAAGACCAAACCTGAAGCTAGGAGCTTAAAGCAGGAGACGAGAGAGACCGGACCTTAAACTGGGAGCTTAAAGCAGGACACGAGAGAGACCAGACCTGAAGCTAGGAGCTTAAAGCAGGACACGAGAGAGAGAGGACCTTAAACTAGGAGCTTAAATCAGGACACGAGAGAGACCAGACCTTAAGCTGGGATCTTAAAGTAGGAGACGAGAGAAACCAGACCTGAAACTGGGAGCTTAAAGCAGGAGGCGAGAGAGACCGGACCTTAAACTAGGAGCTTAAATTAGGACACGAGGGAGACTAGACCTTAAACTAGGTGCTTAAATTAGGACACGAGAGAGACTAGACCTTAAGCTAGGAGTTTAAAGCAGGACACAAGAGAGAGGGGACCTTAAGCTAGGAGCTTAAATCAGGAGACGAGGGAGACCAGACCTTAAGCTAGGAGTGTAAAGCAGGAGAAGAAAGAGACCGGACCTTAAACTAGGAGCTTAAAGCAGGACACGAGAAAGACCAAACCTGAAGCTAGGAGCTTAAAGCAGGACACGAGAGAGACTAGACCTTAAGCTCAGAGCTTAAAGCAGGACACGAGAAAGACCAAACCTGAAGCTAGGAGCTTAAAGCTGGCCCCGAGAGAGACCAGACCTGAAGCTGGGAGCTTAAAGCAGGAGACGAGAGAGACCGGACCTTAAACTGGGAACTTAAAGCAGGAGACTAGAGAGACCAGACCTTAAACTGGGAGCATAAAGCAGGAGACGAGAGAGACCAGACCTTAAACTGGGAACTTAAATCAGGAGACGAGAGAGACCAGACCTTAAACTGGGAGCTTAAAGCAGGACACGAGAGAGACCGGACCTTAAACTGGGAGCTTAAAGCTGGACACGAGAGAGACCGGACCTTAAACTGGGAGCTTAAAACAGGAGACGAGAGAGACCAGACCTTAAGCTAGGAGCTTAAAGCAGGACACGAGAGAGACCAGACCTGAAGCTGGGAGCTTAAAGCAGGAGACGAGAGAGACTGGACCTTAAACTGGGAACTTAAATCAGGAGACGCGAGAGACCAGACCTTAAACTAGGAGCTTAAAGCAGGAGAAGAAAGAGACCGGACCTTAAACTAGGAGCTTAAAGCAGGACACGAGCAAGACCAAACCTGAAGCTAGGAGCTTAAAGCAGGACACGAGAGAGACTAGACCTTAAGCTCGGAGCATAAAGCAGGACACGAGAAAGACCAAACCTGAAGCTAGGAGCTTAAAGCTGGCCCCGAGAGAGACCAGACCTGAAGCTGGGAGCTTAAAGCAGGAGACGAGAGAGACTGGACCTTAAACTGGGAACTTAAATCAGGAGACGAGAGAGACCAGACCTTAAACTGGGAGCTTAAAGCAGGAGACGAGAGAGACCAGACCTTAAACTGGGAACTTAAATCAGGAGACGAGAGAGACCAGACCTTAAACTGGGAGCTTAAAGCAGGACACGAGAGAGACCGGACCTTAAACTGGGAGCTTAAAGCAGGACACGAGAGAGATCGGACCTTAAACTGGGAGCTTAAAGCAGGACACGAGAGAGACCGGACCTTAAACTGGGAGCTTAAAGCAGGACACGAGAGAGACCAGACCTGAAGCTGGGAGCTTAAAGCAGGAGACGAGAGAGACCAGACCTTAAACTGGGAGCTTAAAGCAGGACACGAGAGAGAGTGGACCTTAAACTAGGAACTTAAATCAGGAGACGAGAGAGACCAGACCTTAAACTGGGAGCTTAAAGCAGGACACGAGAGAGACCAGACCTTAAGCTAGGAGCTTAAAGTAGGACACGAGAGAGACCAGACCTTAAACTGGGAGCTTAAAACAGGAGACGAGAGAGACCAGACCTTAAGCTAGGAGCTTAAAGCAGGAGACGAGAGAGACCAGACTTTAAGCTAGGAGCTTAAAGCAGGAGAGGAGAGAGACCGGACCTTAAGCTAGGTGCTAAAATCAGGAGAGGAGAGAGACCGGACTTTAAACTGGGAGCTTAAAGCAGGACACGAGAAAGACCAAAACTGAAGCTAGGAGCTTAAAGCAGGACACGAGAGAGACTAGACCTTAAGCTAGGAGCTTAAAGCAGGAGACGAGAGAGACCGGACCTTAAACTGGGAGCTTAAAGCAGGACACGAGAGAGACCGGACCTTAAACTGGGAGCTTAAAGCAGGACACGAGAGAGACCGGACCTTAAACTGGGAGCTTAAAGCAGGACACGAGAGAGACCAGACCTGAAGCTGCGGGCTTAAAGCAGGACACGAGAGAGACTAGACCTTAAACTAGGAACTTAAATCAGGAGACGAGAGAGACCAGACCTTAAGCTAGGAGCTTAAAGCAGGACACGAGAGAGACCAGAACTTAAGCTTGGAGCTTAAAGCAGGAGATGAGAGAGACTAGACCTTAAGCTAGGAGCTTAAAACAGGACACGAGAGAGACTCGACCTGAAGCTAGGAGCTTAAAGCAGGACACGAGTGAGAGACGAACTGCAGCTAGGAGCTTAAAGCAGGACACAAGAGAGAGCGGACCTTAAACTAGGAGCTTATATCAGGACATGAGAGAGACCAGACCTTAAGCTAGGAGCTGAAAGCAGGACACGAGAGAGACCGGACCTTAAACTGGGAGCTTAAAGCAGGACACGAGAGAGACCGGACCTTAAACTGGGAGCTTAAAGCAGGACACGAGAGAGACCGGACCTTAAACTGGGAGCTTAAAACAGGAGACGAGAGAGACCAGACCTTAAGCTAGGAGCTTAAAGCAGGACACGAGAGAGAGAAGACCTTAAGCTAGGAGCTTAAAGCAGGAGACGAGAGAGATCAGACCTTAAGCTGGGAGCTTAAAACAGGAGACGAGAGAGACCAGACCTTAAGCTAGGAGCTTAAAGCAGGAGACGAGAGAGACCAGACTTAAGCTAGGTGCTAAAATCAGGAGAGGAGAGAGACCGGACCTTAAACTGGGAGCTTAAAGCAGGACACGAGAAAGACCAAACGTGAAGCTTGGAGCTTAAAGCAGGACACGAGAGAGACTAGACCTTAAACTGGGAGCTTAAAGCAGGACATGAGAGAGACCGGACCTTAAACTGGGAGCTTAAATCAGGACACGAGAGAGACCAGACCTTAAGCTAGTAGCTTAAATCAGGAGAGGAGAGAGACCAGAGCTTAAGCTGGGATCATAAAGCAGGACACGAGAGACCAGACCTTAAGCTTGGAGCTTAAAACAGGACACGAGAGAGACTCGACCTGAAGCTAGGAGCTTAAAGCAGGACACGAGAGAGTACAGACCTTAAACTGGTAACTTAAATCAGGAGACGAGAGAGACCAGACCTGAAGCTGGGAGCTTAAAGCAGGAGACGAGAGAGACCAGACCTTAAGCTAGGAGCTTAAAGCAGGACACGAGAGAGACTCGACCTGAAGCTAGAAACTTAAAGCAGGACACGAGAGAGACTAGACCTTAAACTGGGAGCTTAAAGCAGGAGACGAGAGAGACCAGACCTTAAACTGGGAGCTTAAATCAGGAGACGAGAGATACCAGACCTTAAGCTAGGAGCTTAAAGCAGGAGACGAGAGAGAGCGGACCTTAAACTAGGAGCTTAAAGCAGGACACAAGAGAGACTAGACCTTAAGCTCTGAGCTTAAAGCAGGAGACGAGAGAGACCAGACCTTAAACTGGGAGCTTAAATCAGGAGACGAGAGAGACCAGACCTTAAGCTAGGAGCTTAAAGCAGGAGACGAGCGAGACCAGACCTTACGCTAGGTGCTTAAATCAGGAGAGGAGAGAGACCGGACCTTAAACTGGGAGCTTAAAGCAGGACACGAGAGAGACCAGACCTTGAACTGGGAGCTTAAAGCAGGACACGCGAGAGACCAGACCTTAAGCTAGGAGCTTAAAGCAGGACACGAGAGAGACCAGACCTTAAGCTAGGAGCTTAAAGCAGGACACGAGAGAGACCAGACCTTAAGCTTGGAGCTTAAAGCAGGAGATGAGAGAGACTAGACCTTAAGCTAGGAGCTTAAAACAGGACACGAGAGAGACTCGACCTGAAGCTAGGAGCTTAAAGCAGGACACGAGTGAGAGACGAACTGCAGCTAGGAGCTTAAAGCAGGACACAAGAGAGAGCGGACCTTAAACTAGGAGCTTATATCAGGACACGAGAGAGACCAGACCTTAAGCTAGGAGCTGAAAGCAGGACACGAGAGAGAGCGGACTTTAAACTAGGAACTTAAAGCAGGACACGAGAGAGACTAGACCTTAAGCTAGCAGCTTAAAGCAGGAGACGAGAGAGAACAGACATTAAGCTAGGAGTTTAAAGCAGGACACGAGAGAGACCAGACCTTAAACTGGGAGCTAAAACAGGAGACGAGAGAGACCAGACCTTACGCTAGGAGCTTAAAGCAGGAGACGAGAGAGACCAGACCTTAAGCTAGGAGCTTAAAGCAGGAGACGAGAGAGACCAGACCTTAAGCTAGGTGCTAAAATCAGGAGAGGAGAGAGACCAGACCTTAAACTGGGAGCTTAAAGCAGGACACGAGAAAGACCAAACCTGAAGCTAGGAGCTTAAAGCAGGAGACGAGAGAGACCGGACCTTAAACTGGGAGCTTAAAGCAGGACACGAGAGAGATCAGACCTGAAGCTAGGAGCTTAAAGCAGGACACGAGAGAGAGCGGACCTTAAACTAGGAGCTTAAATCAGGACACGAGAGAGACCAGACCTTAAGCTGGGATCTTAAAGTAGGAGACGAGAGAAACCAGACCTGAAACTGGGAGCTTAAAGCAGGAGGCGAGAGAGACCGGACCTTAAACTAGGAGCTTAAATTAGGACACGAGGGAGACTAGACCTTAAACTAGGTGCTTAAATTAGGACACGAGAGAGACTAGACCTTAAGCTAGGAGTTTAAAGCAGGACACAAGAGAGAGGGGACCTTAAGCTAGGAGCTTAAATCAGGAGACGAGGGAGACCAGACCTTAAGCTAGGAGCGTAAAGCAGGAGAAGAAAGAGACCGGACCTTAAACTAGGAGCTTAAAGCAGGACACGAGAAAGACCAAACCTGAAGCTAGGAGCTTAAAGCAGGACACGAGAGAGACTAGACCTTAAGCTCAGAGCTTAAAGCAGGACACGAGAAAGACCAAACCTGAAGCTAGGAGCTTAAAGCTGGCCCCGAGAGAGACCAGA
The DNA here is from genome assembly GCF_044704955.1 of Pristiophorus japonicus. Classification (NCBI taxonomy): domain Eukaryota; kingdom Metazoa; phylum Chordata; class Chondrichthyes; family Pristiophoridae; genus Pristiophorus; species Pristiophorus japonicus. Next base: position 20,962,736 of record NC_092011.1, on the reverse strand, counting down.
CCTGAAGCTGGGAGCTTAAAGCAGGAGACGAGAGAGACCGGACCTTAAACTGGGAACTTAAAGCAGGAGACTAGAGAGACCAGACCTTAAACTGGGAGCTTAAAGCAGGAGACGAGAGAGACCAGACCTTAAACTGGGAACTTAAATCAGGAGACGAGAGAGACCAGACCTTAAACTGGGAGCTTAAAGCAGGACACGAGAGAGACCGGACCTTAAACTGGGAGCTTAAAGCTGGACACGAGAGAGATCGGACCTTAAACTGGGAGCTTAAAGCAGGACACGAGAGAGACCGGACCTTAAACTGGGAGCTTAAAGCAGGACATGAGAGAGACCAGACCTGAAGCTGGGAGCTTAAAGCAGGAGACGAGCGAGACCAGACCTTAAACTGGGAGCTTAAAGCAGGACACGAGAGAGAGTGGACCTTAAACTAGGAACTTAAATCAGGAGACGAGAGAGACCAGAACTTAAACTGGGAGCTTAAAGTAGGACACGAGAGAGACCAGACCTTAAACTGGGAGCTTAAAACAGGAGACGAGAGAGACCAGACCTTAAGCTAGGAGCCTAAAGCAGGAGACGAGAGAGACCAGACTTTAAGCTAGGAGCTTAAAGCAGGACACGAGAGAGAGTGGACCTTAAACTAGGAACTTAAATCAGGAGACGAGAGAGACCAGACCTTAAACAGGGAGCTTAAAACAGGAGACGAGAGAGACCAGACCTTAAGCTAGGAGCCTAAAGCAGGAGACGAGAGAGACCAGACTTTAAGCTAGGAGCTTAAAGCAGGAGAGGAGAGACACCGGACCTTAAGCTAGGTGCTAAAATCAGGAGAGGAGAGAGACCGGACTTTAAACTGGGAGATTAAAGCAGGACACGAGAAAGACCAAACCTGAAGCTAGGAGCTTAAAGCAGGACACGAGAGAGACTAGACCTTAAACTAGGAGCTTAAAGCAGGACAAGATAGAGACCGGACCTTAAACTGGGAGCTTAAAGCAGGACACGAGAGAGACCGGACCTTAAATTGGGAGCTTAAAGCAGGACACGAGAGAGACCGGACCTTAAACTGGGAGCTTAAAGCAGGACACGAGAGAGACCAGACCTGAAGCTGGGGGCTTAAAGCAGGACACGAGAGAGACTAGACCTTAAGCTCGGAGCTTAAAGCAGGACACGAGAAAGACCAAACCTGAAGCTAGGAACTTAAAGCTGGCCCCGAGAGAGACCAGACCTGAAGCTGGGAGCTTAAAGCAGGAGACGAGAGAGACCGGACCTTAAACTGGGAACTTAAAGCAGGACACGAGAGAGACCAGACCTTAAACTGGGAGCTTAAAGCAGGACACGAGAGAGAGCGGACCTTAAACTAGGAACTTAAATCAGGAGACGAGAGAGACCAGACCTTAAACTGGGAGATTAAAGCAGGACACGAGAGAGACCAGATCTTAAGCTAGGAGCTTAAAGCAGGAGACGAGAGAGACCAGACCTTAAACTGGGAGCTTAAAACAGGAGACGAGAGAGACCAGACCTTAAGCTAGGAGCTTAAAGCAGGAGACGAGAGAGACCAGACTTTAAGCTAGGAGCTTAAAGCAGGAGAGGAGAGAGACCGGACCTTAAGCTAGGAGCTTAAAGCAGGACACGAGAGAGACCAGACCTTAAACTGGGAGCTTAAAACAGGAGACGAGAGTGACCAGACCTTAAGCTAGGAGCTTAAAGCAGGAGACGAGAGAGACCAGACTTTAAGCTAGGAGCTTAAAGGAGGAGAGAAGAGAGACCGGACCTTAAGCTAGCTGCTAAAATCAGGAGAAGAGAGAGACCGGACCTTAAACTGGGAGCTTAAAGCAGGACACGAGAAAAACCAAACCTGAAGCTAGGAGCTTCAAGCAGGAGACGAGAGAGACTAGACCTTAAGCTAGGAGCTTAAAGCAGGACACGAGACAGACCAGACCTGAAGCTAGGAGCTTAAAGTAGGAGACGAGAGAGACCAGACTTGAAACTGGGAGCTTAAAGCAGGACACGAGAGAGACCGGACCTTAAACTGGGAGCTTAAAGCAGGACACGAGAGAGACCGGACCTTAAACTGGGAGCTTAAAGCAGGACACGAGAGAGACCGGACCTTAAACTGGGAGCTTAAAGCAGGAGACGAGAGACACCGGACCTTAAACTAGGAGATAAAAGCAGGAAACGAGAGAGACTAGACCTTAAACTGGGAGCTTAAAGCAGGACACGAGATAGACCAGACCTTAAACTGGGAGCTTAAAGCAGGACACGAGAGAGACCAGACCTTAAGCTAGGAGCTTAAAGCAGGACACGAGAGAGTACAGACCTTAAACTGGTAACTTAAATCAGGAGACGAGAGACACCAGACCTGAAGCTGGGACCTTAAAGCAGGAGACGAGAGAGACCAGACCTTAAACTGGGAGATTAAAGCAGGACACGAGAGAGACCAGACCTTAAGCTAGGAGCTTAAAGCAGGACACGAGAGAGACCAGACCTTAAACTGGGAGCTTAAAACAGGAGACGAGAGAGACCAGACCTTAAGCTAGGAGCTTAAAGCAGGAGACGAGAGAGACCAGACTTTAAGCTAGGAGCTTAAAGCAGGATAGGAGAGAGACCGGACCTTAAGCTAGGAGCTTAAAGCAGGACACGAGAGAGACCAGACCTTAAACTGGGAGCTTAAAACAGGAGACGAGAGAGACCAGACCTTAAGCTAGGAGCTTAAAGCAGGAGACGAGAGAGACCAGACTTTAAGCTAGGAGCTTAAAGCAGGAGAGGAGAGAGACCGGACCTTAAGCTAGCTGCTAAAATCAGGAGAGGAGAGAGACCGGACCTTAAACTGGGAGCTTAAAGCAGGACACGAGAAAAACCAAACCTGAAGCTAGGAGCTTAAAGCAGGAGACGAGAGAGACTAGACCTTAAGCTAGGAGCTTAAAGCAGGACACGAGACAGAGCAGACCTGAAGCTAGGAGCTTAAAGTAGGAGACGAGAGAGACCAGACTTGAAACTGGAAGCTTAAAGCAGGACACGAGAGAGACTGGACCTTAAACTGGGAGCTTAAAGCAGGACACGAGAGAGACCGGACCTTAAACTGGGAGCTTAAAGCAGGACACGAGAGAGACCAGACCTTAAACTGGGAGCTTAAAGCAGGAGACGAGAGACACCGGACCTTAAACTAGGAGATAAAAGCAGGAAACGAGAGAGACTAGACCTTAAACTGGGAGCTTAAAGCAGGACACGAGATAGACCAGACCTTAAACTGGGAGCTTAAAGCAGGACACGAGAGAGACCAGACCTTAAGCGAGGAGCTTAAAGCAGGACACGAGAGAGTACAGACCTTAAACTGGTAACTTAAATCAGGAGACGAGAGACACCAGACCTGAAGCTGGGAGCTTAAAGCAGGAGACGAGAGAGACCAGACATTAAACTGGGAGCTAAAACCGGAGACGAGAGAGACCAGACCTTAAACTGGGAGCTTAAAGCAGGAGACGAGAGAGACCAGACAATAAAATGGGAGCTAAAACCGGAGACGAGAGAGACCAGACCTTAAACTGGGAGCTTAAAGCAGGACACGAGAAAGACCAAATGTGAAGCTAGGAGCTTAAAGCAGGAGACGAGAGAGAACAGACCTTAAGCTGAGAGCTTAAAACAGGAGACGAGAGAGACCAGACCTTAAACTAGGAGCTTAAAGCAGGAGACGAGAGAGACCAGACTTAAGCTAGGTGCTAAAATCAGGAGAGGAGATAGACCGGACCTTAAACTGGGAGCTTAAAGCAGGACACGAGAAAGACCAAACGTGAAGCTAGGAGCTTAAAGCAGGACACAAGAGAGACTAGACCTTAAACTGGGAGATTAAAGCAGGACATGAGAGAGAGCGGACCTTAAATTGGGAGCTTAAATCAGGACACGAGAGAAACCAAACCTTAAGCTAGGTGCTTAAATCAGGAGAGGAGAGAGACCAGACCTTAAGCTGGGATAATAAAGCAGGACACGAGAGACCAGACCTTAAGCTTGGAGTTTAAAACAGGATACGAGAGAGACTCGACCTGAAGCTAGGAGCTTAAAGCAGGACACGAGAGAGTACAGACCTTAAACTGGTAACTTAAATCAGGAGACGAGAGAGACCAGACCTGAAGCTGGAAGCTTAAAGCAGGAGACGAGAGAGACCAGACTTTAAGCTAGGAACTTAAAGCAGGACACAAGAGAGACTCGACCTGAAGCTAGGAACTTAAAGCAGGACACGAGAGAGACTAGACCTTAAACTGGGAGCTTAAAGCAGGAGACGAGAGAGACCAGACCTTAAACTGGGAGCTTAAATCAGGAGACGAGAGAGACCAGACCTTAAGATAGGAGCTTAAAGCAGGAGACGAGTGAGACCAGACCTTACGCTAGGTGCTTAAATCAGGAGAGGAGAGAGACCGGACCTTAAACTGGGAGCTTAAAGCAGGACACGAGAGAGACCAGACCTTAAGCTGGGAACTTAAAGCAGGACACGAGAGAGACCAGACCTTAAGCTAGGAGCTTAAATCAGGACACGAGAGAGACCAGACCTTAAACTGGGAGCTTAAAGCAGGACACGAGAGAGACCAGACCTTAAGCTGGGAACTTAAAGCAGGACACGAGAGAGAGCGGACTTGAACCTAGGAGCTTAAAGCAGTAGACGAGAGAGACCGGACTTGAACCTAGGAGCTTAAAGCAGGACACGAGAGAGACCGGACTTGAACCTAGGAGCTTAAAGCAGCACACGACAGAGACTAGACCTTAAGCTGGGAGCTTAAAGCAGGACACCAGTGGCAGAGACTGATCACCTCTGTTAACGGGTAATACGAGCACAGGTAGTGAGGCTCAAGTGTTATTTTATACATTGTTTGTACTTTAATTCTACTTTTGGTAATAATGTTTATTTGGCTTAAACGTACCGTTTGTTGACGACTTTCTTTCAATTCTCGAATCCCAACAAATTGTTGCGACTATAGTGATTAAATACCCACCGAGTAAACTGTCTACAAACCTACAGTGAGTTTTGGGCAACACATATACATTTGATTATTGCTTTTTATGAAGTTTTTAATCCAAGCTGTGATTAAAGTGAAGCCCATGTTTATCTGAGTAGATGTACCGTCTTGTTATGTTTCAGGACAGAAAGCAGAGTAACGGTAAACGGTTGCTGTTCAGACTGGGGGGAGGTATACAGTGGTGTCCAAGGGGTTGCTGTTGGGACCACTGCTCTTTCAATGTATATTAATGAGCTGGACCTGGGTATATAGGGCATCATTTTATCGTTTGCAGATGGTACTGTTGGAGCGGATTTTTGGACATAATAAAGCCTATTGGGACACTTGACTAGTATACCAAACATTTGTTCTCCTCGAATGAATTTTGTAAGAGACAATACTGATTTTTTTTTTTAATCGTAGCCAATCTTTCCAATTCTTTGTCAGATCACAAACGCCAGAGGTCACATTGCACACATCAAGGATCACTCTGCGCCAATGCTCTTAGCCAAAAGGCCTAGAGCCCAAGCACCGTTCCTGGAAGTACTGCAATACCAGGTTCGTGCCATGGAGGTGGATGGGTCAGCAACCCCACACACCTCCTATTTCCAAAAAGCATAGGAGAACCACCTTCCTGATCCAGGGAGAACCACGTTGGGGTCATGGTTACTCCCCTGTCAGGTCAGTTACGCATGATCTTAGCCAAAAGGCCGAGAAGCGATACTGATTTTTTTTTTATTTCAAAATATACTTTATTCATAAAAAGAATCTGTACAGTACATTCAATGGCATTTCATTACATTTCGCTGCGGTCAGCAATCCCATACAATACATCTGGGTGCTGACGGCAGTTCCGTTTGTTACATTTCTTGTTTTTCTGTTCAACTGCGATTCAGTACAATAAACAGGGTACATTGTGGTACATTTACACAAATTACATTTCATGTGTTACAATACAGTGCCCGGAATGGGTGACGGTACATTTACATTTTTTCTTTTCAGACATGCATTTCATAACACACCTTACATTGTACATGGCACTACATTGATGTTTACAGATTTGGTGCTCTATGTACACAAAGTGTAAATTACAAATACAAATACAGCCCGAGGGAGTTTGCTGCTGATTTCTGCCCCCGGGTTTTCCGTGGCGGAAGGGTTTTAGACTGTGGCCCTACCCCACCGTGCCTTTGCGGCGACTGCACCAATTTTCAGTGCTTCCCTCAGCACGTATTCCTGGATCTTGGATTGCGCCAGTCTGCAACATGCGGACGTGGTCATCTCCTTGTTCTGGAAGACCAGCAAGTTTCAGCAAGACCAAAGAGCGTCTTTGACCGAGTTGATGTCCCTCCAGCAGCAGGTGATGTCTGTCTCGGTGTGTGTCACTGGGAACAGCCCGTAGAGCACAGAGTCCTGTGTTACGGAGCTGCTCGGGATGAACCTCGACAGCAACCACTGCATCTCTTTCCAAACCTGCGTCGCAAAGGCGCAATCCTGAAGGAGATGGGTGACAGTCTCGTCCGCCCCGCAGCCGGCCCGGGGGCACCGTGCCGTGCTGCTGAGACGTCGGCTGTGCATGAACGCTCTGACGGGTAGGGCCCCTCTCGCCGCCAACCAAGCTACGTCTTGGTGCTTGTGTGAAAGCTCTGGCGATGAGACGTTCTGCCAAACGAGTTCGACAGTCCGCTCACGGAACCACCCGACAGGGTCCACCCTCTCCTTCTTTCGTAGGGCGTCCAGGACCTTACGTGCTGACCACTGTTTGATGGCCTTGTGGTCAAAGGGGTTTCTTTTGAAGAACTTTTCCACGAAGGACAGGTGGACAGGCATGGTCCAGCTGGTGGGGCCGTTTCGCGGCAGCGTGGCCAGACCCATCCTTCGCAACACCGGGGACAGGTAGAACCTCAGCACGTAGTGACACTTGGTGTTTGCGTACTGGGGGGCTGTGCATAGCTTGATGCAGCCGCACACAAAGGTGGCCATCAGGATGAGGGCCACGTTCGGAACGTCCTTTCCTCCACTGTCCAGAGATTTGTACATCGTGTCTCTGCGGACACGGTCCATTTTGGATCTCCAGACAAAGTGGAAGACGGCTCGGGTGACTGCCGCGGTGCAGGAGCGAGAGATGGGCCAGACCTGCGCCACGTACAACAACACCGAGAGCACCTCACTCTTGATGACCAGGTTCTTGCCTGTGATGGAAAGGGAGCGCTGCTCCCAAAATGACAGTTTCTGTCTGACCTTCGCAATGCGCTCGTCCCAGTTTTTGGCGCACGCCCCATCCGCTCCGAACCATATTCTCAGCACCTTCAGGAAATCTGGCTTGACGGTGAAGGGAATGGAGGCTCGGTCGGTCCAGTGACCAAAGAGCATGGCCTCGCTTTTGGTGCGGTTGACCTTTGCTCCCGAGGCCAGTTCAAACTGGTCGCAGATTGCGAGCAATCTGCGGACCGACTGCGTGACCGAGCAAAAGACGGCGACGTCGTCCATGTACAGCGAGGTTTTGACCTGGGCGCCTCCGCTGCCTGGGATCGTCACCCCTCTGATGCCCGCGTCCTTCCTGATGGACTCGGCAAAGGGCTCGATACAACACACAAACAAGACAGACGACAGAGGACAGCCTTGCCTGACTCCAGATCTGATCGGAAAGCTTTGAGTTTCCCACCCGTTGATTAGAACTGTGCTACTGATGTCTGTGTAGAGCAGTTTGACCCAATTTCGGATGCCCTCCCCGAACCCCATTTTGGAGAGCACGTCCATCAGGTACGTGTGCGATATCCTGTCAAAGGCTTTCTCCTGGTCTAAGCTGATTAAACAGGTGTTCACCCTCCTGTCCCACACGTAGGCGATCGTATCCCGAGTAGCGCGAGGCTATCAGAGATCTTCCTGCCGGGGACAGCGCAGGTCTGGTCCGGGTGAATCACCAGCTCAAGAGCAGACTTGACCCTGTTGGCGATGACCTTTGACAGGATCTTGTAGTCCACATTGAGCAGCGAAATGGGCCGCCAGTTTTTGATTTCCTCCCTCTCCCCCTTCTGCTTGTAGATGAGGGTGATGAAGCCTTTCCTCATCGATTCTGACATGCTGCCGGCCAGAAGCATACCTCTGTACACTTCCAGCAGGTCTGGGCCTATCCAGTCCCACAGAGCCGAATACAACTCGACCGGTAAGCCGTCGCTTCCGGGAGTTTTATTCGTCTCGAAGGACCGGACGGTCTTTGTCAGCTCGTCCAGAGTTAGCGGGTGGTCCAGACTCTCCGGCTCGCTGTCGTCTAAGACCTCCGAAATAGACGACAGGAAAGACTGGGAGGCCGCGCGGTCTGTGGGCTTGACGTCGTACAGCCTGGCATAGAAAGATTCGCTGATCCTCTGCATGTCAGGCTGCGAAGACGTCACAGAACCGTCTTCTTCAGATACTGATGCATTATTGTATGCTTGCCTTTACTGGTTATAGGAAGCCTGCCACTTGTTTTTTCTGTGATAACAGGGGAATTAGTCCTCTTGTATGTGTATAATGGCCTGTCACAATGCGAGGCTGGCTTATATCAAGAGCCCAGCCTTGAACGGTAATTGTATGAAAAGCTTTGTAAACCTAGTAATGCGATGATTGGATTTAAGGATTGTTGCTAAGGCACGTGATGTAAAGTGACGTAATTTGTAAGATAAAGGAACCACATGGGCGATATCAAATTGAGAAGTTGGTTCAGCAGACGCGGGTCTCTAACAATTCTCACAAAGCTTTGTCTCCGATTTAATAAACCTCTCTTTAAATACAGTCTCGGAAATATTTTTCCACAACAGTACGGCACTCGGAAATGTAATAAATAGTGAGATGGGGCAGGAACAGACTTCAGGAGGTTTGAGATGAAGAGAGATTGAATCATAGAATGGAATCCTAGACATTTACAGCACAGCAGGCCATTTGACCCATCGTGTCTGTGCCGGCCAAATGAGCTATCCAGCCGAATCCCACTTTCCAGCTCTCGGTCCGTTGCCCTGTAGGTTACAGCACTTCAAATGCATTTCCAAGTTCTTTTCAAATGTGCTGAGGGTTTCTGCCTCTCCCACGCTTTCAGGCAGTGAGTTCCAGACCCCCACCACCCTCTGGGTGAAAAAGGTTTATCCTCAATTCCCCTCTAATCCTTCTACCAATTATTTAAATCTATGCCCCCTGGTTAATGGCCTCTCTGCTAAGGGAAATAGGTCCTTCCTATCCACGCCATCCAGGCCCATCATAATTTCATACACCGCAATTAAATCTCCCCTCAGCCTCCTCTGCTCCAAAGAAAACAACCCCAGCCTACAAAATCTTTCCTCATAGTTAAAATTCTCCAGTCCAGTCAACATCCTCATAAACCTCCTCTGTACCCTCTCTAATGCAATCACATGTTTCCTGTAATGCGGTGACCAAAACTGCACGCAGTACTCCAGCTGTGGCCTAACGAGTGTTTTATACAGTTCAAGCATAACCTCCCTGCTCTTATATTCTATCCCTCAGCTACTAAAGGAAGGTATCCTACATGCCTTTTTAGCTGCCTTCAGTGATCTGTGGACATGCACTCCAAAGTGCCAGTGTTCCTCTACACATCTCGGTATCCTCCCATTTATTGTGTATTCCTTTGCCTTGTTAGCCCTCCTCATACTTCTCTGAATTGAATTCCATTTGTCACTTCTCTGCCCATCTGACCAGTCTGCAGACTACAGCTCTCTTCCTCGTTATCAACCACACGGCCAATTTTTCTATCATCTGCAAACTTCTTAGTCATGTCCCCTACATTGAAGTTTAAATCATTGATATATACCACAAAAAGCAAGCGACCCTGTACTGAGCCCTGCAGAACCCCACTGGAAACAGCCTTCCAGTCATAAAAACACCCATCGGCCAATAACCTTTTGCTTCCTGTCACTGAGCCAATTTTGGATCCAACTTGCCACTTTCCTTTGGGTGCCATGAGCTTTTACTTTTCTCACCAGTCTGTCATGTGGGACCTCATCTAAAGCCTTGCTAAAATCTATGTAAACTACATCAAAAGCGCTAACCTCATCAACTCTCCTTAACTCAAAACATTCAATCAAGTTGGTCAGACATGACCTTCCCTTAACAAATCCATGCTGACTGTCCTTGGTTAATTTGTGCCTTTCTAAATGACGATTAATACTATCACTCAGAATTTTTTCCAATAATTTGCCCACCATCTGTAATTACACGGTCTATCCCTTTCTCCCTTTTTAAACAATGGCACAAGATTAGCAGTCCTCCAGTCGTACGGCACCACACCTGTAGCCAGAGAGGATTGAAAAATGATGGGCAGAGCCTCTGCTATTTCCTCCCTTGCTTCCTTCAACAGCCTAGGATATATTTCATCCAGGTCTGGTGATTTATCTACTTTCAAAGATGCTAAACACCTTAATATTTCCTGTCTCGCTATGTTTATCTTGTCTAATATTTCACACTTTTTAACTACAATGTCTGCATCGTCCCCGTGAAGATAGATGCAAATTATTCATTAACCATATCCACATCTTCCACCTCAACATACAGGTTACCTTTTTGGTCTCTACTGGGCCCAACTCTTTCCTTAATTATCTTCTTGCTCTTTATGTATTTATAAAACATCTTTGTTTTTTCCTTGATTTTACTTGCGAATAATTTTTCATGATCTCTCTTTCCTTTTCCTAATTTCCTTTATAATTTTACCCCTGCTCCTCTACTTCTCTCGGCTTTCTGCAGTACTTAGCTCTCTGTATCTGACATAAGTTTCCCATTTTTGCTTTATCCTACCCTGTATGCTGCTTGACATCCAGGGGGCTCCAGATTTGGAAGTCTGACACTTTTGCTTTGTGGGAATATATTTGCTCCGAACTCTCACTATCTCCCACTGCTCTGACACTGATTTACCTTCAAGTAGCTGTTTCCAGTCCACTTTTGCGAAATCACAGTTCGACTTAGTAAAATTGACCTTTCCCCAATTGAGAACTTTTACTCCTGGTGTATATTTGTCCATTTCCATATCCACATTAAATCTAACTGAATTATGATCACTGCCACTAAAGTGCTCTCTGGCTGATACACCTTCCACCTGACCATCTTCATTCCCTAAAACTAAGACCAGAACCGCATGCTCTCTTTTTGGGCTTGCTACGTACTAGCTTAAAAATTTCTCCTGAATGCATTTTAAGACTTCTGTGCCCTCTATACCTTTTACACTGATTCTATCCCAGTTAATATTAGGGTAGTTGAAATCCCCTACTATTACTGCCCTATTGTTTTTGCACTTCCCAGAAATCTGCCCGACATATTTGCTCTTCCAACTCCCCCAAACTGTTCGGGGGGTCTATAGTACACACCCAGCAGTGTGATCGCCCCTTTCTTGTTCAGTTCGAACACATCATCCCTCCTCATAGCTGCAATTGTTTCTTTAATCAATATTGCAAACCTTCCTTTTTTATCCCCCTCTCAATCCCTTCGCTTAAAGGGGAGGGTCGCTGCACACTCTGCAAGGCCTCTGATGGCCTCCACTGTGCCACCAGAGCAGCGTGTGACTCGGGGCTGCAACCTGGCACCCAAACCGGAGTACCCGGGGCTGCACGCTGGCGGGCCGGACCCCGCGACAATACAGGTAAGTGAGCCGACCCGCGAGCCTGCAGAATAATGTAAGATGGCGGCAAGGGGCGCAGGCGACTTCCCCTTTAACTTCTGGCCCGCGAGCGGATGTTGGCCAGCTTCGCGACCCTCGAACTGCCGTTGACACCTGCTCGCGCCAGCCTCGTGGTGCGCGGGCGATTTCCCCTCAGGGGTCGGCGCGCAGCACTGAAGGGTCGCCGCGCATGGTGATGATGTCATCATTGGTGGTGCAGCTTCCCTGAGCGCAACTCACCGGGCATGGCACTGCCATTCCAGCACCTCCGCAAACTCCACAGGGCCTTTGAAAAAGGGGCAATTTCTCCCCCCCCCCCCCTCCATATTCCTCTCCCCCCCCCTCCATATTCCTCTACCCCCCCTCCATATTCCTCTCCCCCCCCTCCATATTCCTCTCCCCCCCCTCCATATTCCTCTCCCCCCCCTCCATATTCCTCTCCCCCCCCTCCATATTCCTCTCCCCCCCCTCCATATTCCTCTACCCCCCCTCCATATTCCTCTCCCCCCCCTCCATATTCCTCTCCCCCCCCTCCATATTCCTCTCCCCCCCCTCCATATTCCTCCCCCCCCCTCCATATTCCTCTCCCCCCCCTCCATATTCCTCTCCACCCCCTCCATATTCCTCCCCCCCCTCCATATTCCTCCCCCCCCTCCATATTCCTCTCCCCCCCCTCCATATTCCTCTCCCCCCCCCTCCATATTCCTCTCCCCCCCTCCATATTCCTCTCCCCCCCCCTCCATATTCCTCTCCCCCCCTCCATATTCCTCTCCCCCCCCCTCCATATTCCTCTCCCCCCCCTCCATATTCCTCTCCCCCCCGTCCATATTCCTCCCCCCCCCCCTCCATATTCCTCTTCCCCCCCCTCCATATTCCTCTCCCCCCCCTCCATATTCCTCTCCCCCCCTCCATATTCCTCTCCCCCCCCTCATTATTCTCTCCCCCCCTCCATATTCCTCTCCCCCCCCTCCATATTCCTCTCCCCCCCCTCCATATTCTCTCCCCCCCTCCATATTCTCTCCCCCCCTCCATATTCCTCTCCCCCCCCTCCATATTCCTCTTCCCCCCCCTCCATATTCCTCTCCCCCCCTCCATATTCCTCTCCCCCCCCTCCATATTCCTCTCCCCCCCCTCCATATTCCTCTCCCCCCCCTCCATATTCCTCTCCCCCCCTCCATATTCCTCTCCTCCCCCTCCATATTCCTCTCCCCCCCTCCATATTCCTCTCCCCCCCTCCATATTCCTCTCCCCCCCTCCATATTCCTCTCCCCCCCTCCATATTCCTCTCCCCCCCCTCCATATTCCTCTCCTCCCCTCCATATTCCTCTCCCCCCCTCCATATTCCTCTCCCCCCCTCCATATTCCTCTCCCCCCCTCCATATTCCTCTCCCCCCCTCCATATTCCTCTCCCCCCCCCTCCATATTCCTCTCCCCCCCCCTCCATATTCCTCTCCCCCCCTCCATATTCCTCTCCCCCCCTCCATATTCCTCTCCCCCCCCTCCATATTCCTCTCCCCCCCCTCCATATTCCTCTCCCCCCCCTCCATATTCCTCTCCCCCCCCTCCATATTCCTCTCCCCCCCCTCCATATTCCTCTCCCCCCCCTCCATATTCCTCTCCCCCCCCTCCATATTCCTCTCCCCCCCCCTCCATATTCCTCTCCCCCCCTCCATATTCCTCTCCCCCCCTCCATATTCCTCTCCCCCCTCCATATTCCTCTCCCCCCCTCCATATTCCTCTCCCCCCCCTCCATATTCCTCTCCCCCCCCTCCATATTCCTCTCCCCCCCTCCATATTCCTCTCCCCCCCTCCATATTCCTCTCCCCCCCCTCCATATTCCTCTCCCCCCCCTCCATATTCCTCTCCCCCCCCCTCCATATTCCTCTCCCCCCCCTCCATATTCCTCTCCCCCCCCCTCCATATTCCTCTCCCCCCCTCCATATTCCTCTCCCCCCCTCCATATTCCTCTCCCCCCCTCCATATTCCTCTCCCCCCCCTCCATATTCCTCTCCCCCCCCCTCCATATTCCTCTCCCCCCCCTCCATATTCCTCTCCCCCCCTCCATATTCCTCTCCCCCCCTCCATATTCCTCTCCCCCCCCTCCATATTCCTCTCCCCCCCCTCCATATTCCTCTCCCCCCCTCCATATTCCTCTCCCCCCCTCCATATTCCTCTCTCCCCCCTCCATATTCCTCTCCCCCCCCTCCATATTCCTCTCTCCCCCCCTCCATATTCCTCTCCCCCCCTCCATATTCCTCTCCCCCCCCCTCCATATTCCTCTCCCCCCCCTCCATATTCCTCTCCCCCCCCCTCCATATTCCTCTCCCCCCCTCCATATTCCTCTCCCCCCCTCCATATTCCTCTCCCCCCCTCCATATTCCTCTCTCCCCCCCTCCATATTCCTCTCCCCCCTCCATATTCCTCTCCCCCCCTCCATATTCCTCTCCCCCCCCCTCCATATTCCTCTCCCCCCCTCCATATTCCTCTCCCCCCCTCCATATTCCTCCCCCCCCTCCATATTCCTCTCTCCCCCCCTCCATATTCCTCTCCCCCCTCCATATTCCTCTCCCCCCCTCCATATTCCTCTCCCCCCCCTCCATATTCCTCTCCCCCCCCTCCATATTCCTCTCCCCCCCCCTCCATATTCCTCTCCCCCCCCTCCATATTCCTCTCCCCCCCCTCCATATTCCTCTCCCCCCCCCTCCATATTCCTCTCCCCCCCCCTCCATATTCCTCTCCCCCCCCTCCATATTCCTCTCCCCCCCCCTCCATATTCCTCTCCCCCCCCTCCATATTCCTCTCCCCCCCCCTCCATATTCCTCTCCCCCCCCTCCATATTCCTCTCCCCCCCCTCCATATTCCTCTTCCCCCCCTCCATATTCCTCTCCCCCCCCTCCATATTCCTCTCCCCCCCCTCCATATTCCTCCCCCCCCCTCCATATTCCTCTCCCCCCGCCTCCATATTCCTCTCCCCCCCGTCCATATTCCTACCCCCCCTCCATATTCCTCTCCCCCCCGTCCATATTCCTCTCCCCCCCCTCCATATTCCTCTCCCCCCCCTCCATATTCCTCTCCCCCCGTCCATATTCCTCTCCCCCCCCTCCATATTCCTCTCCCCCCCCTCCATATTCCTCTCCCCCCCCCTCCATATTCCTCTCCCCCCCCCTCCATATTCCTCTCCCCCCCCTCCATATTCCTCTCCCCCCCCTCCATATTCCTCTCCCCCCCCTCCATATTCCTCTCCCCCCCGTCCATATTCCTCCCCCCCCTCCATATTCCTCTCCCCCCCGTCCATATTCCTCTCCCTCCCCTCCATATTCCTCTCCCCCCCCCTCCATATTCCTCTCCCCCCGCCTCCATATTCCTCTCCCCCCCTCCATATTCCTCTCCCCCCCCCTCCATATTCCTCTCCCCCCCCTCCATATTCCTCTCCCCCCCCCTCCATATTCCTCTCCCCCCGCCTCCATATTCCTCTCCCCCCCTCCATATTCCTCTCCCCCCCCCTCCATATTCCTCTCCCCCCCCCCTCCATATTCCTCTCCCCCCCCCTCCATCTTCCCCTCCCCCATTCCCTGATCCACAAGGTCAGCTCTAACTGGGTCTTTATTGACCATCATATTATCGTAGAATCATTGAATCATGGAATGTTTACAGTCCGGCAGAAGGCCATTCGGCCCATCGAGCCCGTGTCGACTCTCAGCTAGTCCCACTCCCCTGCCCTTTCCCCACAGCCCTACAATTTGTTTTCCTTCAGATATTTATCCAATTCCCTCTTGAAAGATAAAATTGAGTCTGCCTACCCCACCCTCTCAGGCATTGCATTTCAGATCCTAATCACCAGCTGCGTAAAAAAGTCTTTTCTTATGTCGTCTTTGGTTCTTTTGCCAATCGCCTTATATCTGTGTCCTCTAGTTCTCAGCCCTTCCACCAGACCCCTCTTGGTTTTGAACATCTCTATCAAACATCCTCTCAATCTTCTCTGCTCCAAGGAGCAAAAACCCAGTTTCTCCAGCCTATCAACGTAACTGAAGTCCCTCATTCCTTGAATCATTCTCGTAAATCTTTCATCCTGCTTCTCTAAGGCCTTCACATTGTCGAAATCTCGACCTCAGAAAAGAATGACTCCGACACTTACAGCTCCGATGGAAGTTTCCCTTTTAATTTACTTGCTCGCAAGGGGTAGGTTTCACTCAGTCAAGGGCCAAATGAAACCTCCGCAATGGTACAGCTTCACAAGATATTTATACAGTAAAACCCAAGTTCTGGCCTCTCCCTGTGTATTGCTCTGTCTCACAGTCAGTGAATACAGATAAAGAGTTAATTACTATATCCTGGTACTGAAATGGTCTCGAGATATTTCCTTTTGTCAGGGTTATCAGAAAGCCAAACGGCCATTACTCCATGAGTCATAGGTAATGGGCTATCACCTGTCTTGTATTGTATCAGGATTATCCAATTTCCTGGTCAGTTTACCTGTTTGCTTCAAATGGATGAGGTAAAGGAAAGAGATAATGGCTAGAAGATAAGGGTGGGGTGACATGGAACTCCTGTAGTGTAGACAATAGGAGAGCACCATGGGGGGTTACTTGTCTCAGCATGACTTGTCTCCTAGCTGTCTGATAACCATCAGCCATCTAACAGCAGGTTTAGCTGTTTAAAATAAGCTGGCTGCTAAAATGCAGAAAGTTCTGGAAGGGCCAGGACTCCATTTTAATCAAAAGGCACACAAATACCGTTTGGTATCAGCTTAGATAAAAATACATTTCCACATTCCCCCATTTTGTCCTTCACAAGGACAACTCAATCCATTCTGATCTTGTACAGTCTCTCCATTTCCATTTCTTTAGTTTCATTACTCACTAGGCATATTATACCTTCAGGATTTCTTATTCTGGGAGTAATGCTTAGGAAGGGAGGCTGATGGTTATTATCATAATTGGGCTGGTACCATCCCTGGAAGGCTGTAAGTTTATACCCTGCCGACCTCCATTTTGTTTGCTCCTTCGTTTCTGGCCCCTTAGTTAGTTTTGTCCTGTTTTGCACTGTCAACCATTCTACCATTTCTGATTCGTTAAAGGGGACAGATCTCAGGGGAATACCCCCCCTGGAGTGGACAGGTACATGGGAACATATCCAGCAACTCGACAAGTTTCTTTCTTGAGCATACCTATGACTCAGTGCTGTAAATACGTTTACGTGCAATTCCCTTCGGTGGTGGGTCTGTACCCCTGGTGTAATCAATAATGCGAAGTAAAACCCTGTCAAGCCCAGCACCATCAGTCCCCATAGTCCATACAGTTCTTTATTCAGTCTTCCTTTTTCTGTTCCTCTGATTCCTTCGTCCCTTCCTCCTGGTCGGGTGCCCGTTTGCAATGGGATGCGTGGATCCATGTTGGTCTTTCCTTTACCTTGATTGCAGTATTGGTCGCCAGCAGGACCTGGTATGGTCCTTCGAATCTTGGCTGTAGACTGCTTTTCCTTTTAAAAATCTTGATGTAAACGAATTCCCCTGGCTCCAGGTTATGACACTTCCCTTCCGCTGGCTTGACTTGGGCTTCCTTTACCTGTGAATGAAAGCTGGAAATACATTTGGTTAGTGCAATACAATAATTCAACATATTTTCCTCCATTTTGTGGATGTCCATCTGTTTTGCAGTAAATGGTGCTGTAAAAGGTAGTCGTTGGGGACGTCCCATAACTATCTCATGTGGTGACAAGCCTGTTGTTCTGTTGGTTGCAGATCGCATTACCATCAAAGCTAAGGGCAGCAGTTCTGTCCATTTCAGTCCAGTGTCATTGCATAGTTTTGCCAGCTTATTTTTAAGCATTCCATTATATCTTTCAACAAGTCCAGCTGATTGTGGATGATAACTGCAATGAAAACGTTGATTAATCTGTAAAGCTTTACACATTTCTCTTATGACAGTTCCCGTGAAATGTGACCCGTTATCACTGGAAAGCTTAGCAGGGATTCCGAAGCGCGGTACAATTTCTTTTAACAAACATCTAGCAACAGTAGTGGCATCGGCCTTTTTACATGGAAAGGCTTCAATCCATCTAGAGAACACATCTACAATAACTAATACATACTTGAATCCCATACACATAGGTAATTCAATAAAATCCATTTGTAAATGTACAAAAGGCCCGACTGGATTTGGGTGGGAGGCAGATTCTACTTTTTCCGTCTTACCCGGATTCATTGTCTGACAGGTAACACAATTTTCACAGATTTGTTTTGCAATTGCCGAAATACCTGGTGCATACCAAGTTGCCAAAATATAATCTGCCAATCCCCCTTTGCCTGCATGTGTGAATGTATGAACACATCGGGCAATCCATGGAAGTAAGGATCTAGGGGCCACCACGCGGCCGTCATGGTGAACCCATATTCCTTCTGGATTTTTATAACATTGATCCTTCGTCCAGGTCACCACCTCCTCCGTACTGGCCTGTGTCTGAAAGGCCAGCACGTCATTAATAGTGGGTGGCGGGTCTGAGCAATTATTTTTCCTTAGTGGGAACAATGACACCTGCATCCCCCCTTTCGACAGAGCTGCTGACTTAGCTGCATTATCAGCTCTGGCATTCCCAAGTGCCACCTCATTCGACTGGCCTGTATGTGCTTGGCATTTGATAATGGCAAGTTTTAAGGGGCATTGAATGGCTCGCAGGAGATTTTCCACTTGTTCTGCATTTTTGATAGGGGTTCCTGAAGAAGTCAGGTACCCGCGAATCTTCCAAATTTGTCCATAGTCATGTGATACCCCAAAAGCATACCTGGAGTCAGTGTAGATATTAACTGTGTGTCCTTCAGCCAGAATACAGGCTCGAGTTAACGCAAACAATTCGGCTTGTTGGGCTGAAAAGGAGTCTGGAAGTGAGGCTGTTTCGACAACATTAAACTGAGTTACAATTGCATAAGCTGCTCTAGGTTGGCCCCTATCATTTCGTAGGGCTGATCCGTCAACATAGTACACTAAATCAGGGTTACACATTGGTACATCTGTTAGATTGATACGTGGTTTAGTCACTAATTCGGTTACCATTTCACATGAATGGGGTTCGCCGTCGTCTTCCGTGGGGAGTAGAGTGGCTGGATTTAAGGTAGTACATCTTTTGATGACAAGGTTCGGATTTGATAACAGTTCGACCTCGTATTTAGTGGTTCTTGCAGAGGTTAGGTGTTGGGTGGCACATTTAGTAAGTAAAATCTCGACAGAGTGTGGGATATACAAAATGGTCTGATGATTTAGAGTTATTGGCTGAGCCTGTTGCATAGCATAATAAGCTGCTGCCAACAAAGGAAGACATCCTGGTAGTCCGCATGCCACTGGGTCTACTGAAATACGCTACCGGTCGCTGCCTGTCCCCATGTAACTGAGTCAAAACAGATTGTGCAAAACCCGACTTGTGATGCACAAATAAGTTGAATAGCTTAGTGTAATCTGGTAATTCCCAAGGCTGGTGCTGAAGTGAGGGACTGCTTAAGGTTCTGGAAAGCATTCCGGGATACTTCATTCCACATCCTTTAAGCATTGTGAGAATATAGTAGATTCATTCACAGCTCGTAGGTCATGGACAAACCTTCATTTGTGTGGGCTTCTGAACTGGACAAATCTGTGTGTTACACGGACTTCTCATTTATGCTTATAGTGATTCACAGATCACAGAATGTAAAGTACTTGTTTTCTAATTTTATTAAAAGGCTTCCAAACCCAAGATTTTTTTTCCAATACACCCAAAATGTTGATCAAGAGATCACCTGAAATATCTCAAAATCCCAATTCAACTGTTTTACTGCCACTCTTTATCAAAAAAAAATCCTCTTACTGAGCTAGAAGCTTTTGTACCAAGAATTTACACCAAGGACAATGAGAGTGTACTCCCCCAGCCTGCACCTCGAGAGACCCACAAAGGCTTTTTAAAAAAAAAAAGCATTACAACTTTTAACCACCGGGACCATGTCTCAACAAACCTATCCCTTTGTGCATTTCCTAGCTCTGTAACCTCTCATCCGAATAAATCCACACCTGCGCTTCTAACTTAAAATGTCTTAAACTTCCCACATACAGGACAACACTATGAAGGGTTAAAAAAACTTCACTTTGTTTGAAAAAGTGGGTGGAGCTAAAACAAACAGGCAGCTCCACAACTTTTCCAAACAGGTTTCCAGACACAAGGAAAAAAGACAGAAGCACTCTCATTCAAAGACAAGACATTCACAAGTCTCTCTCCATTCAATAAAACTTTTTCTTTTACTAGCTTCATTTTTTTTTCATAAGTCACTATCAGGTTCTCTTTTTTTTTTACATTTGATTTACTTCCTCTGTTAATTTTACATGGGCTTGAAGAATCGGAACCCAGGCCTTTTCTATTACTTTCCTTTTTTTTTACCTGGATCTCTGTTTATAAGACATTCCTCTAGACAAGTTGTTCTCTCTAAATTAAATGAACCATCGGGTGGAAATGGCCTGTTTTCACCCTTAGTCCACTTTACTGGTTTTTGTTTCTTTGGTCAATTGAAGACTGACCACAATTCTGGAGCATGACATAGGCTGGTGTGCCTTTTGTGGTGTTTTAACTTGCTCCGGCACCCATTCTGGATGATTAAGATTTTCCCTTAGTTTCTGATCTCACAATCCTTTCGGCCAACCGAGTTCTCTACGCCCACTTCTCCTGGCCGTTACGTGGCCTGAAAAGGCTCTTAATTCGGGCTCAGTCTGGGTGTGTGAGATATGTTGGCACGAACCAACCGTAGTTGATTAATCAGTTACTGTTTCTTTTCTTAATCAATCCTTGTGGTTTTTTTTTTCGAATCACAATATTCCCTAGTGACTCTTCCCGTTTCTCTAATGGCAATGACTCACAAAGGTATTGCAACCAACAGTAATACAAGGACAACAAACAATATTCCCGTGAGTACACAAATCATAACCTCTAAACAAATTCTCAGTCTGCGTTGTACGCCACTACAGACCGAGTCCTTAACTTATCCTAATAACAGCTGATAAAACTTAAGGTTCCGTACCCAAACTCTTTGATCGATTGCGCTCTTTTTTTTTTAATAGTCTTATCACAAAAGAACCCCTTCCGAATTAAAAACAATAAAAATCTTATCACATAAGAACCTTCGATCGATTATTAGCGCTTTCTTTTTTTTTTTCTTTTAATAGTCTTATCACATAAGAACCCCTTCCGAATTAAAAACAATAAAAATCTTATCATATAAGAACCTGGAACCCTTTTCGATCGACTAGCGCTTCCTTACCTACTGAAACCTTCCCCGGGCTGTCTCGAGATTTTTTCCAGAACCTGTTCTCTTCTGCTGGCGAGCTGAGAAAGAAATGGTTATAAAAAAAATACCTTTAACTTTTAAATGCCGAGTCTTGTAGATGCAGTACCTCAGCTGTGGACAACAGATTACATCTGCGATTCAACAGTGAAGAAACCTCTTGTGAGCAAAGGCTCACCTTGTTTGGCCACCGAAGCCTTTCACTGGAGAGGCACTATGCCTGTATCCGTTTTACTCACAGAACAGAGAGTATGCATCTCGGTGGAACCTCCAATAACTGTCGAAATCTCGACCTCAGAAAAGAATGACTCCGACACTTACAGCTCCGATGGAAGTTTCCCTTTTAATTTACTTGCTCGCAAGGGGTAGGTTTCACTCAGTCAAGGGCCAAATGAAACCTCCGCAATGGTACAGCTTCACAAGATATTTATACAGTAAAACCCAAGTTCTGGCCTCTCCCTGTGTATTGCTCTGTCTCACAGTCAGTGAATACAGATAAAGAGTTAATTACTATATCCTGGTACTGAAATGGTCTCGAGATATTTCCTTTTGTCAGGGTTATCAGAAAGCCAAACGGCCATTACTCCATGAGTCATAGGTAATGGGCTATCACCTGTCTTGTATTGTATCAGGATTATCCAATTTCCTGGTCAGTTTACCTGTTTGCTTCAAATGGATGAGGTAAAGGAAAGAGATAATGGCTAGAAGATAAGGGTGGGGTGACATGGAACTCCTGTAGTGTAGACAATAGGAGAGCACCATGGGGGTTACTTGTCTCAGCATGACTTGTCTCCTAGCTGTCTGATAACCATCAGCCATCTAACAGCAGGTTTAGCTGTTTAAAATAAGCTGGCTGCTAAAATGCAGAAAGTTCTGGAAGGGCCAGGACTCCATTTTAATCAAAAGGCACACAAATACCGTTTGGTATCAGCTTAGATAAAAATACATTTCCACAACATCCTTCCTAAAGTTTGGTGCCCAGAATTGGACACAATACTCCAGTTGGGACCGAACCAGTGTTTTATACAGGTTCATCATAATTTGTACTCCATTCCTCTATTTATGAAGCCCAGGATCCCGTAATCCTTTGAACTGCTTTCTCAACCTGCCCTGCCACCTTCAAAGATTTATGCACATATTCCCCCAGGTCTCTCTGTTCGTGCACCACCTTTAGGATTGTACCCTTTAGTTTATATGTCCTCTCCTCATTCTTTCTACCAAAATGCAACACTTCACACTTTTCTGCAGTAAACTTCACCTGCCACGTGTTTGTCCATTTCACCAGCCTGTCTATGTTTTCCTGAAGTCGATCACTCTCCTCCTCACTGTTCACTATACTTCCAAGTTTTGTGTCATCTGCAAAATGCGAAATTGTGCCCTGTACACCCATATTCACGTTATTAAGATATGTCATGAAAAGCAGTGGTCCTAGAACCAACCCCTGGGGAACACTACTGTCTACCTTCCTCCAGTCCGAAAAACAACTGTTCACCACTACTCTCTGTTCCCTGTCACTTAGCCAATTTAGTATCCATGCTGCCATTGTCCCTGACTTTCCTTAATTAATCCCCACCTATCTAAGTGACTGTTAATTTTATCCCTGATTACTGTTCCTAAAAGATTCCCCACTCCCGAGGTTAATCTATCGAGGAATGGAATATTATGGTCAGTACCTCCGCAATTTCCACCCTCAATTCCCTCAGCATCCCATCCGCTTCTGGTGATTTATCTACTTTAAATACCACCAGCCTTTCTAATAATTCTTTATCAATGTTTATCCTATCAAGTGTCTCCACTACCTCCTCCTTCACTGTGTCAATGGCAACATCCTCTTCCTTGGTGAAGACAGATGCAAAGTATTCATTTAGTACCTCACCATCCCCTCTGCCTCCATACATAGGCCTCCTTTTCTGCTCCCTAATCAGCCTCACCCCTCCTCTCACTACCCTTTTACTATTTAGATGCCTAGAGAAGATTTTGGATTAACTTTTCTGTTGGCTGCCATTCTCTTCTCATACTCTCTCTTCACCCCTCTTATTTTCTTTTTCACTTCTCCTCTGACTTTTTTATACATAGCCTGATTCTCAGATGTATTTACAACCTGACATCTGTCATACGCACTCTTTTCCTGCTTCATCATATCCTCTATCTGTTTTGTTATCCAGGAAGCTGTGACTTTAGTTACCCGACCTTTCACCCTCATGGGAATGTACCTCGACTGTATCTGAACTATTCCCTCTTTAAAGGCAGCCCATTGTCCCACTACAGTTTTACCTGACAATCTTTGAGTCCAGTTTACCCGGGCCAGATCCGTTCTCATCCTGCTGAAATTGGCCTTCCCCCAGTTAAACATTTTTACTCTAGTTTGCTCCCTGTTCTTTTCCATAGCTAGTCTAAACCTTATGATACTATGATCACTGTTCCCTAAATAGCCACCCATTGTTACTTGCTCCACTTGACCGGAACCAGAACCACATCCAGCAATGCCTCCTCCCTCGTTGGGCCGGAAACATACTGGGGCAGAAATTCCGGCCTCCCAGGTCCGAACTGAGTGTATATGGATCCAGGAAGGCATCGCAAAAGCCAGTTTTCAGCACACAATCTGCATGCGCTGAAAACCGGCTTTTCCGATCTGTCAAGCTGGAGCGTGACAGATCTTTCGTATCTTGGGAGAAAGGACATTTGCAAGGGAAAGATTGTGGGATTTACCCATATCTTGCCCAGCAAATGTCCTCAAAACTCTTGTGCCTGATAAAAGCAGGCGCATAGTCTACTGTTACAGGTGTAAGAGTTTTAAAATACACTAAACATTTTAAAATAAAATGAAAAAACCCTCCCCAAGTTTATTTTAAACCATAATTAAAAAAACTTTAAAAAAATAAAAAATATATATATTTTTTATAAAAGATAAATAACTTTAATTTAAATTAATAAAAATATGTATTTTTTCTATTTTTTATTACTGGTTTTGTGTGTTTTGGGGGCTGTTTCTCATTCATAATAATGGGAAGTCCAACTGACGGAGTTCCCATGATGCTGAATGAGAACATACTTTACCTGATTAGCTGCCCAGAGCCATGTGACTGCAGCTCCAGCCCTGCACATGTCCTGACATGCACGCTCAGCGACACGCAGTCAGTGTAGGCCTCAGGACCCGGAACTCGCGTGGGAACAGCAGGGTAAGGTAGATGCGCATTTTTAAAACGTTTTTTTACCCGATCGCCCGTGGGAAGCAGCCGAACAGGATTTCGGGACCGCTGATCAAGAACGTTCTCCTGAACACACCTCAGAAATTCTTCCCCTTCTCTGCCCTTTACACTAATACAATTCCAGTCTATATTAGAGGCGACCATTTTTACTACTCTATAGTACTTGCATCTCTTTGTAATTTTTCTGCAAAGTTGCTCCTCCATATCTTTGCCACTATTTGGTGGTCTATCGAATACACCTTGTAGTGTAATTACACTTCTATTGTTTCCTAACTCTAGTTATATAGATTCTGTCCTTGACCCCTCCAGTACATCCTCCCTCACCAGCATTGTAACATTCTCCTTAACCAATACTGCCACACCACCTTCTACCTTTCCTGCCCTATCATTCCTGAACACATTATAACCAGGAGTATTTAATAGCCAAGTCTGTCATTTTTGAGCCAGGTCTCAGATATTGCTACAACATCATATTCTCATGTGGCTATTTGTGCCTGCAGCTCACTGACCTTGTTCACTACACTTTCTGCATTGACACTCTTGCGAATACCTCCTGTAACATGCTGTACACAAAGCTCTGAGCCTCGCGGGTGCACTGCAGTGACACCAGCTGCTGATCAAGCTCCAAAACCCGGAGCTCGAGCTCCTGGAGTTCCCACATGACAGAGGATGTGCATTCCATGGGACTGAGCTGTGCTGCCAGGCCTTTACTGAATCGACTAGTAACTAAAAACACTCACCGGCTACTCACCAATCAACTCCTTCCCTGGTGGCGACATCACTTTAGCTGTTTTCAGTTGTTGCTTTTGTTGTTGTTTTCGCTGCAGGTTCGAGGTCTCCTCACTACCACCACTGCCCCGGTCTGTGCTCTCTCTGGGCCTCCCACTCGATTTATTCTCCCTCCTCACTATCACCACTGCCCCGGTCTGTGCTCTCTCTGGGCCTGTCACTCGATTTATTCTCCCTCCTCACTACCACCACTGCCCCGGTCTGTGCTCTCTCTGGGTCTGTCACTCGATTTATTCTCCCCTCCTCACTACCACCACTGCCCCGGTCTGTGCTCTCTCTGGGCCTGTCACTCGATTTATTCTCCCCTCCTCACTACCACCACTGCCCCGGTCTGTGCTCTCTCTGGGCCTGTCACTCGATTTATTCTCCCCTCCTCACTACCACCACTGCCCC
The DNA here is from genome assembly GCF_044704955.1 of Pristiophorus japonicus. Classification (NCBI taxonomy): domain Eukaryota; kingdom Metazoa; phylum Chordata; class Chondrichthyes; family Pristiophoridae; genus Pristiophorus; species Pristiophorus japonicus. Next base: position 20,937,437 of record NC_092011.1, on the reverse strand, counting down.
GGTCTGTGCTCTCTCTGGGCCTGTCACTCGATTTATTCTCCCCTCCTTACTACGACCACTGCCCCGGTCTGTGCTCTCTCTGGGCCTGTCACTCGATTTATTCTCCCCTCCTCACTACCACCACTGCCCCGGTCTGTGCTCTCTCTGGGCCTCCCACTCGATTAATTCTCCCTCCTCACTACCACCACTGCCCCAGTGTGTGCTCACTCTGGGCCTGTCACTCGATTTATTCTCCCCTCCTCACTACCACCACTGCCCCGGTCTGTGCTCTCTCTGGGCCTCCCACTCGATTTATTCTCCCTCCTCACTACCACCACTGCCCCGGTCTGTGCTCTCTCTGGGCCTGTCACTCGATTTAATCTCCCTCCTCACTACCACCACTGCCCCAGTCTGTGCTCTCTCTGGGCCTGTCACTCGATTTAATCTCCCTCCTCACTACCAACACTGCCCCGGTCTGTGCTCTCTCTGGGCCTGTCACTCGATTTATTCTCCCTCCTCACTACTACCACTGCCCCGGTCTGTGCTCTCTCTGGGCCTGTCACTCGGTTTATTCTCCCCTCCTCACTACCACCACTGCCCCGGTCTGTGCTCTCTCTGGGCCTGTCACTCGATTTATTCTCCCTCCTCACTACCACCACTTCCCCGGTCTGTGCTCTCTCTGGGCCTGTCACTCGATTTATTCTCCCTCCTCACTACCACCACTGCCCCGGTCTGTGCTCTCTCTGGGCCTCCCACTCGATTTATTCTCCCCTCCTCACTACCACCACTGCCCCGGTCTGTGCTCTTTCTGTGCCTCCCACTCGATTTATTCTCCCCTCCTCACTACCACCACTGCCCCAGTCTGTGCTCTCTCTCGGTCTGTCACTCGATTTATTCTCCCTCATCACTACCAGCACTGCCCCGGTCTGTGCTCTCTCTGGGCCTCCCACTCGATTTATTCTCCCTCCTCACTACCACCACTGCCCCAGTCTGTGCTCTCTCTGGGCCTCCCACTTGATTTATTCTCCCTCCTCACTACCACCACTGCCCCGGTCTGTGCTCTCTCTGGGCCTCCCACTCGATTTATTCTCCCTCCTCACTACCACCACTGTCCCAGTCTGTGCTCTCTCTGGGCCTGTCACTCGATTTATTCTCCCCTCCTCACTACCACCACTGCCCCGGTCTGTGCTCTCTCTGGGCCTGTCACTCGATTTATTCTCCCTCCTCACTACCACCACTGCCCCGGTCTGTGCTCTCTCTGGGCCTCCCACTCGATTTATTCTCCCTCCTCACTACCACCACTGCCCCGGTCTGTGCTCTCTCTGGGCCTCCCACTCGATTTATTCTCCCTCCTCACTACCACCACTGCCCCGGTCTGTGCTCTCTCTGGGCCTGTCACTCGATTTATTCTCCCCTCCTCACTACCACCACTGCCCCGGTCTGTGCTCTCTCTGGGCCTGTCACTCGATTTATTCTCCCTCCTCACTACCACCACTGCCCCGGTCTGTGCTCTCTCTGGGCCTGTCACTCGATTTATTCTCCCTCCTCACTACCACCACTGCCCCGGTCTGTGCTCTCTCTGGGCCTGTCACTCGATTTATTCTCCCTCCTCACTACCACCACTGCCCCGGTCTGTGCTCTCTCTGGGCCTCCCACTCGATTTATTCTCCCTCCTCACTACCATCACTGCCCCGGTCTGTGCTCTCTCTGGGCCTGTCACTCGATTTATTCTCCCTCCACACTACCACCACTGCCCCGGTCTGAGCTCTCTCTGGGCCTGTCACTCGATTTATTCTCCCTCCTCACTACCACCACTGCCCCGGTCTGTGCTCTCTCTGGGCCTGTCACTCGATTTATTCTCCCTCCTCACTACCGCCACTGCCCCGGTCTGTGCTCTCTCTGGGCCTGTCACTCGATTTATTCTCCCTCCTCACTACCACCACTGCCCCGGTCTGTGCTCTCTCTGGGCCTGTCACTCGATTTATTCTCCCTCCTCACTACCACCACTGCCCCGGTCTGTGCTCTCTCTGGGCCTGTCACTCGATTTATTCTCCCTCCTCACTACCACCACTGCCCCGGTCTGTGCTCTCTCTGGGCCTGTCACTCGATTTATTCTCCCCTCCTCACTACCACCACTGCCCTGGTCTGTGCTCTCTCTGGGCCTGTCACTCGATTTAATCTCCCTCCTCACTACCACCACTGCCCCGGTCTGTGCTCTCTCTGGGCCTCCCACTCAATTTATTCTCTCTCCTCACTACCACCACTGTCCCGGTCTGTGCTCTCTCTGGGCCTGTCACTCGATTTATTCTCCCTCCTCACTATCACCACTGCCCCGGTCTGTGCTCTCTCTGGGCCTCCCACTCAATTTATTCTCTCTCCTCACTACCACCACTGCCCCGGTCTGTGCTCTCTCTGGGCCTGTCACTCGATTTATTCTCCCTCCTCACTACCACCACTGCCCCGGTCTGTGCTCTCTCTGGGCATCCCACTCGATTTATTCTCCCTCCTCACTACCACCACTGCCCCGGTCTGTGCTCTCTCTGGGCCTGTCACTCGATTTATTCTCCCTCCTCACTACCACCACTGCCCCGGTCTGTGCTCTCTCTGGGCCTGTCACTCGATTTATTCTCCCTCCTCACTACCACCACTGCCCCGGTCTGTGCTCTCTCTGGGCCTGTCACTCGATTTATTCTCCCTCCTCACTACCACCACTGCCCCGGTCTGTGCTCTCTCTGGGCCTGTCACTCGATTTATTCTCCCTCCTCACTACCACCACTGCCCCGGTCTGTGCTCTCTCTGGGCCTCCCACTCGATTTATTCTCCCTCCTCACTACCACCACTGCCCCGGTCTGTGCTCTCTCTGGGCCTGTCACTCGATTTATTTTCCCTCCTCACTACCACCACTGCCCCGGTCTGTGCTCTCTCTGGGCCTCCCACTCGATTTATTCTCCCCTCCTCAATACCACCACTGCCCCGGTCTGTGCTCTCTCTGGGCCTGTCACTCGATTTATTCTCCCTCCTCACTCCCAACACTGCCCCGGTCTGTGCTCACTCTGGGCGTCCCACTCGATTTATTCTCCCTCCTCACTACCACTACTGCCCCGGTCTGTGCTCTCTCTGGGCCTGTCACTCGATTTATTCTCTCTCCTCACTACCACCACTGCCCCGGTCTGTGCTCACACTGGGCCTCCCACTCGATTTATTCTCCCTCCTCACTACCACCACTGCCCCGGTCTGTGCTCTCTCTGGGCCTCCCACTCGATTTATTCTCCCTCCTCACTACCACCACTGCCCCGGTCTGTGCTCTCTCTGGGCCTCCCACTCGATTTATTCTCCCTCCTCACTACCACCACTGCCCAGGTCTGTGCTCTCTCTGGGCCTCCCACTCGATTTATTCTCCCTCCTCACTACCACCACTGCCCCGGTCTGTGCTCTCTCTGGGCCTCCCACTCGATTTATTCTCCCTCCTCACTACCACCACTGCCCCGGTCTGTGCTCTCTCTGGGCCTGTCACTCGATTTATTCTCCCTCCTCACTACCACCACTGCCCCGGTCTGTGCTCTCTCTGGGCCTCCCACTCGATTTATTCTCCCTCCTCACTACCACCACTGCCCCGGTCTGTGCTCTCTCTGGGCCTGTCACTCGATTTATTTTCCCTCATCACTACCACCACTGCCCCGGTCTGTGCTCTCTCTGGGCCTCCCACACGATTTATTCTCCCTCCTCACTACCACCACTGCCCCGGTCTGTGCTCTCTCTGGGCCTGTCACTCGATTTATTCTCCCTCCTCACTACCAACACTGCCCCGGTCTGTGCTCACTCTGGGCCTCCCACTCGATTTATTCTCCCTCCTCACTACCACCACTGCCCCGGTCTGTGCTCTCTCTGGGCCTCCCACTCGATTTATTCTCCCTCCTCACTACCACCACTGCCCCGGTCTGTGCTCTCTCTGGGCCTCCCACTCGATTTATTCTCCCTCCTCACTATCACCACTGCCCCGGTCTGTGCTCTCTCTGGGCCTGTCACTCGATTTATTCTCCCTCCTCACTACCACCACTGCCCCGGTCTGTGCTCTCTCTGGGTCTGTCACTCGATTTATTCTCCCCTCCTCACTACCACCACTGCCCCGGTCTGTGCTCTCTCTGGGCCTGTCACTCGATTTATTCTCCCCTCCTCACTACCACCACTGCCCCGGTCTGTGCTCTCTCTGGGCCTGTCACTCGATTTATTCTCCCCTCCTCACTACCACCACTGCCCCGGTCTGTGCTCTCTCTGGGCCTGTCACTCGATTTATTCTCCCCTCCTTACTACGACCACTGCCCCGGTCTGTGCTCTCTCTGGGCCTGTCACTCGATTTATTCTCCCCTCCTCACTACCACCACTGCCCCGGTCTGTGCTCTCTCTGGGCCTCCCACTCGATTAATTCTCCCTCCTCACTACCACCACTGCCCCAGTGTGTGCTCACTCTGGGCCTGTCACTCGATTTATTCTCCCCTCCTCACTACCACCACTGCCCCGGTCTGTGCTCTCTCTGGGCCTCCCACTCGATTTATTCTCCCTCCTCACTACCACCACTGCCCCGGTCTGTGCTCTCTCTGGGCCTGTCACTCGATTTAATCTCCCTCCTCACTACCACCACTGCCCCAGTCTGTGCTCTCTCTGGGCCTGTCACTCGATTTAATCTCCCTCCTCACTACCAACACTGCCCCGGTCTGTGCTCTCTCTGGGCCTGTCACTCGATTTATTCTCCCTCCTCACTACTACCACTGCCCCGGTCTGTGCTCTCTCTGGGCCTGTCACTCGGTTTATTCTCCCCTCCTCACTACCACCACTGCCCCGGTCTGTGCTCTCTCTGGGCCTGTCACTCGATTTATTCTCCCTCCTCACTACCACCACTTCCCCGGTCTGTGCTCTCTCTGGGCCTGTCACTCGATTTATTCTCCCTCCTCACTACCACCACTGCCCCGGTCTGTGCTCTCTCTGGGCCTCCCACTCGATTTATTCTCCCCTCCTCACTACCACCACTGCCCCGGTCTGTGCTCTTTCTGTGCCTCCCACTCGATTTATTCTCCCCTCCTCACTACCACCACTGCCCCAGTCTGTGCTCTCTCTCGGTCTGTCACTCGATTTATTCTCCCTCATCACTACCAGCACTGCCCCGGTCTGTGCTCTCTCTGGGCCTCCCACTCGATTTATTCTCCCTCCTCACTACCACCACTGCCCCAGTCTGTGCTCTCTCTGGGCCTGTCACTCGATTTATTCTCCCTCCTCACTACCACCACTGCCCCGGTCTGTGCTCTCTCTGGGCCTCCCACTCGATTTATTCTCCCTCCTCACTACCACCACTGCCCCAGTCTGTGCTCTCTCTGGGCCTCCCACTTGATTTATTCTCCCTCCTCACTACCACCACTGCCCCGGTCTGTGCTCTCTCTGGGCCTCCCACTCGATTTATTCTCCCTCCTCACTACCACCACTGTCCCAGTCTGTGCTCTCTCTGGGCCTGTCACTCGATTTATTCTCCCCTCCTCACTACCACCACTGCCCCGGTCTGTGCTCTCTCTGGGCCTGTCACTCGATTTATTCTCCCTCCTCACTACCACCACTGCCCCGGTCTGTGCTCTCTCTGGGCCTCCCACTCGATTTATTCTCCCTCCTCACTACCACCACTGCCCCGGTCTGTGCTCTCTCTGGGCCTCCCACTCGATTTATTCTCCCTCCTCACTACCACCACTGCCCCGGTCTGTGCTCTCTCTGGGCCTGTCACTCGATTTATTCTCCCCTCCTCACTACCACCACTGCCCCGGTCTGTGCTCTCTCTGGGCCTGTCACTCGATTTATTCTCCCTCCTCACTACCACCACTGCCCCGGTCTGTGCTCTCTCTGGGCCTGTCACTCGATTTATTCTCCCTCCTCACTACCACCACTGCCCCGGTCTGTGCTCTCTCTGGGCCTGTCACTCGATTTATTCTCCCTCCTCACTACCACCACTGCCCCGGTCTGTGCTCTCTCTGGGCCTCCCACTCGATTTATTCTCCCTCCTCACTACCATCACTGCCCCGGTCTGTGCTCTCTCTGGGCCTGTCACTCGATTTATTCTCCCTCCACACTACCACCACTGCCCCGGTCTGAGCTCTCTCTGGGCCTGTCACTCGATTTATTCTCCCTCCTCACTACCACCACTGCCCCGGTCTGTGCTCTCTCTGGGCCTGTCACTCGATTTATTCTCCCTCCTCACTACCGCCACTGCCCCGGTCTGTGCTCTCTCTGGGCCTGTCACTCGATTTATTCTCCCTCCTCACTACCACCACTGCCCCGGTCTGTGCTCTCTCTGGGCCTGTCACTCGATTTATTCTCCCTCCTCACTACCACCACTGCCCCGGTCTGTGCTCTCTCTGGGCCTGTCACTCGATTTATTCTCCCTCCTCACTACCACCACTGCCCCGGTCTGTGCTCTCTCTGGGCCTGTCACTCGATTTATTCTCCCCTCCTCACTACCACCACTGCCCTGGTCTGTGCTCTCTCTGGGCCTGTCACTCGATTTAATCTCCCTCCTCACTACCACCACTGCCCCGGTCTGTGCTCTCTCTGGGCCTCCCACTCAATTTATTCTCTCTCCTCACTACCACCACTGTCCCGGTCTGTGCTCTCTCTGGGCCTGTCACTCGATTTATTCTCCCTCCTCACTATCACCACTGCCCCGGTCTGTGCTCTCTCTGGGCCTCCCACTCAATTTATTCTCTCTCCTCACTACCACCACTGCCCCGGTCTGTGCTCTCTCTGGGCCTGTCACTCGATTTATTCTCCCTCCTCACTACCACCACTGCCCCGGTCTGTGCTCTCTCTGGGCATCCCACTCGATTTATTCTCCCTCCTCACTACCACCACTGCCCCGGTCTGTGCTCTCTCTGGGCCTGTCACTCGATTTATTCTCCCTCCTCACTACCACCACTGCCCCGGTCTGTGCTCTCTCTGGGCCTGTCACTCGATTTATTCTCCCTCCTCACTACCACCACTGCCCCGGTCTGTGCTCTCTCTGGGCCTGTCACTCGATTTATTCTCCCTCCTCACTACCACCACTGCCCCGGTCTGTGCTCTCTCTGGGCCTGTCACTCGATTTATTCTCCCTCCTCACTACCACCACTGCCCCGGTCTGTGCTCTCTCTGGGCCTCCCACTCGATTTATTCTCCCTCCTCACTACCACCACTGCCCCGGTCTGTGCTCTCTCTGGGCCTGTCACTCGATTTATTTTCCCTCCTCACTACCACCACTGCCCCGGTCTGTGCTCTCTCTGGGCCTCCCACTCGATTTATTCTCCCCTCCTCAATACCACCACTGCCCCGGTCTGTGCTCTCTCTGGGCCTGTCACTCGATTTATTCTCCCTCCTCACTCCCAACACTGCCCCGGTCTGTGCTCACTCTGGGCGTCCCACTCGATTTATTCTCCCTCCTCACTACCACTACTGCCCCGGTCTGTGCTCTCTCTGGGCCTGTCACTCGATTTATTCTCTCTCCTCACTACCACCACTGCCCCGGTCTGTGCTCACACTGGGCCTCCCACTCGATTTATTCTCCCTCCTCACTACCACCACTGCCCCGGTCTGTGCTCTCTCTGGGCCTCCCACTCGATTTATTCTCCCTCCTCACTACCACCACTGCCCCGGTCTGTGCTCTCTCTGGGCCTCCCACTCGATTTATTCTCCCTCCTCACTACCACCACTGCCCAGGTCTGTGCTCTCTCTGGGCCTCCCACTCGATTTATTCTCCCTCCTCACTACCACCACTGCCCCGGTCTGTGCTCTCTCTGGGCCTCCCACTCGATTTATTCTCCCTCCTCACTACCACCACTGCCCCGGTCTGTGCTCTCTCTGGGCCTGTCACTCGATTTATTCTCCCTCCTCACTACCACCACTGCCCCGGTCTGTGCTCTCTCTGGGCCTCCCACTCGATTTATTCTCCCCTCCTCACTACCACCACTGCCCCGGTCTGTGCTCTCTCTGGGCCTCCCACACGATTTATTCTCCCTCCTCACTACCACCACTGCCCCGGTCTGTGCTCTCTCTGGGCCTGTCACTCGATTTATTCTCCCTCCTCACTACCAACACTGCCCCGGTCTGTGCTCACTCTGGGCCTCCCACTCGATTTATTCTCCCTCCTCACTACCACCACTGCCCCGGTCTGTGCTCTCTCTGGGCCTCCCACTCGATTTATTCTCCCTCCTCACTACCACCACTGCCCCGGTCTGTGCTCTCTCTGGGCCTCCCGCTCGATTTATTCTCCCTCCTCACTACCACCACTGCCCCGGTCTGTGCTCTCTCTGGGCCTGTCACTCGATTTATTCTCCCTCCTCACTACCACCACTGCCCCGGTCTGTGCTCTCTCTGGGCCTCCCACTCGATTTATTCTCCCCTCCTCACTACCACCACTGACCCAGTCTGTGCTCTCTCTGGGCCTGTCACTCGATTTATTCTCCCTCCTCACTACCACCACTGCCCCGGTCTGTGCTCTCTCTGGGCCTGTCACTCGATTTATTCTCTCTCCTCACTACCACCACTGCCCCGGTCTGTGCTCACACTGGGCCTCCCACTCGATTTATTCTCCCTCCTCACTACCACCACTGCCCCGGTCTGTGCTCTCTCTGGGCCTCCCACTCGATTTATTCTCCCTCCTCACTACCACCACTGCCCAGGTCTGTGCTCTCTCTGGGCCTGTCACTCGATTTATTCTCCCTCCTCACTACCACCACTGCCCCGGTCTGTGCTCTCTCTGGGCCTGTCACTCGATTTATTCTCCCTCCTCACTACCACCACTGCCCCGGTCTGTGCTCTCTCTGGGCCTGTCACTCGATTTATTCTCCCTCCTCACTACCACCACAGCCCCGGTCTGTGCTCTCTCTGGCCCTGTCACTCGATTTATTCTCCCTCCTCACTACCACCACTGCCCCGGTCTGTGCTCTCTCTGGGCCTCCCACTCGATTTATTCTCCCTCCTCACTACCACCACTGCCCCGGTCTGTGCTCTCTCTGGGCCTCCCACTCGATTTATTCTCCCTCCTCACTACCACCACTGCCCCGGTCTGTGCTCTCTCTGGGCCTGTCACTCGATTTATTCTCCCTCCTCACTACCACCACTGCCCCGGTCTGTGCTCTCTCTGGGCCTCCCACTCGATTTATTCTCTCTCCTCACTACCACCACTGCCCCGGTCTGTGCTCTCTCTGGGCCTCCCACTCGATTTATTCTCGCTCCTCACTACCACCACTGCCCCGGTCTGTGCTCTCTCTGGGCCTCCCACTCGATTTATTCTCCCTCCTCACTACCACCACTGCCCCGGTCTGTGCTCTCTCTGGGCCTGTCACTCGATTTATTCTCCCTCCTCACTACCACCACTGCCCCGGTCTGTGCTCTCTCTGGGCCTGTCACTCGATTTATTCTCCCTCCTCACTACCACCACTGCCCCGGTCTGTGCTCTCTCTGGGCCTCCCACTCGATTTATTCTCCCCTCCTCACTACCACCACTGCCCCGGTCTGTGCTCTCTCTGGGCCTGTCACTCGATTTATTCTCCCTCCTCACTATCACCACTGCCCCGGTCTGTGCTCTCTCTGGGCCTGTCACTCGATTTATTCTCCCCTCCTCACTACCACAACTGCCCCGGTCTGTGCTCTCTCTGGGCCTCCCACTCGATTTATTCTCCCCTCCTCACTACCTCCACTGCCCCGGTCTGTGCTCTCTCTGGGCCTCCCACTCGATTTATTCTCCCTCCTCACTACCACCAGTGCCCCGGTCCGTGCTCTCTCTGGGCCTCCCACTCGATTTATTCTCCCTCCTCACTACCACCACTGCCCCGGTCTGTGCTCTCTCTGGGCCTGTCATTCGATTTATTCTCCCTCCCCACTACCACCACTGCCCCGGTCTGTGCTCTCTCTGGGCCTGTCACTCGATTTATTCTCCCTCCTCACTACCACCACTGCCCCGGTCTGTGCTCTCTCTGGGCCTGTCACTCGATTTATTCTCCCCTCCTCACTACCACCACTGCCCTGGTCTGTGCTCTCTCTGGGCCTGTCACTCGATTTAATCTCCCTCCTCACTACCACCACTGCCCCGGTCTGTGCTCTCTCTGGGCCTCCCACTCAATTTATTCTCTCTCCTCACTACCACCACTGTCCCGGTCTGTGCTCTCTCTGGGCCTGTCACTCGATTTATTCTCCCTCCTCACTATCACCACTGCCCCGGTCTGTGCTCTCTCTGGGCCTGTCACTCGATTTATTCTCCCTCCTCACTATCACCACTGCCCCGGTCTGTGCTCTCTCTGGGCCTGTCACTCGATTTATTCTCCCTCCTCACTACCACCACTGCCCCGGTCTGTGCTCTCTCTGGGCCTGTCACGCGATTTATTCTCCCCTCCTCACTACCACACTGCCCCGGTCTGTGCTCTCTCTGGTCCTGTCACTCGATTTATTCTCCCTCCTCACTATCACCACTGCCCCGGTCTGTGCTCTCTCTGGGCCTGTCACTCGATTTATTCTCCCTGCTCACTACCACCACTGCCCCGGTCTGTGCTCTCTCTGGGCCTCCCACTCGATTTATTCTCCCTCCTCACTACCACCACTGCCCCGGTCTGTGCTCTCTCTGGGCCTGTCACTCGATTTATTTTCCCTCCTCACTACCACCACTGCCCCGGTCTGTGCTCTCTCTGGGCCTCCCACTCGATTTATTCTCCCCTCCTCAATACCACCACTGCCCCGGTCTGTGCTCTCTCTGGGCCTGTCACTCGATTTATTCTCCCTCCTCACTACCAACACTGCCCCGGTCTGTGCTCTCTCTGGGCCTGTCACTCGATTTATTCTCCCTCCTCACTACCACCACTGCCCCAGTCTGTGCTCTCTCTGGGCCTCCCACTCGATTTATTCTCCCTCCTCACTACCACCACTGCCCCGGTCTGTGCTCTCTCTGGGCCTCCCACTCGATTTATTCTCCCTCCTCACTACCACCACTGCCCCGGTCTGTGCTCTCTCTGGGCCTCCCACTCGATTTATTCTCCCTCCTCACTACCACCACTGCCCCGGTCTGTGCTCTCTCTGGGCCTCCCACTCGATTTATTCTCCCTCCTCACGACCACCACTGCCCCGGTCTGTGCTCTCTCTGGGCCTGTCACTCGATTTATTCTCCCTCCTCACTACCACTACTGCCCCGGTCTGTGCTCTCTCTGGGCCTGTCACTCGATTTATTCTCTCTCCTCACTACCACCACTGCCCCGGTCTGTGCTCACACTGGGCCTCCCACTCGATTTATTCTCTCTCCTCACTACCACCACTGCCCCGGTCTGTGCTCTCTCTGGGACTCCCACTCGATTTATTCTCCCTCCTCACTACCACCACTGCCCCGGTCTGTGCTCTCTCTGGGCCTCCCACTCGATTTATTCTCCCTCCTCACTACCACCACTGCCCAGGTCTGTGCTCTCTCTGGGCCTCCCACTCGATTTATTCTCCCTCCTCACTACCACCACTGCCCCGGTCTGTGCTCTCTCTGGGCCTCCCACTCGATTTATTCTCCCTCCTCACTACCACCACTGCCCCGGTCTGTGCTCTCTCTGGGCCTCCCACTCGATTTATTCTCCCTCCTCACTACCACCACTGCCCAGGTCTGTGCTCTCTCTGGGCCTCCCACTCGATTTATTCTCCCTCCTCACTACCACCACAGCCCCGGTCTGTGCTCTCTCTGGGCCTCCCACTCGATTTATTCTCCCTCCTCACTACCACTACTGCCCCGGTCTGTGCTCTCTCTGGGCCTGTCACTCGATTTATTCTCTCTCCTCACTACCACCACTGCCCCGGTCTGTGCTCTCTCTGGGCCTGTCACTCGATTTATTCTCCCTCCTCACTACTACCACTGCCCCGGTCTGTGCTCTCTCTGGGCCTCCCACTCGATTTATTCTCCCTCCTTAATACCACCACTGCCCCGGTCTGTGCTCTCTCTGGGCCTCCCACTCGATTTATTCTCCCCTCCTCACTACCACCACTGCCCCGGTCTGTGCTCTCTCTGGGCCTGTCACTCGATTTATTCTCCCCTCCTCACTACCACCACTGCCCCGGACTGTGCTCTCTCTAGGCCTCCCACTCGATTTATTCTCCCTCCTCACTACCACCACTGCCCCGGTCTGTGCTCTCTCTGGGCCTCCCACTCGATTTATTCTCCCTCCTCACTAACACCACTGCCCCGGTCTGTGCTCTCTCTGGGCCTCCCACTCGATTTATTCTCCCTCCTCACTACCACCACTGCCCCGGTCTGTGCTCTCTCTGGGCCTGTCACTCGATTTATTCTCCCTCCTCACTACCACCACTGCCCCGGTCTGTGCTCTCTCTGGGCCTGTCACTCGATTTATTCTCCCCTCCTCACTACCACCACTGCCCCGGTCTGTGCTCTCTCTGGGCCTGTCACTCGATTTATTCTCCCTCCTCACTACCACCACTGCCCCGGTCTGTGCTCTCTCTGGGCCTGTCACTCGATTTATTCTCCCTCCTCACTACCACCACTGCCCCGGTCTGTGCTCTCTCTGGGCCTGTCACTCGATTTATTCTTCCTCCTCACTACCACCACTGCCCCGGTCTGTGCTCTCTCTGGGCCTCCCACTCGATTTATTCTCCCTCCTCACTACCACCACTGCCCCGGTCTGTGCTCTCTCTGGGCCTCCCACTCGATTTATTCTCCCTCCTCACTACCACCACTGCCCCGGTCTGTGCTCTCTCTGGGCCTCCCACTCGATTTATTCTCCCTCCTCACTACCACCACTGCCCCGGTCTGTGCTCTCTCTGGGCCTGTCACTCGATTTATTCTCCCTCCTCACTACCACCACTGCCCCGGTCTGTGCTCTCTCTGGGCCTCCCACTCGATTTATTCTCCCTCCTCACTACCACCACTGCCCCGGTCTGTGCTCTCTCTGGGCCTGTCACTCGATTTATTCTCCCTCCTCACTACCGCCACTGCCCCGGTCTGTGCTCTCTCTGGGCCTGTCACTCGATTTATTCTCCCTCCTCACTACCACCACTGCCCCGGTCTGTGCTCTCTCTGGGCCTGTCACTCGATTTATTCTCCCTCCTCACTACCACCACTGCCCCGGTCTGTGCTCTCTCTGGGCCTGTCACTCGATTTATTCTCCCTCCTCACTACCACCACTGCCCCGGTCTGTGCTCTCTCTGGGCCTGTCACTCGATTTATTCTCCCCTCCTCACTACCACCACTGCCCTGGTCTGTGCTCTCTCTGGGCCTGTCACTCGATTTAATCTCCCTCCTCACTACCACCACTGCCCCGGTCTGTGCTCTCTCTGGGCCTCCCACTCAATTTATTCTCTCTCCTCACTACCACCACTGTCCCGGTCTGTGCTCTCTCTGGGCCTGTCACTCGATTTATTCTCCCTCCTCACTATCACCACTGCCCCGGTCTGTGCTCTCTCTGGGCCTCCCACTCAATTTATTCTCTCTCCTCACTACCACCACTGCCCCGGTCTGTGCTCTCTCTGGGCCTGTCACTCGATTTATTCTCCCTCCTCACTACCACCACTGCCCCGGTCTGTGCTCTCTCTGGGCATCCCACTCGATTTATTCTCCCTCCTCACTACCACCACTGCCCCGGTCTGTGCTCTCTCTGGGCCTGTCACTCGATTTATTCTCCCTCCTCACTACCACCACTGCCCCGGTCTGTGCTCTCTCTGGGCCTGTCACTCGATTTATTCTCCCTCCTCACTACCACCACTGCCCCGGTCTGTGCTCTCTCTGGGCCTGTCACTCGATTTATTCTCCCTCCTCACTACCACCACTGCCCCGGTCTGTGCTCTCTCTGGGCCTGTCACTCGATTTATTCTCTCTCCTCACTACCACCACTGCCCCGGTCTGTGCTCTCTCTGGGCCTCCCACTCGATTTATTCTCCCTCCTCACTACCACCACTGCCCCGGTCTGTGCTCTCTCTGGGCCTGTCACTCGATTTATTTTCCCTCCTCACTACCACCACTGCCCCGGTCTGTGCTCTCTCTGGGCCTCCCACTCGATTTATTCTCCCGTCCTCAATACCACCACTGCCCCGGTCTGTGCTCTCTCTGGGCCTGTCACTCGATTTATTCTCCCTCCTCACTCCCAACACTGCCCCGGTCTGTGCTCACTCTGGGCGTCCCACTCGATTTATTCTCCCTCCTCACTACCACCACTGCCCCGGTCTGTGCTCTCTCTGGGCCTCCCACTCGATTTATTCTCCCTCCTCACTACCACCACTGCCCCGGTCTGTGCTCTCTCTGGGCCTCCCACTCGATTTATTCTCCCTCCTCACTACCACCACTGCCCCGGTCTGTGCTCTCTCTGGGCATCCCACTCGATTTATTCTCCCTCCTCACGACCACCACTGCCCCGGTCTGTGCTCTCTCTGGGCCTGTCACTCGATTTATTCTCCCTCCTCACTACCACTACTGCCCCGGTCTGTGCTCTCTCTGGGCCTGTCACTCGATTTATTCTCTCTCCTCACTACCACCACTGCCCCGGTCTGTGCTCACACTGGGCCTCCCACTCGATTTATTCTCCCTCCTCACTACCACCACTGCCCCGGTCTGTGCTCTCTCTGGGCCTCCCACTCGATTTATTCTCCCTCCTCACTACCACCACTGCCCCGGTCTGTGCTCTCTCTGGGCCTCCCACTCGATTTATTCTCCCTCCTCACTACCACCACTGCCCAGGTCTGTGCTCTCTCTGGGCCTCCCACTCGATTTATTCTCCCTCCTCACTACCACCACTGCCCCGGTCTGTGCTCTCTCTGGGCCTCCCACTCGATTTATTCTCCCTCCTCACTACCACCACTGCCCCGGTCTGTGCTCTCTCTGGGCCTGTCACTCGATTTATTCTCCCTCCTCACTACCACCACTGCCCCGGTCTGTGCTCTCTCTGGGCCTCCCACTCGATTTATTCTCCCTCCTCACTACCACCACTGCCCCGGTCTGTGCTCTCTCTGGGCCTGTCACTCGATTTATTTTCCCTCATCACTACCACCACTGCCCCGGTCTGTGCTCTCTCTGGGCCTCCCACACGATTTATTCTCCCTCCTCACTACCACCACTGCCCCGGTCTGTGCTCTCTCTGGGCCTGTCACTCGATTTATTCTCCCTCCTCACTACCAACACTGCCCCGGTCTGTGCTCACTCTGGGCCTCCCACTCGATTTATTCTCCCTCCTCACTACCACCACTGCCCCGGTCTGTGCTCTCTCTGGGCCTCCCACTCGATTTATTCTCCCTCCTCACTACCACCACTGCCCCGGTCTGTGCTCTCTCTGGGCCTCCCACTCGATTTATTCTCCCTCCTCACTACCACCACTGCCCCGGTCTGTGCTCTCTCTGGGCCTCCCACTCGATTTATTCTCACTCCTCACGACGACCACTGCCCCGGTCTGTGCTCTCTCTGGGCCTCCCACTCGATTTATTCTCCCCTCCTCACTACCACCACTGACCCAGTCTGTGCTCTCTCTGGGCCTGTCACTCGATTTATTCTCCCTCCTCACTACCACTACTGCCCCGGTCTGTGCTCTCTCTGGGCCTGTCACTCGATTTATTCTCTCTCCTCACTACCACCACTGCCCCGGTCTGTGCTCTCTCTGGGCCTCCCACTCGATTTATTCTCCCTCCTCACTACCACTACTGCCCCGGTCTGTGCTCTCTCTGGGCCTGTCACTCGATTTATTCTCCCTCCTCACTACCACCACTGCCCCGGTCTGTGCTCACACTGGGCCTCCCACTCGATTTATTCTCCCTCCTCACTACCACCACTGCCCCGGTCTGTGCTCTCTCTGGGCCTCCCACTCGATTTATTCTCCCTCCTCACTACCACCACTGCCCCGGTCTGTGCTCTCTCTGGGCCTCCCACTCGATTTATTCTCCCTCCTCACTACCACCACTGCCCAGGTCTGTGCTCTCTCTGGGCCTGTCACTCGATTTATTCTCCCTGCTCACTACCACCACTGCCCCGGTCTGTGCTCTCTCTGGGCCTGTCACTCGATTTATTCTCCCTCCTCACTACCACCACTGCCCCGGTCTGTGCTCTCTCTGGGCCTGTCACTCGATTTATTCTCCCTCCTCACTACCACCACAGCCCCGGTCTGTGCTCTCTCTGGCCCTGTCACTCGATTTATTCTCCCTCCTCACTACCACCACTGCCCCGGTCTGTGCTCTCTCTGGGCCTCCCACTCGATTTATTCTCCCTCCTCACTACCACCACTGCCCCGGTCTGTGCTCTCTCTGGGCCTCCCACTCGATTTATTCTCCCTCCTCACTACCACCACTGCCCCGGTCTGTGCTCTCTCTGGGCCTGTCACTCGATTTATTCTCCCTCCTCACTACCACCACTGCCCCGGTCTGTGCTCTCTCTGGGCCTCCCACTCGATTTATTCTCCCTCCTCACTACCACCACTGCCCCGGTCTGTGCTCTCTCTGGGCCTCCCACTCGATTTATTCTCGCTCCTCACTACCACCACTGCCCCGGTCTGTGCTCTCTCTGGGCCTCCCACTCGATTTATTCTCCCTCCTCACTACCACCACTGCCCCGGTCTGTGCTCTCTCTGGGCCTGTCACTCGATTTATTCTCCCTCCTCACTACCACCACTGCCCCGGTCTGTGCTCTCTCTGGGCCTGTCACTCGATTTATTCTCCCTCCTCACTACCACCACTGCCCCGGTCTGTGCTCTCTCTGGGCCTCCCACTCGATTTATTCTCCCCTCCTCACTACCACCACTGCCCCGGTCTGTGCTCTCTCTGGGCCTGTCACTCGATTTATTCTCCCTCCTCACTATCGCCACTGCCCCGGTCTGTGCTCTCTCTGGGCCTGTCACTCGATTTATTCTCCCCTCCTCACTACCACCACTGCCCCGGTCTGTGCTCTCTCTGGGCCTCCCACTCGATTTATTCTCCCCTCCTCACTACCACCACTGCCCCGCTCTGTGCTCTCTCTGGGCCTGTCACTCGATTTATTCTCCCTCCTCACTACCACCAGTGCCCCGGTCCGTGCTCTCTCTGGGCCTCCCACTCGATTTATTCTCCCTCCTCACTACCACCACTGTCCCAGTCTGTGCTCTCTCTGGGCCTGTCACTCGATTTATTCTCCCTCCTCACTACCACCACTGCCCCGGTCTGTGCTCTCTCTGGGCCTGTCACTCGATTTATTCTCCCTCCCCACTACCACCACTGCCCCGGTCTGTGCTCTCTCTGGGCCTGTCACTCGATTTATTCTCCCTCCTCACTACCACCACTGCCCCGGTCTGAGCTCTCTCTGGGCCTGTCACTCGATTTATTCTCCCTCCTCACTACCACCACTGCCCCGGTCTGTGCTCTCTCTGGGCCTGTCACTCGATTTATTCTCCCCTCCTCACTACCACCACTGCCCCGGTCTGTGCTCTCTCTGGGCCTGTCACTCGATTTATTCTCCCCTCCTCACTACCACCACTGCCCTGGTCTGTGCTCTCTCTGGGCCTGTCACTCGATTTAATCTCCCTCCTCACTACCACCACTGCCCCGGTCTGTGCTCTCTCTGGGCCTCCCACTCAATTTATTCTCTCTCCTCACTACCACCACTGTCCCGGTCTGTGCTCTCTCTGGGCCTGTCACTCGATTTATTCTCCCTCCTCACTATCACCACTGCCCCGGTCTGTGCTCTCTCTGGGCCTGTCACTCGATTTATTCTCCCTCCTCACTATCACCACTGCCCCGGTCTGTGCTCTCTCTGGGCCTGTCACTCGATTTATTCTCCCTGCTCACTACCACCACTGCCCCGGTCTGTGCTCTCTCTGGGCCTCCCACTCGATTTATTCTCCCTCCTCACTACCACCACTGCCCCGGTCTGTGCTCTCTCTGGGCCTGTCACTCGATTTATTTTCCCTCCTCACTACCACCACTGCCCCGGTCTGTGCTCTCTCTGGGCCTCCCACTCGATTTATTCTCCCCTCCTCAATACCACCACTGCCCCGGTCTGTGCTCTCTCTGGGCCTGTCACTCGATTTATTCTCCCTCCTCACTACCAACACTGCCCCGGTCTGTGCTCACTCTGGGCCTCCCACTCGATTTATTCTCCCTCCTCACTACCACCACTGCCCCGGTCTGTGCTCTCTCTGGGCCTCCCACTCGATTTATTCTCCCTCCTCACTACCACCACTGCCCCGGTCTGTGCTCTCTCTGGGCCTCCCACTCGATTTATTCTCCCTCCTCACTACCACCACTGCCCCGGTCTGTGCTCTCTCTGGGCCTCCCACTCGATTTATTCTCCCTCCTCACGACCACCACTGCCCCGGTCTGTGCTCTCTCTGGGCCTGTCACTCGATTTATTCTCCCTCCTCACTACCACTACTGCCCCAGTCTGTGCTCTCTCTGGGCCTGTCACTCGATTTATTCTCTCTCCTCACTACCACCACTGCCCCGGTCTGTGCTCACACTGGGCCTCCCACTCGATTTATTCTCTCTCCTCACTACCACCACTGCCCCGGTCTGTGCTCTCTCTGGGCCTCCCACTCGATTTATTCTCCCTCCTCACTACAACCACTGCCCCGGTCTGTGCTCTCTCTGGGCCTCCCACTCGATTTATTCTCCCTCCTCACTACCACCACTGCCCAGGTCTGTGCTCTCTCTGGGCCTCCCACTCGATTTATTCTCCCTCCTCACTACCACCACTGCCCCGGTCTGTGCTCTCTCTGGGCCTCCCACTCGATTTATTCTCCCTCCTCACTACCACCACTGCCCCGGTCTGTGCTCTCTCTGGGCCTCCCACTCGATTTATTCTCCCTCCTCACTACCACCACTGCCCAGGTCTGTGCTCTCTCTGGGCCTCCCACTCGATTTATTCTCCCTCCTCACTACCACCACAGCCCCGGTCTGTGCTCTCTCTGGGCCTCCCACTCGATTTATTCTCCCCTCCTCACTACCACCACTGCCCCGGTCTGTGCTCTCTCTGGGCCTGTCACTCGATTTATTCTCCCTCCTCATTACCACCACTGCCCCGGTCTGTGCTCTCTCTGGGCCTCCCACTCGATTTATGCTCCCCTCCTCACTACCACCACTGCCCCGGACTGTGCTCTCTCTAGGCCTCCCACTCGATTTATTCTCCCTCCTCACTACCACCACTGCCCCGGTCTGTGCTCTCTCTGGGCCTCCCACTCGATTTATTCTCACTCCTCACTAACACCACTGCCCCGGTCTGTGCTCTCTCTGGGCCTCCCACTCGATTTATTCTCCCTCCTCACTACCACCACTGCCCCGGTCTGTGCTCTCTCTGGGCCTGTCACTCGATTTATTCTCCCTCCTCACTACCACCACTGCCCCGGTCTGTGCTCTCTCTGGGCCTGTCACTCGATTTATTCTCCCCTCCTCACTACCACCACTGCCCCGGTCTGTGCTCTCTCTGGGCCTGTCACTCGATTTATTCTCCCTCCTCACTACCACCACTGCCCCGGTCTGTGCTCTCTCTGGGCCTGTCACTCGATTTATTCTCCCTCCTCACTACCACCACTGCCCCGGTCTGTGCTCTCTCTGGGCCTGTCACTCGATTTATTCTTCCTCCTCACTACCACCACTGCCCCGGTCTGTGCTCTCTCTGGGCCTCCCACTCGATTTATTCTCCCTCCTCACTACCACCACTGCCCCGGTCTGTGCTCTCTCTGGGCCTCCCACTCGATTTATTCTCCCTCCTCACTACCACCACTGCCCCGGTCTGTGCTCTCTCTGGGCCTCCCACTCGATTTATTCTCCCTCCTCACTACCACCACTGCCCCGGTCTGTGCTCTCTCTGGGCCTGTCACTCGATTTATTCTCCCTCCTCACTACCACCACTGCCCCGGTCTGTGCTCTCTCTGGGCCTCCCACTCGATTTATTCTCCCTCCTCACTACCACCACTGCCCCGGTCTGTGCTCTCTCTGGGCCTCCCACTCGATTTATTCTCCCTCCTCACTACCACCACTGCCCCGGTCTGTGCTCTCTCTGGGCCTCCCACTCGATTTATTCTCCCACCTCACTACCACCACTGCCCCGGTCTGTGCTCTCTCTGGGCCTGTCACTCGATTTATTCTCCCTTCCTCACTACCACCACTGCCCCGGTCTGTGCTCTCTCTGGGCCTGTCACTCGATTTATTCTCCCTCCTCACTACCACCACTGCCCCGGTCTGTGCTCACTCTGGGCCTCCCACTCGATTTATTCTCCCTCCTCACTACCACCACTGCTCCGGTCTGTGCTCTCTCTGGGCCTGTCACTCGATTTATTCTCCCTCCTCACTACTACCACTGCCCTGGTCTGTGCTCTCTCTGGGCCTCCCACTCGATTTATTCTCCCTCCTCACTACCGCCACTGCTCCGGTCTGTGCTCTCTCTGGGCCTGTCATTCGATTTATTCTCCCTCCTCACTACCGCCACTGCCCCGGTCTGTGCTCTCTCTGGGTCTGTCACCCGATTTATTCTCCCTCCTCACTACCACCACTGCCCCGGTCTGTGCTCTCTCTGGGCCTGTCATTCGATTTATTCTCCCTCCTCACTACCACCACTGCCCCGGTCTGTGCTCGCTCTGGGCCTCCCACTCGATTTATTCTCCCATCCTCACTACCACCACTGCCCCGGTCTGTGCTCTCCCTGGGCCTTCCACTCGATTTATTCTCCCTCCTCACTACCACCACTGCCCCGGTCTGTGCTCTCTCTGGGCCTGTCACTCGATTTATTCTCCCCTCCTCACTACCACCACTGCCCCGGTCTGTGCTCTCTCTGGGCCTACCACTCGATTTATTCTCCCTCCTCACTACCACCACTGCCCCGGTCTGTGCTCTCTCTGGGCCTGTCACTCGATTTATTCTCCCTCCTCACTACCACCACTGCCCCGGTCTGTGCTCTCTCTGGGCCTGTCACTCGATTTATTCTCCCTCCTCACTACCACCACTGCCCCGGTCTGTGCTCTCTCTGGGCCTCCCACTCGATTTATTCTCTCTCCTCACGACCACCACTGCCCCGGTCTGTGCTCTCTCTGAGCCTCCCACTCGATTTATTCTCCCTCCTCACTACCACCACTGCCCCGGTCTGTGCTCTCTCTGGGCCTGTCACTCGATTTATTCTCCCTCCTGACTACCACCACTGCCCCGGTCTGTGCTCTCTCTGGGCCTCCCACTCGATTTATTCTCCCTCCTCACTACCACCACTGCCCCGGTCTGTGCTCTCTCTGGGCCTGTCACTCGATTTATTCTCCCTCCTCACTACCACCACTGCCCCAGTCTGTGCTCTCTCTGGGCCTGTCACTCGATTTATTCTCCCTCCTCACTACCACCACTGCCCCGGTTTGTGCTCTCTCTGGGCCTGTCACTCGATTTATTCTCCCTCCTCACTACCACCACTGCCCCGGTCTGTGCTCTCTCTGGGCCTGTCACTCGATTTATTCTCCCTCCTCACTACCACCACTGCCCCGGTTTGTGCTCTCTCTGGGCCTGTCACTCGATTTATTCTCCCTCATCACTACCACCACTGCCCCGGTCTGTGCTCTCTCTGGGCCTGTCACTCGATTTATTCTCCCTCCTCACTACCACCACTGCCCCGGTCTGTGCTCTCTCTGGGCCTGTCACTCGATTTATTCTCCCTCATCACTACCACCACTGCCCCGGTCTGTGCTCTCTCTGGGCCTCCCACTCGATTTATTCTCCCTCCTCACTACCACCACTGCCCCGGTCTGTGCCCTCTCTGGGCATCCCACTCGATTTATTGTCCCTCCTCACTACCACCACTGCCCCGGTCTGTGCTCTCTCTGGGCCTGTCACTCGATTTATTCTCCCTCCTCACTACCACCACTGCCCCGGTCTGTGCTCTCTCTGGGCCTCCCACTCGATTTATTCTCCCTCCTCACTACCACCACTGCCCCGGTCTGTGCTCTCTCTGGGCCTGTCACTCGATTTATTCTCCCTCCTCACTACCACCACTGCCCCGGTCTGTGCTCTCTCTGGGCCTGTCACTCGATTTATTCTCCCCTCCTCACTACCACCACTGCCCCTGTCTGTGCTCTCTCTGGGCCTGTCACTCGATTTATTCTCCCCTCCTCACTACCACCACTGCCCGGTCTGTGCTCTCTCTGGGCCTCCCACTCGATTTATTCTCCCTCCTCACTACCACCACTGCCCCGGTCTGTGCTCTCTCTGGGCCTGTCACTCGATTTATTCTCCCCTCCTCACTACCACCACTGCCCCGGTCTGTGCTCTCTCTGGGCCTGTCACTCGATTTATTCTCCCCTCCTCACTACCATCACTGCCCCGGTCTGTGCTCTCTCTGGGCCTGTCACTCGATTTATTCTCCCTCCTCACTACCACCACTGCCCCGGTCTGTGCTCTCTCTGGGCCTGTCACTCGATTTATTCTCCCCTCCTCACTACCACCACTGCCCCGGTCTGTGCTCTCTCTGGGCCTGTCACTCGATTTATTCTCCCCTCCTCACTACCACCACTGCCCCGGTCTGTGCTCTCTCTGGGCCTGTCACTCGATTTATTCTCCCCTCCTCACTACCACCACTGCCCCGGTCTGTGCTCTCTCTGGGCCTGTCACTCGATTTATTCTCCCCTCCTCACTACCACCACTGCCCCAGTCTGTGCTCTCTCTGGGCCTGTCACTCGATTTATTCTCCCCTCCTCACTACCACCACTGCCCCGGTCTGTGCTCTCTCTGGGCCTGTCACTCGATTTATTCTCCGTCCTCACTACCACCACTGCCCCGGTCTGTGCTCTCTCTGGGCCTCCCACTCGATTTATTCTCCCTCCTCACTACCACCACTGCCCCGGTCTGTGCTCTCTCTGGGCCTGTCACTCGATTTATTCTCCCTCCTCACTACCACCACTGCCCTGGTCTGTGCTCTCTCTGGGCCTCCCACTCGATTTATTCTCCCTCCTCACTACCACCACTGCCCCGGTCTGTGCTCTCTCTGGGCCTGTCACTCGATTTATTCTCCCTCCTCACTACCACCACTGCCCCGGTCTGTGCTCTCTCTGGGCCTGTCACTCGATTTATTCTCCCCTCCTCACTACCACCACTGCCCCAGTCTGTGCTCTCTCTGGGCCTGTCACTCGATTTATTCTCCCCTCCTCACTACCACCACTGCCCCGGTCTGTGCTCTCTCTGGGCCTGTCACTCGATTTATTCTCCGTCCTCACTACCACCACTGCCCCGGTCTGTGCTCTCTCTGGGCCTCCCACTCGATTTATTCTCCCTCCTCACTACCACCACTGCCCCGGTCTGTGCTCTCTCTGGGCCTGTCACTCGATTTATTCTCCCTCCTCACTACCACCACTGCCCCGGTCTGTGCTCTCTCTGGGCCTGTCACTCGATTTATTCTCCGTCCTCACTACCACCACTGCCCCGGTCTGTGCTCTCTCTGGGCCTCCCACTCGATTTATTCTCCCCTCCTCACTACCACCACTGCCCCGGTCTGTGCTCTCTCTGGGCCTGTCACTCGATTTATTTTCCCTCCTCACAACCACCACTGCCCCGGTCTGTGCTCTCTCTGGGCGTTTCACTCGATTTATTCTCCCTCCTCACTACCACCACTGCCCCGGTCTGTGCTCTCTCTGGGCCTCCCACTCGATTTATTCTCCCCAGCTCACTACCACCACTGCCCCGGTCTGTGCTCTCTCTGGGCCTCCCACTCGATTTATTCTCCCTCCTCACTACCACCACTGCCCCGGTCTGTGCTCTCTCTGGGCCTCCCACTCGATTTATTCTCCCTCCTCACTACCACCACTGCCCCGGTCTGTGCTCTCTCTGGGCCTGTCACTCGATTTATTCTCCCTACTCACTACCACCACTGCCCCGGTCTGTGCTCTCTCTGGGCATGTCACTCGATTATTCTCCCTCCTCACTACCACCACTGCCCCGGTCTGTGCTCTCTCTGGGCCTCCCACTCGATTTATTCTCCCTCATCACTACCACCACTGCCCCGGTCTGTGCTCTCTCTGGGCCTCCCACTCGATTTATTCTCCCTCCTCACTACCACCACTGCCCCGGTCTGTGCTCTCTCTGGGCCTGTCACTCGATTTATTCTCCCTCCTCACTACCACCACTGCCCCGGTCTGTGCTCTCTCTGGGCCTGTCACTCGATTTATTCTCCCCTCCTCACTACCACCACTGCCCCTGTCTGTGCTCTCTCTGGGCCTCCCACTCGATTTATTCTCCCTCCTACTATCACCACTGCCCCGGTCTGTGCTCTCTCTGGGCCTGTCACTCGATTATTCTCCCCTCCTCACTACCACCACTGCCCCGGTCTGTGCTCTCTCTGGGCCTCCCACTCGATTTATTCTCCCTCCTCACTACCACCACTGCCCCGGTCTGTGCTCTCTCTGGGCCTGTCACTCGATTTATTCTCCCTCCTCACTACCACCACTGCACCGGTCTGTGCTCTCTCTGGGCCTCCCACTCGATTTATTCTCCATCCTCACTACCACCACTGCCCCGGTCTGTGCTCTCTCTGGGCCTGTCACTCGATTTATTCTCCCCTCCTCACTACCACCACTGCCCGGTCTGTGCTCTCTCTGGGCCTCCCACTCGATTTATTCTCCCTCCTCACTACCACCAATGCCCCGGTCTGTGCTCTCTCTGGGCCTGTCACTCGATTTATTCTCCCTCCTCACTACCACCACTGCCCCGGTCTGTGCTCTCTCTGGGCATCCCACTCGATTTATTCTCCCTCCTCACTACCACCACTGCCCCGGTCTGTGCTCTCTCTGGGCCTGTCACTCGATTTATTCTCCCTCCTCACTACCACCACTGCCCCGGTCTGTGCTCTCTCTGGGCCTCCCACTCGATTTATTCTCCCTCCTCACTACCACCACTGCCCGGTCTGTGCTCTCTCTGGGCCTGTCACTCGATTTATTCTCCCTCCTCACTACCACCACTGCCCCGGTCTGTGCTCTCTCTGGGCCTCCCACTCGATTTATTCTCCCTCCTCACTACCA
The DNA here is from genome assembly GCF_044704955.1 of Pristiophorus japonicus. NCBI lineage: Eukaryota > Metazoa > Chordata > Chondrichthyes > Pristiophoridae > Pristiophorus > Pristiophorus japonicus. Next base: position 20,912,493 of record NC_092011.1, on the reverse strand, counting down.
CCACTGCCCCGGTCTGTGCTCTCTCTGGGCCTGTCACTCGATTTATTCTCCCTCCTCACTACCACCACTGCCCCGGTCTGTGCTCTCTCTGCGCATCCCACTCGATTTATTCTCCCTCCTCACTACCACCACTGCCCCGGTCTGTGCTCTCTCTGGGCCTGTCACTCGATTTATTCTCCCTCCTCACTACCACCACTGCCCCGGTCTGTGCTCTCTCTGGGCCTCCCACTCGATTTATTCTCCCTCCTCACTACCACCACTGCCCCGGTCTGTGCTCTCTCTGGGCCTGTCACTCGATTTATTCTCCCTCCTCACTACCACCACTGCCCCGGTCTGTGCTCTCTCTGTGCCTCCCACTCGATTTATTCTCCCTCCTCACTACCACCACTGCCCTGGTCTGTGCTCTCTCTGGGCCTGTCACTCGATTTATTCTCCCTCCTCACTACCACCACTGCCCCGGTCTGTGCTCTCTCTGGGCCTCCCACTCGATTTATTCTCCCCTCCTCACTACCACCACTGCCCCGGTCTGTGCTCTCTCTGGGCCTCCCACTCGATTTATTCTCCCTCCTCACTACCACCACTGCCCCGGTCTGTGCTCTCTCTGGGCCTGTCACTCGATTTATTCTCCCTCCTCACTACCACCACTGCCCTGGTCTGTGCTCTCTCTGGGCCTGTCATTCGATGTATTCTCCCTCCTCACTACCACCACTGCCCCGGTCTGTGCTCTCTCTGGGCCTCCCACTCTATTTATTCTCCCCTCCTCACTACCACCACTGCCCCGGTCTGTGCTCTCTCTGGGCCTGTCACTCGATTTATTCTCCCTACTCACTACCACCACTGCCCCGGTCTGTGCTCTCTCTGGGCCTCCCACTCGATTTATTCTCCCCTCCTCACTACCACCACTGCCCCGGTCTGTGCTCTCTCTGGGCCTGTCACTCGATTTATTCTCTCTCCTCACTACCACCACTGCCTCGGTCTGTGCTCTCTCTGGGCCTGTCACTCGATTTATTCTCCCCTCCTCACTACCACCACTGCCCCGGTCTGTGCTCTCTCTGGGCCTGTCACTCGATTTATTCTCCCTCCTCACTACCACCACTGCCCCAGTCTGTGCTCTCTCTGGGCCTCCCACTCGATTTATTCTCCCTACTCACTACCACCACTGCCCCGGTCTGTGCTCTCTCTGGGCCTCCCACTCGATTTATTCTCCCTCCTCACTACCACCACTGCCCCGGTCTGTGCTCTCTCTGGGCCTGTCACTCGATTTATTCTCCCTCCTCACTACCACCACTGCCCCGGTCTGTGCTCTCTCTGGGCATCCCACTCGATTTATTCTCCCTCCTCACTACCACCACTGCCCCGGTCTGTGCTCTCTCTGGGCCTGTCACTCGATTTATTCTCCGTCCTCACTACCACCACTGCCCCGGTCTGTGCTCTCTCTGGGCGGTTCACTCGATTTATTCTCCCTCCTCACTACCACCACTGCCCCGGTCTGTGCTCTCTCTGTGCCTCCCACTCGATTTATTCTCCCTCCTCACTACCACCACTGCCCTGGTCTGTGCTCTCTCTGGGCCTGTCACTCGATTTATTCTCCCTCCTCACTACCACCACTGCCCCGGTCTGTGCTCTCTCTGGGCCTCCCACTCGATTTATTCTCCCCTCCTCACTACCACCACTGCCCCGGTCTGTGCTCTCTCTGGGCCTCCCACTCGATTTATTCTCCCTCCTCACTACCACCACTGCCCCGGTCTGTGCTCTCTCTGGGCCTGTCACTCGATTTATTCTCCCTCCTCACTACCACCACTGCCCCGGTCTGTGCTCTCTCTGGGCCTCCCACTCGATTTATTCTCCCCTCCTCACTACCACCACTGCCCCGGTCTGTGCTCTCTCTGGGCCTGTCACTCGATTTATTCTCCCTACTCACTACCACCACTGCCCCGGTCTGTGCTCTCTCTGGGCCTCCCACTCGATTTATTCTCCCCTCCTCACTACCACCACTGCCCCGGTCTGTGCTCTCTCTGGGCCTGTCACTCGATTTATTCTCTCTCCTCACTACCACCACTGCCTCGGTCTGTGCTCTCTCTGGGCCTGTCACTCGATTTATTCTCCCCTCCTCACTACCACCACTGCCCCGGTCTGTGCTCTCTCTGGGCCTGTCACTCGATTTATTCTCCCTCCTCACTACCACCACTGCCCCAGTCTGTGCTCTCTCTGGGCCTCCCACTCGATTTATTCTCCCTACTCACTACCACCACTGCCCCGATCTGTGCTCTCTCTGGGCCTCCCACTCGATTTATTCTCCCTCCTCACTACCACCACTGCCCCGGTCTGTGCTCTCTCTGGGCCTGTCACTCGATTTATTCTCCCCTCCTCACTACCACCACTGCCCCGGTCTGTGCTCTCTCTGGGCCTGTCACTCGATTTATTCTCCCTCCTCACTACCACCACTGCCCCTGTCTGTGCTCTCTCTGGGCCTCCCACTCGATTTATTCTCCCCTCCTCACTACCACCACTGCCCCGGTCTGTGCTCTCTCTGAGCCTCCCACTCGATTTATTCTTCCTCCTCACTACCACCACTGCCCCGGTCTGTGCTCTCTCTGGGCCTGTCACTCGATTTATTCTTCCTCCTCACTACCACCACTGCCCCAGTCTGTGCTCTCTCTGGGCCTCCCACTCGATTTATTCTCCCTCCTCACTACCACCACTGCCCCGGTCTGTGCTCTCTCTGGGCCTCCCACTCGATTTATTCTACCTCCTCACTACCACCACTGCCCCGGTCTGTGCTCCCTCTGGGCCTGTCACTCGATTTATTCTCCCCTCCTCACTACCACCACTGCCCCGGTCTGTGCTCTCTCTGGGCCTGTCACTCGATTTATTCTCCCCTCCTCACTACCACCACTGCCCCGGTCTGTGCTCTCTCTGGGCCTCCCACTCGATTTATTCTCCCCTCCTCACTACCACCACTGCCCCGGTCTGTGCTCTCTCTGGGCCTGTCACTCGATTTATTCTCCCCTCCTCACTACCACCACTGCCCCGGTCTGTGCTCTCTCTGGGCCTGTCACTCGATTTATTCTCCCCTCCTCACTACCACCACTGCCCCGGTCTGTGCTCTCTCTGGGCCTGTCACTCGATTTATTCTCCCTCCTCACTACCACCACTGCCCCAGTCTGTGCTCTCTCTGGGCCTCCCACTCGACTTATTCTCCCTACTCACTACCACCACTGCCCCGGTCTATGCTCTCTCTGGGCCTGTCACTCGATTTATTCTCCCCTCCTCACTACCACCACTGCCCCGGTCTGTGCTCTCTCTGGGCCTGTCACTCGATTTATTCTCCGTCCTCACTACCACCACTGCCCCGGTCTGTGCTCTCACTGGGCCTGTCACTCGATTTATTCTCCCTCATCACTACCACCACTGCCCCAGTCTGTGCTCTCTCTGGGCCTCCCACTCGATTTATTCTCCCCTCCTCACTACCACCACTGCCCCGGTCTGTGCTCTCTCTGGGCCTCCCACTCGATTTATTCTTCCTCCTCACTACCACCACTGCCCCGGTCTGTGCTCTCTCTGGGCCTCCCACTCGATTTATTCTTCCTCCTCACTACCAGCACTGCCCCGGTCTGTGCTCTCACTGGGCCTGTCACTCGATTTATTCTCCCTCCTCACTACCACCACTGCCCCGGTCTGTGCTCTCTCTGGGCCTCCCACTCGATTTATTCTCCCCTCCTCACTACCACCTCTGCCCCGGTCTGTGCTCTCTCTGGGCCTGTCATTCGATTTATTCTCTCTCCTCACTACCACCACTGCCCCGGTCTGTGCTCTCTCTGGGCCTCCCACTCGATTTATTCTCCCCTCCTCACTACCACCACTGCCCCGGTCTGTGCTCTCTCTGGGCTTCCCACTCGATTTATTCTCCCTCCTCACTACCACCACTGCCCCGGTCTGTGCTCTCTCTGGGCTTCCCACTCGATTTATTCTCCCTCCTCACTACCACCACTGCCCCGGTCTGTGCTCTCTCTGGGCCTGTCACTCGATTTATTCTCCCTACTCACTACCACCACTGCCCCGGTCTGTGCTCTCTCTGGGCCTCCCACTCGATTTATTCTCCCTCCTCACTACCACCACTGCCCCGGTCTGTGCTCTCTCTGGGCCTCCCACTCGATTTATTCTCCCTCCTCACTACCACCACTGCCCCGGTCAGTGCTCTCTCTGGGCCTCCCACTCGATTTATTCTCCCTCCTCACTACCACCACTGACCCGGTCTGTGCTCTCTCTGGGCCTGTCACTCGATTTATTCTCCCTCCTCACTACCACCACTGCCCCGGTCTGTGCTCACTCTGGGCCTGTCACTCGATTTATTCTCCCTCCTCACTACCACCACTGCCCCGGTCTGTGCTCTCTCTGGGCCTGTCACTCGATTTATTCTCCCTCCTCACTACCACCACTGCCCTGGTCTGTGCTCTCTCTGGGCCTGTCACTCGATTTATTCTCCCTCCTCACTACCACCACTGCTCCGGTCTGTGCTCTCTCTGGGCCTGTCACTCGATTTATTCTCCCTCCTCACTACCACCACTGCCCCGGTCTGTGCTCTCCCTGGGCCTGTCACTCGATTTATTCTCCCCTCCTCACTACCACCACTGCCCCGGTCTGTGCTCTCCCTGGGCCTCCCACTCGATTTATTCTCCCCTCCTCACTACCACCACTGCCCCGGTCTGTGCTCTCTCTGGGCCTGTCAATCGATTTATTCTCCCTCCTCACTACCACCACTGCCCCGGTCTGTGCTCTCTCTGGGCCTGTCACTCGATTTATTCTCCCTCCTCACTACCACCACTGCCCCGGTCTGTGCTCTCTCTGGGCCTGTCACTCGATTTATTCTCCCCTCCTCACTACCACCACTGCCCCGGTCTGTGCTCTCTCTGGGCCTGTCACTCGATTTATTCTCCCTCCTCACTATCACCACTGCCCCGGTCTGTGCTCTCTCTGGGCCTGTCACTCGATTTATTCTCCCTCCTCACTACCACCACTGCCCCGGTCTATGCTCTCTCTGGGCCTGTCACTCGATTTATTCTCCCTCCTCACTACCACCACTGCCCCGGTCTGTGCTCTCTCTGGGCCTCCCACTCGATTTATTCTCCCCTCCTCACTACCACCACTGCCCCGGTCTGTGCTCTCTCTGGGCCTGTCACTCGATTTATTCTCCCTCCTCACTATCACCACTGCCCCGGTCTGTGCTCTCTCTGGGCCTGTCACTCGATTTATTCTCCCTCCTCACTACCACCACTGCCCTGGTCTGTGCTCTCTCTGGGCCTCCCACTCGATTTATTCTCCCTCCTCACTACCACCACTGCCCCGGTCTGTGCTCTCTCTGGGCCTCCCATTCGATTTATTCTCCCTCCTCACTACCACCACTGCCCGGTCTGTGCTCTCTCTGGGCCTCCCACTCGATTTATTCTCCCTCCTCACTACTGCCTCGGTCTGTGCTCTCTCTGGGCCTGTCACTCGATTTATTCTCCCTCCTCACTTCCACCACTGCCCCGGTCTGTGCTCTCTCTGGGCCTGTCACTCGATTTATTCTCCCTACTCACTACCACCACTGCCCCGGTCTGTGGTCTCTCTGGGCCTGTCACTCGATTTATTCTCCCTCCTCACTACAACCACTGCCCCGGTCTGTGCTCTCTCTGGGCCTCCCACTCGATTTATTCTCCCTACTCACTACCACCACTGCCCCGGTCTGTGCTCTCTCTGGGCCTGTCACTCGATTTATTCTCCCCTCCTCATTACCACCACTGTCCCGGTCTGTGCTCTCTCTGGGCCTCCCACTCGATTTATTCTCCCTCCTCACTACCACCACTGCCCCGGTCTGTGCTCTCTCTGGGCCTGTCACTCGATTTATTCTCCCTCCTCACTACCACCACTGCCCCGGTCTGTGCTCTCTCTGGGCCTGTCACTCGATTTATTCTCCCTCCTCACTACCACCACTGCCCCGGTCTGTGCTCTCTCTGGGCCTGTCACTCGATTTATTCTCCCTCCTACTACCACCACTGCCCCGGTCTGTGCTCTCTCTGGGCCTGTCACTCGATTTATTCTCCCTACTCACTACCACCACTGCCCCGGTCTGTGCTCTCTCTGGGCCTCCCACTCGATTTATTCTTCCTCCTCACTACCACCACTGCCCCGGTCTGTGCTCTCTCTGGGCCTCCCACTCGATTTATTCTCCCCTCCTCACTACCACCACTGCCCCGGTCTGTGCTCTCTCTGGGCCTCCCACTCGATTTATTCTCCCTCCTCACTACCACCACTGCCCCGGTCTGTGCTCTCTCTGGGCCTCCCACTCGATTTATTCTCCCCTCCTCATTACCACCACTGCCCCGGTCTGTGCTCTCTCTGGGCCTCCCACTCGATTTATTCTCCCTCCTCACTACCACCACTGCCCCGGTCTGTGCTCTCTCTGGGCCTTCCACTCGATTTATTCTCCCTCCTCACTACCATCACTGCCCCGGTCTGTGCTCTCTCTGGGCCTGTCACTCGATTTATTCTCCCTCCTCACTACCACCACTGCCCCGGTCTGTGCTCTCTCTGGGCCTGTCACTCGACTTATTCTCCCTCCTCACTACCACCACTGCCCCGGTCTGTGCTCTCTCTGGGCCTGTCACTCCATTTATTCTCCCCTCCTCACTACCACCACTGCCCCGGTCTGTGCTCTCTCTGGGCCTCCCACTCGATTTATTCTCCCTCCTCACTACCACCACTGCCCCGTTCTGTGCTCTCTCTGGCCCTCCCACTCGATTTATTCTCCCTCCTCACTACCACCACTGCCCGGTCTGTGCTCTCTCTGGCCCTCCCACTCGATTTATTCTCCCTCCTCACTACCACCACTGCCCGGTCTGTGCTCTCTCTGGGCCTGTCACTCGATTTATTCTCCCTCCTCACTACCACCACTGCCCCGGTCTGTGCTCTCTCGGGGCCTCCCCCTCGATTTATTCTCCCTCCTCACTACCACCACTGCCCCGGTCTGTGCTCTCTCTGGGCCTGTCACTCGATTTATTCTCCCTCCTCACTACCACCACTGCCCCGGTCTGTGCTCTCTCTGGGCCTCCCACTCGATTTATTCTCCCTCCTCACTACCACCACTGCCCCGGTCTGTGCTCTCTCTGGGCCTCCCACTCGATTTATTCTCCCTCCTCACTACCACCACTGCCCAGGTCTGTGCTCTCTCTGGGCCTGTCGCTCGATTTATTCTCCCCTCCTCACTACCACCACTGCCCGGTCTGTGCTCTCTCTGGGCCTCCCACTCGATTTATTCTCTCTCCTCACTACCACCACTGCCCGGTCTGTGCTCTCTCTGGGCCTCCCACTCGATTTATTCTCCCTCCTCACTACCACCACTGCCCCGGTCTGTGCTCTCTCTGGGCCTCCCACTCGATTTATTCTCCCTCCTCACTACCATCACTGCCCCGGTCTGTGCTCTCTCTGGGCCTGTCACTCGATTTATTCTCCCTCCTTACTACCACCACTGCCCCGGTCTGTGCTCTCTCTGGGCCTGTCACTCGATTTATTCTCCCTCCTCACTACCACCACTGCCCCGGTCTGTGCTCTCTCTGGGCCTCCCACTAGATTTATTCTCCCTCCTCACTACCACCACTGCCCCGGTCTGTGCTCTCTCTGGGCCTGTCACTCGATTTATTCTCCGTCCTCACTACCACCACTGCCCCGGTCTGTGCTCTCTCTGGGCCACCCACTCGATTTATTCTCCCTCCTCACTACCACCACTGCCCCGGTCTGTGCTCTCTCTGGGCGTTTCACTCGATTTATTCTCCCCTCCTCACTACCACCACTGCCCCGGTCTGTGCTCTCTCTGGGCCTGTCACTCGATTATTCTCCCCTCCTCACTACCACCACTGCCCCGGTCTGTGCTCTCTCTGGGCCTGTCACTCGATTATTCTCCCCTCCTCACTACCACCACTGCCCCGGTCTGTGCTCTCTCTGGGCCTCCCACTCGATTTATTCTCCCCTCCTCACTACCACCACTGCCCCGGTCTGTGCTCTCTCTGGGCCTCCCACTCGATTTATTCTCCCTCCTCACTACCACCACTGCTCCGGTCTGTGCTCTCTCTGGGCCTGTCACTCGATTATTCTCCCCTCCTCACTACCACCACTGCCCCGGTCTGTGCTCTCTCTGGGACTCCCACTCGATTTATTCTCCTTCCTCACTACCATCACTGCCCCGGTCTGTGCTCTCTCTGGGCCTGTCACTCGATTTATTCTCCCTCCTCACTACCACCACTGCCCCGGTCTGTGCTCTCTCTGGGCCTGTCACTCGATTTATTCTCCCTCCTCACTACCACCACTGCCACGGTCTGTGCACTCTCTGGGCCTGTCACTCGATTTATTCTCCCTCCTCACTACCACCACTGCCCCGGTCTGTGCTCTCTCTGGGCCTCCCACTCGATTTATTCTCCCTCCTCACTACCACCACTGCCCCGGTCTGTGCTCTCTCTGGGCCTGTCACTCGATTTATTCTCCCTCCTCACTACCACCACTGCCCCGGTCTGTGCTCTCTCTGGGCCTCCCACTCGATTTATTCTCCCCTCCTCACTACCACCACTGCCCCGGTCTGTGCTCTCTCTGGGCCTGACAGTCGATTTATTCTCCCTCCTCACTACCACCACTGCCCCGGTCTGTGCTCTCTCTGGTCCTGTCACTCGATTTATTCTCCCTCCTCACTACCACCACTGCCCCTGTCTGTGCTCTCTCTGGGCCTGCCACTCGATTTATTCTCCCTCCTACTACCACCACTGCCCCGGTCTGTGCTCTCTCTGGGCCTGTCACTCGATTTATTCTCCCTCCTCACTACCACCACTGCCCCGGTCTGTGCTCTCTCTGGGCCTGTCACTCGATTATTCTCCCCTCCTCACTACCACCACTGCCCCGGTCTGTGCTCTCTCTGGGCCTCCCACTCGATTTATTCTCCCTCCTCACTACCACCACTGCCTCGGTCTGTGCTCTCTCTGGGCCTGTCACTCGATTTATTCTCCCTCCTCACTACCACCACTGCCCCGGTCTGTGCTCTCTCTGGGCCTCCCACTCGATGTATTCTCCCTCCTCACTACCTCCACTGCCCCGGTCTGTGCTCTCTCTGGGCCTGTCACTCGATTTATTCTCCCCTCCTCACTACCACCACTGCCCCGGTCTGTGCTCTCTCTGGGCCTGTCACTCGATTTATTCTCCCCTCCTCACTACCACCACTGCGCGGTCTGTGCTCTCTCTGGGCCTCCCACTCGATTTATTCTCCCTCCTCACTACCACCACTGCCCCGGTCTGTGCTCTCTCTGGGCGTTTCACTCGATTTATTCTCCCTCCTCACTACCACCACTGCCCCGGTCTGTGCACTCTCTGGGCCTGTCACTCGATTTATTCTCCCTCCTCACTACCACCACTGCCCCGGTCTGTGCTCTCTCTGGGCCTGTCACTCGATTTATTCTCCCCTCCTCACTACCACCACTGCCCCGGTCTGTGCTCTCTCTGGGCCTGTCACTCGATTTATTCTCCCTCTTCACTACCACCACTGCCCCGGTCTGTGCTCTCTCTGGGCCTCCCACTCGATTTATTCTCCCCTCCTCACTACCACCACTGCCCCGGTCTGTGCTCTCTCTGGGCCTCCCACTCGATTTATTCTCCCCTCCTCACTACCACCACTGCCCCGGTCTGTGCTCTCTCTGGGCCTCCCACTCGATTTATTCTCCCCTCCTCACTACCACCACTGCCCCGGTCTGTGCTCTCTCTGGGCCTCCCACTCGATTTATTCTCCCCTCCTCACTACCACCACTGCCCCGGTCTGTGCTCTCTCTGGGCCTCCCACTCGATTTATTCTCCCCTCCTCACTACCACCACTGCCCCGGTCTGTGCTCTCTCTGGGCCTCCCACTCGATTTATTCTCCCCTCCTCACTACCACCACTGCCCCGGTCTGTGCTCTCTCTGGGCCTCCCACTCGATTTATTCTCCCCTCCTCACTACCACCACTGCCCCGGTCTGTGCTCTCTCTCGGCCTGTCACTCGATTTATTCTCCCTCCTCAGTACCACCACTGCCCCGGTCTGTGCTCTCTCTGGGCCTGTCACTCGATTTATTCTCCCTCCTCACTACCACCACTGCCCCGGTCTGTGCTCTCTCTGGGCCTGTCATTCGATTTATTCTCCCTCCTCACTACCACCACTGCCCCGGTCTGTGCTCTCTCTGGGCCTGTCACTCGATTTATTCTCCCTCCTCACTACCACCACTGCCCCAGTCTGTGCTCTCTCTGGGCCTGTCACTCGATTTATTCTCCCTCCTCACTACCACCACTGCCCCGGTCTGTGCTCTCTCTGGGCCTGTCACTCGATTTATTCTCCCTACTCACTACCACCACTGCCCCGGTCTGTGCTCTCTCTGGGCCTCCCACTCGATTTATTCTCCCTCCTCACTATCACCACTGCCCCGGTCTGTGCTCTCTCTGGGCCTCCCACTCGATTTATTCTCCCTCCTCACTACCACCACTGCCCCGGTCTGTGCTCTCTCTGGGCCTGTCACTCGATTTATTCTCCCTACTCACTACCACCACTGCCCCGGTCTGTGCTCTCTCTGGGCCTGTCACTCGATTTATTCTCCCTTCTCACTACCACCACTGCCCCGGTCTGTGCTCTCTCTGGGCATCCCACTCGATTTATTCTCCCTCCTCACTACCACCACTGCCCCAGTCTGTGCTCTCTCTGGGCCTCCCACTCGATGTATTCTCCCTCCTCACTACCTCCACTGCCCCGGTCTGTGCTCTCTCTGGGCCTGTCACTCGATTTATTCTCCCCTCCTCACTACCACCACTGCCCCGGTCTGTGCTCTCTCTGGGCCTGTCACTCGATTTATTCTCCCCTCCTCACTACCACCACTGCGCGGTCTGTGCTCTCTCTGGGCCTCCCACTCGATTTATTCTCCCTCCTCACTACCACCACTGCCCCGGTCTGTGCTCTCTCTGGGCCTGTCACTCGATTTATTCTCCCTCCTCACTACCACCACTGCCCCGGTCTGTGCTCTCTCTGGGCCTGTCACTCGATTTATTCTCCGTCCTCACTACCACCACTGCCCCGGTCTGTGCTCTCTCTGGGCGTTTCACTCGATTTATTCTCCCTCCTCACTACCACCACTGCCCCGGTCTGTGCACTCTCTGGGCCTGTCACTCGATTTATTCTCCCTCCTCACTACCACCACTGCCCCGGTCTGTGCTCTCTCTGGGCCTGTCACTCGATTTATTCTCCCCTCCTCACTACCACCACTGCCCCGGTCTGTGCTCTCTCTGGGCCTGTCACTCGATTTATTCTCCCTCCTCACTACCACCACTGCCCCGGTCTGTGCTCTCTCTGGGCCTTCCACTCGATTTATTCTCCCCTCCTCACTACCACCACTGCCCCGGTCTGTGCTCTCTCTGGGCCTCCCACTCGATTTATTCTCCCCTCCTCACTACCACCACTGCCCCGGTCTGTGCTCTCTCTGGGCCTCCCACTCGATTTATTCTCCCCTCCTCACTACCACCACTGCCCCGGTCTGTGCTCTCTCTGGGCCTCCCACTCGATTTATTCTCCCCTCCTCACTACCACCACTGCCCCGGTCTGTGCTCTCTCTGGGCCTCCCACTCGATTTATTCTCCCCTCCTCACTACCACCACTGCCCCGGTCTGTGCTCTCTCTGGGCCTCCCACTCGATTTATTCTCCCCTCCTCACTACCACCACTGCCCCGGTCTGTGCTCTCTCTGAGCCTCCCACTCGATTTATTCTCCCCTCCTCACTACCACCACTGCCCCGGTCTGTGCTCTCTCTGGGCCTGTCACTCGATTTATTCTCCCTCCTCACTACCACCACTGCCCCGGTCTGTGCTCTCTCTGGGCCTGTCACTCGATTTATTCTCCCTCCTCACTACCACCACTGCCCCGGTCTGTGCTCTCTCTGGGCCTGTCACTCGATTTATTCTCCCTCCTCACTACCACCACTGTCCCGGTCTGTGCTCTCTCTGGGCCTCCCACTCGATTTATTCTCCCTCCTCACTACCACCACTGCCCCGGTCTGTGCTCTCTCTGGGCCTCCCACTCGATTTATTCTCCCTCCTCACTACCACCACTGCCCCGGTCTGTGCTCTCTCTGGGCCTGTCACTCGATTTATTCTCCCTACTCACTACCACCACTGCCCCGGTCTGTGCTCTCTCTGGGCCTGTCACTCGATTTATTCTCTCTCCTCACTACCACCACTGCCCCGGTCTGTGCTCTCTCTGGGCCTGTCACTCGATTTATTCTCCCCTCCTCACTACCACCACTGCCCCGGTCTGTGCTCTCTCTGGGCCTGTCACTCGATTTATTCTCCCTCCTCACTACCACCACTGCCCCGGTCTGTGCTCTCTCTGGGCCTGTCACTCGATTTATTCTCCCTCCTCACTACCACCACTGCCCCGGTCTGTGCTCTCTCTGGGCCTCCCACTCGATTTATTCTCCCCTCCTCACTACCACCACTGCCCCGGTCTGTGCTCTCTCTGGGCCTGTCACTCGATTTATTCTCCCTCCTCACTACCACCACTGCCCCGGTCTGTGCTCTCTCTGGGCCTGTCACTCGATTTATTCTCCCCTCCTCACTACCACCACTGCTCCGGTCTGTGCTCTCTCTGGGCCTGTCACTCGATTTATTCTCCCCTCCTCACTACCACCACTGCCCCGGTCTGTGCTCTCTCTGGGCCTGTCACTCGATTTATTCTCCCCTCCTCACTACCACCACTGCCCCGGTCTGTGCTATCTCTGGGCCTGTCACTCAATTTATTCTCTCTCCTCACTACCACCACTGCCCCGGTCTGTGCTCTCTCTGGGCCTGTCACTCGATTTATTCTCCCCTCCTCACTACCACCACTGCCCCGGTCTGTGCTCTCTCTGGGCCTGTCACTCGATTTATTCTCCCTCCTCACTACCACCACTGCCCCGGTCTGTGCTCTCTCTGGGCCTCCCACTCGATTTATTCTCCCTCCTCACTACCACCACTGCCCCGGTCTGTGGTCTCTCTGGGCCTGTCACTCGATTTATTCTCCCTCCTCACTACCATCACTGCCCCGGTCTGTGCTCTCTCTGGGCCTGTCACTCGATTCATTCTCCCTCCTCACTACCACCACTGCCCCAGTCTGTGCTCTCTCTGGGCCTGTCACTCGATTTATTCTCCCTCCTCACTACCACCACTGCCCCAGTCTGTGCTCTCTCTGGGCCTGTCACTCGATTTATTCTCCCTCCTCACTACCACCACTGCCCCGGTCTGTGGTCTCTCTGGGCCTGTCACTCGATTTATTCTCCCTCCTCACTACCATCACTGCCCCGGTCTGTGCTCTCTCTGGGCCTGTCACTCGATTCATTCTCCCTCCTCACTACCACCACTGCCCCAGTCTGTGCTCTCTCTGGGCCTGTCACTCGATTTATTCTCCCTCCTCACTACCACCACTGCCCCGGTCTGTGCTCTCTCTGGGCCTGTCACTCGATTTATTCTCCCTCCTCACTACCATCACTGCCCCGGTCTGTGCTCTCTCTGGGCCTGTCACTCGATTTATTCTCCGTCCTCACTACCACCACTGCCCCGGTCTGTGCTCTCTCTGGGCGTTTCACTCGATTTATTCTCCCTCCTCACTACCACCACTGCCCCGGTCTGTGCACTCTCTGGGCCTGTCACTCGATTTATTCTCCCTCCTCACTACCACCACTGCCCCGGTCTGTGCTCTCTCTGGGCCTGTCACTCGATTTATTCTCCCCTCCTCACTACCACCACTGCCCCGGTCTGTGCTCTCTCTGGGCCTGTTACTCGATTTATTCTCCCTCCTTACTACCACCACTGCCCCGGTCTGTGCTCTCTCTGGGCCTCCCACTCGATTTATTCTCCCCTCCTCACTACCACCACTGCCCCGGTCTGTGCTCTCTCTGGGCCTGTCACTCGATTTATTCTCCCTCCTCACTACCACCACTGCCCCGGTCTGTGCTCTCTCTGGGCCTGTCACTCGATTTATTCTCCCTCCTCACTACCACCACTGCCCCGGTCTGTGCTCTCTCTGGGCCTCCCACTCGATTTATTCTCCCCTCCTCACTACCACCACTGCCCCGGTCTGTGCTCTCTCTGGGCCTCCCACTCGATTTATTCTCCCCTCCTCACTACCACCACTGCCCCGGTCTGTGCTCTCTCTGGGCCTCCCACTCGATTTATTCTCCCCTCCTCACTACCACCACTGCCCCGGTCTGTGCTCTCTCTGAGCCTCCCACTCGATTTATTCTCCCCTCCTCACTACCACCACTGCCCCGGTCTGTGCTCTCTCTGGGCCTGTCACTCGATTTATTCTCCCTCCTCACTACCACCACTGCCCCGGTCTGTGCTCTCTCTGGGCCTGTCACTCGATTTATTCTCCCTCCTCACTACCACCACTGCCCCGGTCTGTGCTCTCTCTGGGCCTGTCACTCGATTTATTCTCCCTCCTCACTACCACCACTGTCCCGGTCTGTGCTCTCTCTGGGCCTCCCACTCGATTTATTCTCCCTCCTCACTACCACCACTGCCCCGGTCTGTGCTCTCTCTGGGCCTCCCACTCGATTTATTCTCCCTCCTCACTACCACCACTGCCCCGGTCTGTGCTCTCTCTGGGCCTGTCACTCGATTTATTCTCCCTACTCACTACCACCACTGCCCCGGTCTGTGCTCTCTCTGGGCCTGTCACTCGATTTATTCTCTCTCCTCACTACCACCACTGCCCCGGTCTGTGCTCTCTCTGGGCCTGTCACTCGATTTATTCTCCCCTCCTCACTACCACCACTGCCCCGGTCTGTGCTCTCTCTGGGCCTGTCACTCGATTTATTCTCCCTCCTCACTACCACCACTGCCCCGGTCTGTGCTCTCTCTGGGCCTGTCACTCGATTTATTCTCCCTCCTCACTACCACCACTGCCCCGGTCTGTGCTCTCTCTGGGCCTCCCACTCGATTTATTCTCCCCTCCTCACTACCACCACTGCCCCGGTCTGTGCTCTCTCTGGGCCTGTCACTCGATTTATTCTCCCTCCTCACTACCACCACTGCCCCGGTCTGTGCTCTCTCTGGGCCTGTCACTCGATTTATTCTCCCCTCCTCACTACCACCACTGCTCCGGTCTGTGCTCTCTCTGGGCCTGTCACTCGATTTATTCTCCCCTCCTCACTACCACCACTGCCCCGGTCTGTGCTCTCTCTGGGCCTGTCACTCGATTTATTCTCCCCTCCTCACTACCACCACTGCCCCGGTCTGTGCTATCTCTGGGCCTGTCACTCAATTTATTCTCTCTCCTCACTACCACCACTGCCCCGGTCTGTGCTCTCTCTGGGCCTGTCACTCGATTTATTCTCCCCTCCTCACTACCACCACTGCCCCGGTCTGTGCTCTCTCTGGGCCTGTCACTCGATTCATTCTCCCTCCTCACTACCACCACTGCCCCAGTCTGTGCTCTCTCTGGGCCTGTCACTCGATTTATTCTCCCTCCTCACTACCACCACTGCCCCGGTCTGTGGTCTCTCTGGGCCTGTCACTCGATTTATTCTCCCTCCTCACTACCATCACTGCCCCGGTCTGTGCTCTCTCTGGGCCTGTCACTCGATTCATTCTCCCTCCTCACTACCACCACTGCCCCAGTCTGTGCTCTCTCTGGGCCTGTCACTCGATTTATTCTCCCTCCTCACTACCACCACTGCCCCAGTCTGTGCTCTCTCTGGGCCTGTCACTCGATTTATTCTCCCTCCTCACTACCACCACTGCCCCGGTCTGTGGTCTCTCTGGGCCTGTCACTCGATTTATTCTCCCTCCTCACTACCATCACTGCCCCGGTCTGTGCTCTCTCTGGGCCTGTCACTCGATTCATTCTCCCTCCTCACTACCACCACTGCCCCAGTCTGTGCTCTCTCTGGGCCTGTCACTCGATTTATTCTCCCTCCTCACTACCACCACTGCCCCGGTCTGTGCTCTCTCTGGGCCTGTCACTCGATTTATTCTCCCTCCTCACTACCATCACTGCCCCGGTCTGTGCTCTCTCTGGGCCTGTCACTCGATTTATTCTCCGTCCTCACTACCACCACTGCCCCGGTCTGTGCTCTCTCTGGGCGTTTCACTCGATTTATTCTCCCTCCTCACTACCACCACTGCCCCGGTCTGTGCACTCTCTGGGCCTGTCACTCGATTTATTCTCCCTCCTCACTACCACCACTGCCCCGGTCTGTGCTCTCTCTGGGCCTGTCACTCGATTTATTCTCCCCTCCTCACTACCACCACTGCCCCGGTCTGTGCTCTCTCTGGGCCTGTTACTCGATTTATTCTCCCTCCTTACTACCACCACTGCCCCGGTCTGTGCTCTCTCTGGGCCTCCCACTCGATTTATTCTCCCCTCCTCACTACCACCACTGCCCCGGTCTGTGCTCTCTCTGGGCCTGTCACTCGATTTATTCTCCCTCCTCACTACCACCACTGCCCCGGTCTGTGCTCTCTCTGGGCCTGTCACTCGATTTATTCTCCCTCCTCACTACCACCACTGCCCCGGTCTGTGCTCTCTCTGGGCCTCCCACTCGATTTATTCTCCCCTCCTCACTACCACCACTGCCCCGGTCTGTGCTCTCTCTGGGCCTCCCACTCGATTTATTCTCCCCTCCTCACTACCACCACTGCCCCGGTCTGTGCTCTCTCTGGGCCTCCCACTCGATTTATTCTCCCCTCCTCACTACCACCACTGCCCCGGTCTGTGCTCTCTCTGGGCCTCCCACTCGATTTATTCTCCCCTCCTCACTACCACCACTGCCCCGGTCTGTGCTCTCTCTGGGCCTCCCACTCGATTTATTCTCCCCTCCTCACTACCACCACTGCCCCGGTCTGTGCTCTCTCTGGGCCTCCCACTCGATTTATTCTCCCCTCCTCACTACCACCACTGCCCCGGTCTGTGCTCTCTCTGGGCCTGTCACTCGATTTATTCTCCCTCCTCACTACCACCACTGCCCCGGTCTGTGCTCTCTCTGGGCCTGTCACTCGATTTATTCTCCCTCCTCACTACCACCACTGCCCCGGTCTGTGCTCTCTCTGGGCCTGTCACTCGATTTATTCTCCCTCCTCCCTACCACCACTGCCCCGGTCTGTGCTCTCTCTGGGCCTGTCATTCGATTTATTCTCCCTCCTCACTACCACCACTGCCCCGGTCTGTGCTCTCTCTGGGCCTGTCACTCGATTTATTCTCCCTCCTCACTACCACCACTGCCCCGGTCTGTGCTCTCTCTGGGCCTGTCACTCGATTTATTCTCCCTCCTCACTACCACCACTGCCCCAGTCTGTGCTCTCTCTGGGCCTCCCACTCGTTTTATTCTCCCTACTCACTACCACCACTGCCCCGGTCTGTGCTCTCTCTGGGCCTGTCACTCGATTTATTCTCCCTCCCAACTACCACCACTGCCCCGGTCTGTGCTCTCTCTGGGCCTCCCACTCGATTTATTCTATCCTCCTCACTACCACCACTGCCCCGGTCTGTGCTCTCTCTGGGCCTGTCACTCGATTTATTCTCCCCTCCTCACTACCACCACTGCCCCGGTCTGTGCTCTCTCTGGGCCTGTCACTCGATTTATTCTCCCTCCTCACTACCACCACTGCCCCGGTCTGTGCTCTCTCTGGGCCTGTCACTCGATTTATTCTCCCCTCCTCACTACCACCACTGCTCCGGTCTGTGCTCTCTCTGGGCCTGTCACTCGATTTATTCTCCCCTCCTCACTACCACCACTGCCCCGGTCTGTGCTCTCTCTGGGCCTGTCACTCGATTTATTCTCCCTCCTCACTACCACCACTGCCCCGGTCTGTGCTCTCTCTGGGCCTGTCACTCGATTTATTCTCCCCTCCTCACTACCACCACTGCCCCGGTCTGTGCTATCTCTGGGCCTGTCACTCAATTTATTCTCTCTCCTCACTACCACCACTGCCCCGGTCTGTGCTCTCTCTGGGCCTGTCACTCGATTTATTCTCCCTCCTCACTACCACCACTGCCCCCGTCTGTGCTCTCTCTGGGCCTCCCACTCGATTTATTCTCCCTCCTCACTACCACCACTGCCCCGGTCTGTGCTCTCTCTGGGCCTCCCACTCGATTTATTCTCCCTCCTCACTACCACCACTGCCCCAGTCTGTGCTCTCTCTGGGCCTGTCACTCGATTTATTCTCCCCTCCTCACTACCACCACTGCCCCGGTCTGTGCTATCTCTGGGCCTGTCACTCAATTTATTCTCTCTCCTCACTACCACCACTGCCCCGGTCTGTGCTCTCTCTGGGCCTGTCACTCGATTTATTCTCCCCTCCTCACTACCACCACTGCCCCGGTCTGTGCTCTCTCTGGGCCTCCCACTCGATTTATTCTCCCTCCTCACTACCACCACTGCCCCGGTCTGTGCTCTCTCTGGGCCTCCCACTCGATTTAATCTCCCTCCTCACTACCACCACTGCCCCGGTCTGTGCTCTCTCTGGGCCTCCCACTCGATTTATTCTCCCTCCTCACTACCACCACTGCCCCGGTCTGTGCTCTCTCTGGGCCTGTCACTCGATTTATTCTCCCTCCTCACTACCACCACTGCCCCAGTCTGTGCTCTCTCTGGGCCTGTCACTCGATTTATTCTCCCTCCTCACTACCACACTGCCCCGGTCTGTGCTCTCTCTGGGCCTTCCACTCGATTTATTCTCCCTCCTCACTACCACCACTGCCCCGGTCTGTGCTCTCTCTGGGCCTCCCACTCGATTTATTCTCCCTACTCACTACCACCACTGCCCCGGTCTGTGCTCTCTCTGGGCCTGTCACTCGATTTATTCTCCCTCCTCACTACCACCACTGCCCCGGTCTGTGCTCTCTCTGGGCCTGTCACTCGATTTATTCTCCCTCCTCACTACCACCAGTGCCCCGGTCTGTGCTCTCTCTGGGCCTGTCACTCGATTTATTCTCCGTCCTCACTACCACCACTGCCCCGGTCTGTGCTCTCACTGGGCCTGTCACTCGATTTATTCCCCCTCATCACTACCACCACTGCCCCGGTCTGTGCTCTCTCTGGGCCTCCCACTCGATTTATTCTCCCTCCTCACTACCACCACTGCCCCGGTCTGTGCTCTCTCTGGGCCTCCCACTTGATTTATTCTCCCTCCTCACTACCACCACTGCCCCGGTCTGTGCTCTCTCTGGGCCTCCCACTCGATTTATTCTTCCTCCTCACTACCACCACTGCCCCGGTCTGTGCTCTCTCTGGGCCTGTCACTCGATTTATTCTCCCTCCTCACTACCACCACTGCCCCGGTCTGTGCTCTCTCTGGGCCTGTCACTCGATTTATTCTCCCTCCTCACTACCACCACTGCCCCGGTCTGTGCTCTCTCTGGGCCTCCCACTCGATTTATTCTACCTCCTCACTACCACCACTGCCCCGGTCTGTGCTCTCTCTGGGCCTGTCACTCGATTTATTCTCCCTCCTCACTACCACCACTGCCCCGGTCTGTGCTCTCTCTGGGCCTGTCACTCGATTTATTCTCCCCTCCTCACTACCACCACTGCCCCGGTCTGTGCTCTCTCTGGGCCTGTCACTCGATTTATTCTCCCTCCTCACTACCACCACTGCCCCGGTCTGTGCTCTCTCTGGGCCTCCCACTCGATTTATTCTCCCCTCCTCACTACCACCACTGCCCCGGTCTGTGCTCTCTCTGGGCCTGTCATACGATTTATTCTCTCTCCTCACTACCACCACTGCCCCGGTCTGTGCTCTCTCTGGGCCTCCCACTCGATTTATTCTCCCTCCTCACTACCACCACTGCCCCGGTCTGTGCTCTCTCTGGGCCTCCCACTCGATTTATTCTCCCTCCTCACTACCACCACTGCCCCGGTCTGTGCTCTCTCTGGGCCTGTCACTCGATTTATTCTCCGTCCTCACTACCACCACTGCCCCGGTCTGTGCTCTCTCTGGGCCTCCCACTCGATTTATTCTCCCTCCTCACTACCACCACTGCCCCGGTCTGTGCTCTCTCTGGGCGTTTCACTCGATTTATTCTCCCCTCCTCACTACCACCACTGCCCCGGTCTGTGCTCTCTCTGGGCCTGTCACTCGATTATTCTCCCCTCCTCACTACCACCACTGCCCCGGTCTGTGCTCTCTCTGGGCCTGTCACTCGATTATTCTCCCCTCCTCACTACCACCACTGCCCCGGTCTGTGCTCTCTCTGGGCCTCCCACTCGATTTATTCTCCCCTCCTCACTACCACCACTGCCCCGGTCTGTGCTCTCTCTGCGCCTCCCACTCGATTTATTCTCCCTCCTCTCTACCACCACTGCCCCGGTCTGTGCTCTCTCTGGGCCTCCCACTCGATTTATTCTCCCTCCTCACTACCACCACTGCCCCGGTCTGTGCTCTCTCTGGGCCTGTCA
The DNA here is from genome assembly GCF_044704955.1 of Pristiophorus japonicus. Taxonomy (NCBI): domain Eukaryota; kingdom Metazoa; phylum Chordata; class Chondrichthyes; family Pristiophoridae; genus Pristiophorus; species Pristiophorus japonicus. Next base: position 20,892,033 of record NC_092011.1, on the reverse strand, counting down.
CTCGATTTATTCTCCCTCCTCACTACCACCACTGCCCCGGTCTGTGCTCTCTCTGGGCCTGTCACTCGATTTATTCTCCCTCCTCACTACCACCACTGCCCCGGTCTGTGCTCTCTCTGGGCCTGTCACTCGATTTATTCTCCCCTCCTCACTACCACCACTGCCCGGTCTGTGCTCTCTCTGGGCCTCCCACTCGATTTATTCTCCCTCCTCACTACCATCACTGCCCCGGTCTGTGCTCTCTCTGGGCCTGTCACTCGATTTATTCTCCCTCCTCACTACCACCACTGCCCCGGTCTGTGCTCTCTCTGGGCCTGTCACTCGATTTATTCTCCCTCCTCACTACCACCACTGCCACGGTCTGTGCACTCTCTGGGCCTGTCACTCGACTTATTCTCCCTCCTCACTACCACCACTGCCCCGGTCTGTGCTCTCTCTGGGCCTGTCACTCGATTTATTCTCCCTCCTCACTACCACCACTGCCCCGGTCTGTGCTCTCTCTGGGCCTCCCATTCGATTTATTCTCCCCTCCTCACTACCACCACTGCCCCGGTCTGTGCTCTCTCTGGGCCTCCCACTCGATTTATTCTCCCCTCCTCACTACCACCACTGCCCCGGTCTGTGCTCTCTCTGGGCCTGACACTCGATTTATTCTCCCTCCTCACTACCACCACTGCCCCGGTCTGTGCTCTCTCTGGGCCTGTCACTCGATTTATTCTCCCTCCTCACTACCACCACTGCCCCTGTCTGTGCTCTCTCTGGGCCTGCCACTCGATTTATTCTCCCTCCTACTACCACCACTGCCCCGGTCTGTGCTCTCTCTGGGCCTGTCACTCGATTTATTCTCCCCTCCTCACTACCACCACTGCCCCGGTCTGTGCTATCTCTGGGCCTGTCACTCAATTTATTCTCTCTCCTCACTACCACCACTGCCCCGGTCTGTGCTCTCTCTGGGCCTGTCACTCGATTTATTCTCCCCTCCTCACTACCACCACTGCCCCGGTCTGTGCTCTCTCTGGGCCTCCCACTCGATTTATTCTCCCTCCTCACTACCACCACTGCCCCGGTCTGTGCTCTCTCTGGGCCTCCCACTCGATTTAATCTCCCTCCTCACTACCACCACTGCCCCGGTCTGTGCTCTCTCTGGGCCTCCCACTCGATTTATTCTCCCTCCTCACTACCACCACTGCCCCGGTCTGTGCTCTCTCTGGGCCTGTCACTCGATTTATTCTCCCTCCTCACTACCACCACTGCCCCAGTCTGTGCTCTCTCTGGGCCTGTCACTCGATTTATTCTCCCTCCTCACTACCACACTGCCCCGGTCTGTGCTCTCTCTGGGCCTTCCACTCGATTTATTCTCCCTCCTCACTACCACCACTGCCCCGGTCTGTGCTCTCTCTGGGCCTCCCACTCGATTTATTCTCCCTCCTCACTACCACCACTGCCCCGGTCTGTGCTCTCTCTGGGCCTCCCACTCGATTTATTCTCCCTGCTCACTACCACCACTGCCCCGGTCTGTGCTCTCTCTGGGCCTGTCACTCGATTTATTCTCCCTCCTCACTACCACCACTGCCCCGGTCTGTGCTCTCTCTGGGCCTGTCACTCGATTTATTCTCCCTCCTCACTACCACCAGTGCCCCGGTCTGTGCTCTCTCTGGGCCTGTCACTCGATTTATTCTCCGTCCTCACTACCACCACTGCCCCGGTCTGTGCTCTCACTGGGCCTGTCACTCGATTTATTCCCCCTCATCACTACCACCACTGCCCCGGTCTGTGCTCTCTCTGGGCCTCCCACTCGATTTATTCTCCCTCCTCACTACCACCACTGCCCCGGTCTGTGCTCTCTCTGGGCCTCCCACTTGATTTATTCTCCCTCCTCACTACCACCACTGCCCCGGTCTGTGCTCTCTCTGGGCCTCCCACTCGATTTATTCTTCCTCCTCACTACCACCACTGCCCCGGTCTGTGCTCTCTCTGGGCCTGTCACTCGATTTATTCTCCCTCCTCACTACCACCACTGCCCCGGTCTGTGCTCTCTCTGGGCCTGTCACTCGATTTATTCTCCCTCCTCACTACCACCACTGCCCCGGTCTGTGCTCTCTCTGGGCCTCCCACTCGATTTATTCTACCTCCTCACTACCACCACTGCCCCGGTCTGTGCTCTCTCTGGGCCTGTCACTCGATTTATTCTCCCTCCTCACTACCACCACTGCCCCGGTCTGTGCTCTCTCTGGGCCTGTCACTCGATTTATTCTCCCCTCCTCACTACCACCACTGCCCCGGTCTGTGCTCTCTCTGGGCCTGTCACTCGATTTATTCTCCCTCCTCACTACCACCACTGCCCCGGTCTGTGCTCTCTCTGGGCCTCCCACTCGATTTATTCTCCCCTCCTCACTACCACCACTGGCCCGGTCTGTGCTCTCTCTGGGCCTGTCATACGATTTATTCTCTCTCCTCACTACCACCACTGCCCCGGTCTGTGCTCTCTCTGGGCCTCCCACTCGATTTATTCTCCCCTCCTCACTACCACCACTGCCCCGGTCTGTGCTCTCTCTGGGCCTGTCATACGATTTATTCTCTCTCCTCACTACCACCACTGCCCCGGTCTGTGCTCTCTCTGGGCCTCCCACTCGATTTATTCTCCCTCATCACTACCACCACTGCCCCAGTCTGTGCTCTCTCTGGGCCTCCCACTCGATTTATTCTCCCTCCTCACTACCACCACTGCCCCGGTCTGTGCTCTCTCTGGGCCTCCCACTCGATTTATTCTCCCTCCTCACTACCACCACTGCCCCGGTCTGTGCTCTCTCTGGGCCTGTCACTCGATTTATTCTCCGTCCTCACTACCACCACTGCCCCGGTCTGTGCTCTCTCTGGGCCTCCCACTCGATTTATTCTCCCTCCTCACTACCACCACTGCCCCGGTCTGTGCTCTCTCTGGGCGTTTCACTCGATTTATTCTCCCCTCCTCACTACCACCACTGCCCCGGTCTGTGCTCTCTCTGGGCCTGTCACTCGATTATTCTCCCCTCCTCACTACCACCACTGCCCCGGTCTGTGCTCTCTCTGGGCCTGTCACTCGATTTATTCTCCCCTCCTCACTACCACCACTGCCCGGTCTGTGCTCTCTCTGGGCCTCCCACTCGATTTATTCTCCCTCCTCACTACCATCACTGCCCCGGTCTGTGCTCTCTCTGGGCCTGTCACTCGATTTATTCTCCCTCCTCACTACCACCACTGCCCCGGTCTGTGCTCTCTCTGGGCCTGTCACTCGATTTATTCTCCCTCCTCACTACCACCACTGCCACGGTCTGTGCACTCTCTGGGCCTGTCACTCGACTTATTCTCCCTCCTCACTACCACCACTGCCCCGGTCTGTGCTCTCTCTGGGCCTGTCACTCGATTTATTCTCCCTCCTCACTACCACCACTGCCCCGGTCTGTGCTCTCTCTGGGCCTCCCATTCGATTTATTCTCCCCTCCTCACTACCACCACTGCCCCGGTCTGTGCTCTCTCTGGGCCTCCCACTCGATTTATTCTCCCCTCCTCACTACCACCACTGCCCCGGTCTGTGCTCTCTCTGGGCCTGACACTCGATTTATTCTCCCTCCTCACTACCACCACTGCCCCTGTCTGTGCTCTCTCTGGGCCTGCCACTCGATTTATTCTCCCTCCTACTACCACCACTGCCCCGGTCTGTGCTCTCTCTGGGCCTGTCACTCGATTTATTCTCCCCTCCTCACTACCACCACTGCCCCGGTCTGTGCTATCTCTGGGCCTGTCACTCAATTTATTCTCTCTCCTCACTACCACCACTGCCCCGGTCTGTGCTCTCTCTGGGCCTGTCACTCGATTTATTCTCCCCTCCTCACTACCACCACTGCCCCGGTCTGTGCTCTCTCTGGGCCTCCCACTCGATTTATTCTCCCTCCTCACTACCACCACTGCCCCGGTCTGTGCTCTCTCTGGGCCTCCCACTCGATTTAATCTCCCTCCTCACTACCACCACTGCCCCGGTCTGTGCTCTCTCTGGGCCTCCCACTCGATTTATTCTCCCTCCTCACTACCACCACTGCCCCGGTCTGTGCTCTCTCTGGGCCTGTCACTCGATTTATTCTCCCTCCTCACTACCACCACTGCCCCAGTCTGTGCTCTCTCTGGGCCTCCCACTCGATTTATTCTCCCTCCTCACTACCACCACTGCCCTGGTCTGTGCTCTCTCTGGGCCTGTCACTCGATTTATTCTCCCTCCTCACTACCACACTGCCCCGGTCTGTGCTCTCTCTGGGCCTTCCACTCGATTTATTCTCCCTCCTCACTACCACCACTGCCCCGGTCTGTGCTCTCTCTGGGCCTCCCACTCGATTTATTCTCCCTACTCACTACCACCACTGCCCCGGTCTGTGCTCTCTCTGGGCCTGTCACTCGATTTATTCTCCCTCCTCACTACCACCAGTGCCCCGGTCTGTGCTCTCTCTGGGCCTGTCACTCGATTTATTCTCCGTCCTCACTACCACCACTGCCCCGGTCTGTGCTCTCACTGGGCCTGTCACTCGATTTATTCCCCCTCATCACTACCACCACTGCCCCGGTCTGTGCTCTCTCTGGGCCTCCCACTCGATTTATTCTCCCTCCTCACTACCACCACTGCCCCGGTCTGTGCTCTCTCTGGGCCTCCCACTTGATTTATTCTCCCTCCTCACTACCACCACTGCCCCGGTCTGTGCTCTCTCTGGGCCTCCCACTCGATTTATTCTTCCTCCTCACTACCACCACTGCCCCGGTCTGTGCTCTCTCTGGGCCTGTCACTCGATTTATTCTCCCTCCTCACTACCACCACTGCCCCGGTCTGTGCTCTCTCTGGGCCTGTCACTCGATTTATTCTCCCTCCTCACTACCACCACTGCCCCGGTCTGTGCTCTCTCTGGGCCTCCCACTCGATTTATTCTACCTCCTCACTACCACCACTGCCCCGGTCTGTGCTCTCTCTGGGCCTGTCACTCGATTTATTCTCCCTCCTCACTACCACCACTGCCCGGTCTGTGCTCTCTCTGGGCCTGTCACTCGATTTATTCTCCCCTCCTCACTACCACCACTGCCCCGGTCTGTGCTCTCTCTGGGCCTGTCACTCGATTTATTCTCCCTCCTCACTACCACCACTGCCCCGGTCTGTGCTCTCTCTGGGCCTCCCACTCGATTTATTCTCCCCTCCTCACTACCACCACTGCCCCGGTCTGTGCTCTCTCTGGGCCTGTCATACGATTTATTCTCTCTCCTCACTACCACCACTGCCCCGGTCTGTGCTCTCTCTGGGCCTCCCACTCGATTTATTCTCCCTCCTCACTACCACCACTGCCCCGGTCTGTGCTCTCTCTGGGCCTCCCACTCGATTTATTCTCCCTCCTCACTACCACCACTGCCCCGGTCTGTGCTCTCTCTGGGCCTGTCACTCGATTTATTCTCCGTCCTCACTACCACCACTGCCCCGGTCTGTGCTCTCTCTGGGCCTGTCACTCGATTTATTCTCCCTCCTCACTACCACCACTGCCCCGGTCTGTGCTCTCTCTGGGCGTTTCACTCGATTTATTCTCCCCTCCTCACTACCACCACTGCCCCGGTCTGTGCTCTCTCTGGGCCTGTCACTCGATTATTCTCCCCTCCTCACTACCACCACTGCCCCGGTCTGTGCTCTCTCTGGGCCTGTCACTCGATTATTCTCCCCTCCTCACTACCACCACTGCCCCGGTCTGTGCTCTCTCTGGGCCTCCCACTCGATTTATTCTCCCCTCCTCACTACCACCACTGCCCCGGTCTGTGCTCTCTCTGCGCCTCCCACTCGATTTATTCTCCCTCCTCACTACCACCACTGCCCCGGTCTGTGCTCTCTCTGGGCCTCCCACTCGATTTATTCTCCCTCCTCACTACCACCACTGCCCCGGTCTGTGCTCTCTCTGGGCCTGTCACTCGATTTATTCTCCCTCCTCACTACCACCACTGCCCCGGTCTGTGCTCTCTCTGGGCCTGTCACTCGATTTATTCTCCCTCCTCACTACCACCACTGCCCCGGTCTGTGCTCTCTCTGGGCCTGTCACTCGATTTATTCTCCCCTCCTCACTACCACCACTGCCCGGTCTGTGCTCTCTCTGGGCCTCCCACTCGATTTATTCTCCCTCCTCACTACCATCACTGCCCCGGTCTGTGCTCTCTCTGGGCCTGTCACTCGATTTATTCTCCCTCCTCACTACCACCACTGCCCCGGTCTGTGCTCTCTCTGGGCCTGTCACTCGATTTATTCTCCCTCCTCACTACCACCACTGCCACGGTCTGTGCACTCTCTGGGCCTGTCACTCGATTTATTCTCCCTCCTCACTACCACCACTGCCCCGGTCTGTGCTCTCTCTGGGCCTGTCACTCGATTTATTCTCCCTCCTCACTACCACCACTGCCCCGGACTGTGCTCTCTCTGGGCCTCCCATTCGATTTATTCTCCCCTCCTCACTACCACCACTGCCCCGGTCTGTGCTCTCTCTGGGCCTCCCACTCGATTTATTCTCCCCTCCTCACTACCACCACTGCCCCGGTCTGTGCTCTCTCTGGGCCTGACACTCGATTTATTCTCCCTCCTCACTACCACCACTGCCCCGGTCTGTGCTCTCTCTGGGCCTGTCACTCGATTTATTCTCCCTCCTCACTACCACCACTGCCCCTGTCTGTGCTCTCTCTGGGCCTGCCACTCGATTTATTCTCCCTCCTACTACCACCACTGCCCCGGTCTGTGCTCTCTCTGGGCCTGTCACTCGATTTATTCTCCCTCCTCACTACCACCACTGCCCCGGTCTGTGCTCTCTCTGGACCTGTCACTCGATTATTCTCCCCTCCTCACTACCACCACTGCCCCGGTCTGTGCTCTCTCTGGGCCTCCCACTCGATTTATTCTCCCTCCTCACTACCACCACTGCCTCGGTCTGTGCTCTCTCTGGGCCTGTCACTCGATTTATTCTCCCTCCTCACTACCACCACTGCCCCGGTCTGTGCTCTCTCTGGGCCTCCCACTCGATGTATTCTCCCTCCTCACTACCTCCACTGCCCCGGTCTGTGCTCTCTCTGGGCCTGTCAATCGATTTATTCTCCCCTCCTCACTACCACCACTGCCCCGGTCTGTGCTCTCTCTGGGCCTGTCACTCGATTTATTCTCCCCTCCTCACTACCACCACTGCGCGGTCTGTGCTCTCTCTGGGCCTCCCACTCGATTTATTCTCGCTCCTCACTACCACCACTGCCCAGGTCTGTGCTCTCTCTGGGCCTGTCACTCGATTTATTCTCCCTCCTCACTACCATCACTGCCCCGGTCTGTGCTCTCTCTGGGCCTGTCACTCGATTTATTCTCCGTCCTCACTACCACCACTGCCCCGGTCTGTGCTCTCTCTGGGCGTTTCACTCGATTTATTCTCCCTCCTCACTACCACCACTGCCCCGGTCTGTGCTCTCTCTGGGCCTCCCACTCGATTTATTCTCCCTCCTCACTACCACCACTGCCCCGGTCTGTGCTCTCTCTGGGCCTGTCACTCGATTTATTCTCCCTCCTCACTACCACCACTGCCCCGGTCTGTGCTCTCTCTGGGCCTGTCACTCGATTTATTCTCCCCTCCTCACTACCACCACTGCCCCGGTCTGTGCTCTCTCTGGGCCTGTCACTCGATTTATTCTCCCTCCTCACTACCACCACTGCCCCGGTCTGTGCTCTCTCTGGGCCTCCCACTCGATTTATTCTCCCCTCCTCACTACCACCACTGCCCCGGTCTGTGCTCTCTCTGGGCCTCCCACTCGATTTATTCTCCCCTCCTCACTACCACCACTGCCCCGGTCTGTGCTCTCTCTGGGCCTCCCACTCGATTTATTCTCCCCTCCTCACTACCACCACTGCCCCGGTCTGTGCTCTCTCTGGGCCTCCCACTCGATTTATTCTCCCCTCCTCACTACCACCACTGCCCCGGTCTGTGCTCTCTCTGGGCCTCCCACTCGATTTATTCTCCCCTCCTCACTACCACCACTGCCCCGGTCTGTGCTCTCTCTGGGCCTCCCACTCGATTTATTCTCCCCTCCTCACTACCACCACTGCCCCGGTCTGTGCTCTCTCTGAGCCTCCCACTCGATTTATTCTCCCCTCCTCACTACCACCACTGCCCCGGTCTGTGCTCTCTCTGGGCCTGTCACTCGATTTATTCTCCCTCCTCACTACCACCACTGCCCCGGTCTGTGCTCTCTCTGGGCCTGTCACTCGATTTATTCTCCCTCCTCACTACCACCACTGCCCCGGTCTGTGCTCTCTCTGGGCCTGTCACTCGATTTATTCTCCCTCCTCACTACCACCACTGCCCCGGTCTGTGCTCTCTCTGGGCCTGTCATTCGATTTATTCTCCCTCCTCACTACCACCACTGCCCCGGTCTGTGCTCTCTCTGGGCCTGTCACTCGATTTATTCTCCCTCCTCACTACCACCACTGCCCCGGTCTGTGCTCTCTCTGGGCCTGTCACTCGATTTATTCTCCCTCCTCACTACCACCACTGCCCCGGTCTGTGCTCTCTCTGGGCCTGTCACTCGATTTATTCTCCCCTCCTCACTACCACCACTGCCCCGGTCTGTGCTCTCTCTGGGCCTCCCACTCGATTTATTCTCCCTCCTCACTACCACCACTGCCCCGGTCTGTGCTCTCTCTGGGCCTGTCACTCGATTTATTCTCCCTACTCACTACCACCACTGCCCCGGTCTGTGCTCTCTCTGGGCCTGTCACTCGATTTATTCTCTCTCCTCACTACCACCACTGCCCCGGTCTGTGCTCTCTCTGGGCCTGTCACTCGATTTACTCTCCCTCCTCACTACCACCACTGCCCCGGTCTGTGCTCTCTCTGGGCCTGTCACTCGATTTATTCTCCCTCCTCACTACCACCACTGCCCCGGTCTGTGCTCTCTCTGGGCCTGTCACTCGATTTATTCTCCCTCCTCACTACCACCACTGCCCCGGTCTGTGCTCTCTCTGGGCCTGTCACTCGATTTATTCTCCCTCCTCACTACCACCACTGCCCCAGTCTGTGCTCTCTCTGGGCCTCCCACTCGTTTTATTCTCCCTACTCACTACCACCACTGCCCCGGTCTGTGCTCTCTCTGGGCCTCCCACTCGATTTATTCTCCCTCCTCACTACCACCACTGCCCCGGTCTGTGCTCTCTCTGGGCCTCCCACTCGATTTATTCTCCCCTCCTCACTACCACCACTGCCCCGGTCTGTGCTCTCTCTGGGCCTGTCACTCGATTTATTCTCCCCTCCTCACTACCACCACTGCTCCGGTCTGTGCTCTCTCTGGGCCTGTCACTCGATTTATTCTCCCCTCCTCACTACCACCACTGCCCCGGTCTGTGCTCTCTCTGGGCCTGTCACTCGATTTATTCTCCCTCCTCACTACCACCACTGCCCCGGTCTGTGCTCTCTCTGGGCCTGTCACTCGATTTATTCTCCCCTCCTCACGACCACCACTGCCCCGGTCTGTGCTCTCTCTGGGCCTGTCACTCAATTTATTCTCTCTCCTTACTACCACCACTGCCCTGGTCTGTGCTCTCTCTGGGCCTGTCACTCGATTTATTCTCCCCTCCTCACTACCACCACTGCCCCGGTCTGTGCTCTCTCTGGGCCTCCCACTCGATTTATTCTCCCTCCTCACTACCACCACTGCCCCGGTCTGTGCTCTCTCTGGGCCTGTCACTCGATTTATTCTCCCCTCCTCACTACCACCACTGCCCCGGTCTGTGCTCTCTCTGGGCCTGTCACTCGATTTATTCTCCCTCCTCACTACCACCACTGCCCCAGTCTGTGCTCTCTCTGGGCCTGTCACTCGATTTATTCTCCCTCCTCACTACCACACTGCCCCGGTCTGTGCTCTCTCTGGGCCTTCCACTCGATTTATTCTCCCTCCTCACTACCACCACTGCCCCAGTCTGTGCTCTCTCTGGGCCTCCCACTCGATTTATTCTCCCTACTCACTACCACCACTGCCCCGGTCTGTGCTCTCTCTGGGCCTGTCACTCGATTTATTCTCCCTCCTCACTACCACCACTGCCCCGGTCTGTGCTCTCTCTGGGCCTGTCACTCGATTTATTCTCCCTCCTCACTACCACCAGTGCCCCGGTCTGTGCTCTCTCTGGGCCTGTCACTCGATTTATTCTCCGTCCTCACTACCACCACTGCCCCGGTCTGTGCTCTCACTGGGCCTGTCACTCGATTTATTCTCCCTCATCACTACCACCACTGCCCCAGTCTGTGCTCTCTCTGGGCCTCCCACTCGATTTATTCTCCCTCCTCACTACCACCACTGCCCCGGTCTGTGCTCTCTCTGGGCCTCCCACTCGATTTATTCTTCCTCCTCACTACCACCACTGCCCCGGTCTGTGCTCTCTCTGGGCCTGTCACTCGATTTATTCTCCCTCCTCACTACCACCACTGCCCCGGTCTGTGCTCTCTCTGGGCCTGTCACTCGATTTATTCTCCCTCCTCACTACCACCACTGCCCCGGTCTGTGCTCTCTCTGGGCCTCCCACTCGATTTATTCTACCTCCTCACTACCACCACTGCCCCGGTCTGTGCTCTCTCTGGGCCTGTCACTCGATTTATTCTCCCTCCTCACTACCACCACTGCCCCGGTCTGTGCTCTCTCTGGGCCTGTCACTCGATTTATTCTCCCCTCCTCACTACCACCACTGCCCCGGTCTGTGCTCTCTCTGGGCCTGTCACTCGATTTATTCTCCCTACTCACTACCACCACTGCCCCGGTCTGTGCTCTCTCTGGGCCTCCCACTCGATTTATTCTCCCCTCCTCACTACCACCACTGCCCCGGTCTGTGCTCTCTCTGGGCCTGTCACTCGATTTATTCTCTCTCCTCACTACCACCACTGCCCCGGTCTGTGCTCTCTCTGGGCCTCCCACTCGATTTATTCTCCCCTCCTCGCTACCACCACTGCCCCGGTCTGTGCTCTCTCTGGGCCTCCCACTCGATTTATTCTCCCTCCTCACTACCACCACTGCCCCGGTCTGTGCTCTCTCTGGGCCTCCCACTCGATTTATTCTCCCTCCTCACTACCACCACTGCCCCGGTCTGTGCTCTCTCTGGGCCTGTCATTCGATTTATTCTCCCTCCTCACTACCACCACTGCCCCGGTCTGTGCTCTCTCTGGGCCTCCCACTCGATTTATTCTCCCTCCTCACTACCACCACTGCCCCGGTCTGTGCTCTCTCTGGGCCTCCCACTCGATTTATTCTCCCTCCTCACTACCACCACTGCCCCGGTCTGTGCTCTCTCTGGGCCTCCCACTCGATTTATTCTCCCCTCCTCACGACCACCACTGCCCCGGTCTGTGCTCTCTCTGGGCCTGTCACTCGATTTATTCTCCCCTCCTCACTACCACCACTGCCCCGGTCTGTGCTCTCTCTGGGCCTGTCACTCGATTTATTCTCCCCTCCTCACTACCACCACTGCTCCGGTCTGTGCTCTCCCTGCGCCTGTCACTCGATTTATTCTCCCTCCTCACTACCACCACTGCCCCGGTCTGTGCTCTCTCTGCGCCTCCCACTCGATTTATTCTCCCTCCTCACTACCACCACTGCCCCGGTCTGTGCTCTCTCTGGGCCTGTCACTCGATTTATTCTCCCTCCTCACTACCACCACTGCCCCGGTCCGTGCTCTCTCTGGGCCTGTCACTCGATTTATTCTCCCTCCTCACTACCACCACTGCCCCGGTCTGTGCTCTCTCTGGGCCTGTCACTCGATTTATTCTCCCTCCTCACTACCACCACTGCCCCGGTCTGTGCTCTCTCTGGGCCTCCCACTCGATTTATTCTCCCCTCCTCACTACCACCACTGCCCCGGTCTGTGCTCTCTCTGGGCCTGTCACTCGATTTATTCTCCCTCCTCACTACCACCACTGCCCGGTCTGTGCTCTCTCTGGGCCTCCCACTCGATTTATTCTCCCCTCCTCACTACCACCACTGCCCCGGTCTGTGCTCTCTCTGGGCCTCCCACTCGATTTATTCTTCCCTCCTCACTACCACCACTGCCCCGGTCTGTGCTCTCTCTGGGCCTCCCACTCGATTTATTCTCCCCTCCTCACTACCATCACTGCCCCGGTCTGTGCTCTCTCTGGGCCTCCCACTCGATTTATTCTCCCCTCCTCACTACCACCACAGCCCCGGTCTGTGCTCTCTCTGGGCCTGTCACTCGATTTATTCTCCCCTCCTCACTACCACCACTGCCCCGGTCTGTGCTCTCTCTGGGCCTCCCACTCGATTTATTCTCCCTCCTCACTACCACCACTGCCCCGGTCTGTGCTCTCTCTGGGCCTCCCACTCGATTTATTCTCCCTCATCACTACCACCACTGCCCCGGTCTGTGCTCTCTCTGGGCCTCCCACTCGATTTATTCTCCCTCCTCACTACCACCACTGCCCCGGTCTGTGCTCTCTCTGGGCCTGTCACTCGATTTATTCTCACTCCTCACTACCACCACTGCCCCGGTCTGTGCTCTCTCTGGGCCTGTCACTCGATTTATTCTCCCCTCCTCACTACCACCACTGCCCCGGTCTGTGCTCTCTCTGGGCCTCCCACTCGATTTATTCTCCCTCCTCACTACCACCACTGCCCCGGTCTGTGCTCTCTCTGGGCCTGTCACTCGATTTATTCTCCCTCCTTACTACCACCACTGCCCCGGTCTGTGCTCTCTCTGGGCGTCCCACTCGATTTATTCTCCCCTCCTCACAACTGCCTCGGTCTGTGCTCTCTCTGGGCCTGTCACTCGATTTATTCTCCCTCCTCACTACTGCCTCGGTCTGTGCTCTCTCTGGGCCTGTCACTCGATTTATTCTCCCTCCTCACTACCACCACTGCCCCGGTCTGTGCTCTCTCTGGGCCTCCCACTCGAATTATTCTCCCTCCTCACTACCACCACTGCCCCGGTCTGTGCTCTCTCTGGGCATCCCACTCGATTTATTCTCCCTCCTCACTACTGCCTCGGTCTGTGCTCTCTCTGGGCCTGTCACTCGATTTATTCTCCCTCCTCACTACCACCACTGCCCCGGTCTGTGCACTCTCTGGGCCTGTCACTCGATTTATTCTCCCTCCTCACTACCACCACTGCCCCGGTCTGTGGTCTCTCTGGGCCTGTCACTCGATTTATTCTCCCTCCTCACTACAACCACTGCCCCGGTCTGTGCTCTCTATGGGCCTCCCACTCGATTTATTCTCCCTCCTCACTACCACCACTGCCCCGGTCTGTGCTCTCTCTGGGCCTGTCACTCGATTTATTCTCCCTCCTCACTACCACCACTGCCCCGGTCTGTGCTCTCTCTGGGCCTGTCACTCGATTTATTCTCCCTCCTCACTACCAGCACTGCCCCGGTCTGTGCTCTCTCTGGGCCTGTCACTCGATTTATTCTCCCCTCCTCACTACCACCACTGCCCGGTCTGTGCTCTCTCTGGGCCTCCCACTCGATTTATTCTCCCTCCTCACTACCATCACTGCCCCGGTCTGTGCTCTCTCTGGGTCTGTCACTCGATTTATTCTCCCTCCTCACTACCACCACTGCCCCGGTCTGTGCTCTCTCTGGGCCTGTCACTCGATTTATTCTCCCTCCTCACTACCACCACTGCCACGGTCTGTGCACTCTCTGGGCCTGTCACTCGATTTATTCTCCCTCCTCACAACCACCACTGCCCCGGTCTGTGCTCTCTCTGGGCCTCCCACTCGATTTATTCTCCCTCCTCACTACTACCACTGCCCCGGTCTGTGCTCTCTCTGGGCCTCCCACTCGATTTATTCTCCCTCCTCACTACCACCACTGCCCCGGTCTGTGCTCTCTCTGGGCCTGTCACTCGATTTATTCTCCCTCCTCACTACCACCACTGCCCCGGTCTGTGCTCTCTCTGGGCCTCCCATTCGATTTATTCTCCCCTCCTCACTACCACCACTGCCCCGGTCTGTGCTCTCTCTGGGCCTCCCACTCGATTTATTCTCCCCTCCTCACTACCACCACTGCCCCGGTCTGTGCTCTCTCTGGGCCTGACACTCGATTTATTCTCCCTCCTCACTACCACCACTGCCCCGGTCTGTGCTCTCTCTGGGCCTGTCACTCGATTTATTCTCCCTCCTCACTACCACCACTGCCCCTGTCTGTGCTCTCTCTGGGCCTGCCACTCGATTTATTCTCCCTCCTACTACCACCACTGCCCCGGTCTGTGCTCTCTCTGGGCCTGTCACTCGATTTATTCTCCCTCCTCACTACCACCACTGCCCCGGTCTGTGCTCTCTCTGGGCCTGTCACTCGATTATTCTCCCCTCCTCACTACCACCACTGCCCCGGTCTGTGCTCTCTCTGGGCCTCCCACTCGATTTATTCTCCCTCCTCACTACCACCACTGCCTCGGTCTGTGCTCTCTCTGGGCCTGTCACTCGATTTATTCTCCCTCCTCACTACCACCACTGCCCCGGTCTGTGCTCTCTCTGGGCCTCCCACTCGATGTATTCTCCCTCCTCACTACCTCCACTGCCCCGGTCTGTGCTCTCTCTGGGCCTGTCACTCGATTTATTCTCCCCTCCTCACTACCACCACTGCCCCGGTCTGTGCTCTCTCTGGGCCTGTCACTCGATTTATTCTCCCCTCCTCACTACCACCACTGCGCGGTCTGTGCTCTCTCTGGGCCTCCCACTCGATTTATTCTCGCTCCTCACTACCACCACTGCCCCGGTCTGTGCTCTCTCTGGGCCTGTCACTCGATTTATTCTCCCCTCCTCACTACCACCACTGCGCGGTCTGTGCTCTCTCTGGGCCTCCCACTCGATTTATTCTCGCTCCTCACTACCACCACTGCCCCGGTCTGTGCACTCTCTGGGCCTGTCACTCGATTTATTCTCCCTCCTCACTACCACCACTGCCCCGGTCTGTGCTCTCTCTGGGCCTGTCACTCGATTTATTCTCCCCTCCTCACTACCACCACTGCCCCGGTCTGTGCTCTCTCTGGGCCTGTCACTCGATTTATTCTCCCTCCTCACTACCACCACTGCCCCGGTCTGTGCTCTCTCTGGGCCTCCCACTCGATTTATTCTCCCCTCCTCACTACCACCACTGCCCCGGTCTGTGCTCTCTCTGGGCCTCCCACTCGATTTATTCTCCCCTCCTCACTACCACCACTGCCCCGGTCTGTGCTCTCTCTGGGCCTCCCACTCGATTTATTCTCCCCTCCTCACTACCACCACTGCCCCTGTCTGTGCTCTCTCTGGGCCTCCCACTCGATTTATTCTCCCCTCCTCACTACCACCACTGCCCCGGTCTGTGCTCTCTCTGGGCCTCCCACTCGATTTATTCTCCCCTCCTCACTACCACCACTGCCCCGGTCTGTGCTCTCTCTGGGCCTCCCACTCGATTTATTCTCCCCTCCTCACTACCACCACTGCCCCGGTCTGTGCTCATCTCTGAGCCTCCCACTCGATTTATTCTCCCCTCCTCACTACCACCACTGCCCCGGTCTGTGCTCTCTCTGGGCCTGTCACTCGATTTATTCTCCCTCCTCACTACCACCACTGCCCCGGTCTGTGCTCTCTCTGGGCCTGTCACTCGATTTATTCTCCCTCCTCACTACCACCACTGCCCCGGTCTGTGCTCTCTCTGGGCCTGTCACTCGATTTATTCTCCCTCCTCACTACCACCACTGCCCCGGTCTGTGCTCTCTCTGGGCCTGTCATTCGATTTATTCTCCCTCCTCACTACCACCACTGCCCCGGTCTGTGCTCTCTCTGGGCCTGTCACTCGATTTATTCTCCCTCCTCACTACCACCACTGCCCCGGTCTGTGCTCTCTCTGGGCCTGTCACTCGATTTATTCTCCCTCCTCACTACCACCACTGCCCCGGTCTGTGCTCTCTCTGGGCCTGTCACTCGATTTATTCTCCCTACTCACTACCACCACTGCCCCGGTCTGTGCTCTCTCTGGGCCTCCCACTCGATTTATTCTCCCTCCTCACTACCACCACTGCCCCGGTCTGTGCTCTCTCTGGGCCTCCCACTCGATTTATTCTCCCTCCTCACTACCACCACTGCCCCGGTCTGTGCTCTCTTTGGGCCTGTCACTCGATTTATTCTCCCTACTCACTACCACCACTGCCCCGGTCTGTGCTCTCTCTGGGCCTGTCACTCGATTTATTCTCTCTCCTCACTACCACCACTGCCCCGGTCTGTGCTCTCTCTGGGCCTGTCACTCGATTTATTCTCCCCTCCTCACTACCACCACTGCCCCGGTCTGTGCTCTCTCTGGGCCTGTCACTCGATTTATTCTCCCTCCTCACTACCACCACTGCCCCGGTCTGTGCTCTCTCTGGGCCTGTCACTCGATTTATTCTCCCTCCTCACTACCACCACTGCCCCAGTCTGTGCTCTCTCTGGGCCTCCCACTCGTTTTATTCTCCCTACTCACTACCACCACTGCCCCGGTCTGTGCTCTCTCTGGGCCTCCCACTCGATTTATTCTCCCTCCTCACTACCACCACTGCCCCGGTCTGTGCTCTCTCTGGGCCTCCCACTCGATTTATTCTCCGCTCCTCACTACCACCACTGCCCCGGTCTGTGCTCTCTCTGGGCCTGTCACTCGATTTATTCTCCCCTCCTCACTACCACCACTGCTCCGGTCTGTGCTCTCTCTGGGCCTGTCACTCGATTTATTCTCCCCTCCTCACTACCACCACTGCCCCGGTCTGTGCTCTCTCTGGGCCTGTCACTCGATTTATTCTCCCCTCCTCACTACCACCACTGCCCCGGTCTGTGCTCTCTCTGGGCCTCCCACTCGATTTATTCTCCCCTCCTCACTACCACCACTGCCCCGGTCTGTGCTCTCTCTGGGCCTCCCACTCGATTTATTCTCCCCTCCTCACTACCACCACTGCCCCGGTCTGTGCTCTCTCTGGGCCTCCCACTCGATTTATTCTCCCCTCCTCACTACCACCACTGCCCCGGTCTGTGCTCTCTCTGGGCCTCCCACTCGATTTATTCTCCCCTCCTCACTACCACCACTGCCCCGGTCTGTGCTCTCTCTGGGCCTCCCACTCGATTTATTCTCCCCTCCTCACTACCACCACTGCCCCGGTCTGTGCTCTCTCTGAGCCTCCCACTCGATTTATTCTCCCCTCCTCACTACCACCACTGCCCCGGTCTGTGCTCTCTCTGGGCCTGTCACTCGATTTATTCTCCCTCCTCACTACCACCACTGCCCCGGTCTGTGCTCTCTCTGGGCCTGTCACTCGATTTATTCTCCCTCCTCACTACCACCACTGCCCCGGTCTGTGCTCTCTCTGGGCCTGTCACTCGATTTATTCTCCCTCCTCACTACCACCACTGCCCCGGTCTGTGCTCTCTCTGGGCCTGTCACTCGATTTATTCTCCCTCCTCACTACCACCACTGCCCCGGTCTGTGCTCTCTCTGGGCCTGTCACTCGATTTATTCTCCCTCCTCACTACCACCACTGCCCCGGTCTGTGCTCTCTCTGGGCCTGTCACTCGATTTATTCTCCCTACTCACTACCACCACTGCCCCGGTCTGTGCTCTCTCTGGGCCTCCCACTCGATTTATTCTCCCTCCTCACTACCACCACTGCCCCGGTCTGTGCTCTCTCTGGGCCTCCCACTCGATTTATTCTCCCTCCTCACTACCACCACTGCCCCGGTCTGTGCTCTCTCTGGGCCTGTCACTCGATTTATTCTCCCTACTCACTACCACCACTGCCCCGGTCTGTGCTCTCTCTGGGCCTGTCACTCGATTTATTCTCTCTCCTCACTACCACCACTGCCCCGGTCTGTGCTCTCTCTGGGCCTGTCACTCGATTTATTCTCCCCTCCTCATTACCACCACTGCCCCGGTCTGTGCTCTCTCTGGGCCTGTCACTCGATTTATTCTCCCTCCTCACTACCACCACTGCCCCGGTCTGTGCTCTCTCTGGGCCTGTCACTCGATTTATTCTCCCTCCTCACTACCACCACTGCCCCAGTCTGTGCTCTCTCTGGGCCTCCCACTCATTTTATTCTCCCTACTCACTACCACCACTGCCCCGGTCTGAGCTCTCTCTGGGCCTCCCACTCGATTTATTCTCCCTCCTCACTACCACCACTGCCCCGGTCTGTGCTCTCTCTGGGCCTCCCACTCGATTTATTCTCCGCTCCTCACTACCACCACTGCCCCGGTCTGTGCTCTCTCTGGGCCTGTCACTCGATTTATTCTCCCCTCCTCACTACCACCACTGCTCCGGTCTGTGCTCTCTCTGGGCCTGTCACTCGATTTATTCTCCCCTCCTCACTACCACCACTGCCCCGGTCTGTGCTATCTCTGGGCCTGTCACTCGATTTATTCTCCCTCCTCACTACCACCACTGCCCCGGTCTGTGCTCTCTCTGGGCCTGTCACTCGATTTATTCTCCCCTCCTCACGACCACCACTGCCCCGGTCTGTGCTATCTCTGGGCCTGTCACTCAATTTATTCTCTCTCCTCACTACCACCACTGCCCCGGTCTGTGCTCTCTCTGGGCCTGTCACTCGATTTATTCTCCCCTCCTCACTACCACCACTGCCCCGGTCTGTGCTCTCTCTGGGCCTCCCACTCGATTTATTCTCCCTCCTCACTACCACCACTGCCCCGGTCTGTGCTCTCTCTGGGCCTGTCACTCGATTTATTCTCCCCTCCTCACTACCACCACTGCCCCGGTCTGTGCTCTCTCTGGGCCTGTCACTCGATTTATTCTCCCTCCTCACTACCACCACTGCCCCAGTCTGTGCTCTCTCTGGGCCTGTCACTCGATTTATTCTCCCTCCTCACTACCACACTGCCCCGGTCTGTGCTCTCTCTGGGCCTTCCACTCGATTTATTCTCCCTCCTCACTACCACCACTGCCCCAGTCTGTGCTCTCTCTGGGCCTCCCACTCGATTTATTCTCCCTACTCACTACCACCACTGCCCCGGTCTGTGCTCTCTCTGGGCCTGTCACTCGATTTATTCTCCCTCCTCACTACCACCACTGCCCCGGTCTGTGCTCTCTCTGGGCCTGTCACTCGATTTATTCTCCCTCCTCACTACCACCACTGCCCCGGTCTGTGCTCTCTCTGGGCCTGTCACTCGATTTATTCTCCCTCCTCACTACCACCACTGCCCCGGTCTGTGCTCTCTCTGGGCCTGTCACTCGATTTATTCTCCCCTCCTCACTACCACCACTGCCCCGGTCTGTGCTCTCTCTGGGCCTGTCACTCGATTTATTCTCCCTACTCACTACCACCACTGCCCCGGTCTGTGCTCTCTCTGGGCCTCCCGCTCGATTTATTCTCCCCTCCTCACTACCACCACTGCCCCGGTCTGTGCTCTCTCTGGGCCTGTCACTCGATTTATTCTCTCTCCTCACTACCACCACTGCCCCGGTCTGTGCTCTCTCTGGGCCTCCCACTCGATTTATTCTCCCCTCCTCGCTACCACCACTGCCCCGGTCTGTGCTCTCTCTGGGCCTCCCACTCGATTTATTCTCCCTCCTCACTACCACCACTGCCCCGGTCTGTGCTCTCTCTGGGCCTCCCACTCGATTTATTCTCCCTCCTCACTACCACCACTGCCCCGGTCTGTGCTCTCTCTGGGCCTGTCATTCGATTTATTCTCCCTCCTCACTACCACCACTGCCCCGGTCTGTGCTCTCTCTGGGCCTCCCACTCGATTTATTCTCCCTCCTCACTACCACCACTGCCCCGGTCTGTGCTCTCTCTGGGCCTGTCACTCGATTTATTCTCCCCTCCTCACTACCACCACTGCCCCGGTCTGTGCTCTCTCTGCGCCTCCCACTCGATTTATTCTCCCCTCCTCACTACCACCTCTGCCCCGGTCTGTGCTCTCTCTGGGCCTGTCACTCGATTTATTCTCCCTCCTCACTACCACCACTGCCCCGGTCTGTGCTCTCTCTGGGCCTGTCACTCGATTTATTCTCCCTCCTCACTACCACCACTGCCCCGGTCTGTGCTCTCTCTGCGCCTCCCACTCGATTTATTCTCCCTCCTCACTACCACCACTGCCCCGGTCTGTGCTCTCTCTGGGCCTGTCACTCGATTTATTCTCCCTCCTCACTACCACCACTGCCCCGGTCCGTGCTCTCTCTGGGCCTGTCACTCGATTTATTCTCCCTCCTCACTACCACCACTGCCCCGGTCTGTGCTCTCTCTGGGCCTGTCACTCGATTTATTCTCCCTCCTCACTACCACCACTGCCCCGGTCTGTGCTCTCTCTGGGCCTCCCACTCGATTTATTCTCCCCCCCTCACTACCACCACTGCCCCGGTCTGTGCTCTCTCTGGGCCTCCCACTCGATTTATTCTCCCTCCTCACTACCACCACTGCCCGGTCTGTGCTCTCTCTGGGCCTCCCACTCGATTTATTCTCCCCTCCTCACTACCACCACTGCCCCGGTCTGTGCTCTCTCTGGGCCTCCCACTCGATTTATTCTTCCCTCCTCACTACCACCACTGCCCCGGTCTGTGCTCTCTCTGGGCCTCCCACTCGATTTATTCTCCCCTCCTCACTACCACCACTGCCCCGGTCTGTGCTCTCTCTGGGCCTCCCACTCGATTTATTCTCCCCTCCTCACTACCACCACTGCCCCGGTCTGTGCTCTCTCTGGGCCTGTCACTCGATTTATTCTCCCTCCTCACTACCACCACTGCCCCGGTCTGTGGTCTCTCTGGGCCTGTCACTCGATTTATTCTCCCTCCTCACTACAACCACTGCCCCGGTCTGTGCTCTCTATGGGCCTCCCACTCGATTTATTCTCCCCTCCTCACTACCACCACTGCCCTGGTCTGTGCTCTCTCTGGGCCTGTCACTCGATTTATTCTCCCCTCCTCACTACCACCACTGACCCAGTCTGTGCTCTCTCTGGGCCTGTCACTCGATTTATTCTCCCTCCTCACTACCACCACTGCCCCGGTCTGTGCTCTCTCTGGGCCTCCCACTCGATTTATTCTCCCCTCCTCACTACCACCACTGCCCCGGTCTGTGCTCTCTCTGGGCCTCCCACTCGATTTATTCTCCCTCCTCACTACCACCACTGCCCCGGTCTGTGCTCTCTCTGGGCCTGTCACTCGATTTATTCTCCCTCCTCACTACCACCACTGCCCCGGTCTGTGCTCTCTCTGGGCCTGTCACTCGATTTATTCTCCCTCCTCACTACCACCACTGCCCCTGTCTGTGCTCTCTCTGGGCCTGTCACTCGATTTATTCTCCCTCCTCACTACCACCACTGCCCCGGTCTGTGCTCTCACTGGGCCTCCCACTCGATTTATTCTCCCTCCTCACTACCACCACTGCCCCGGTCTGTGCTCTCTCTGCGCCTCCCACTCGATTTATTCTCCCCTCCTCACTACCACCACTGCCCCGGTCTGTGCTCTCTCTGGGCCTGTCACTCGATTTATTCTCCCTCCTCACTACCACCACTGCCCCGGTCCGTGCTCTCTCTGGGCCTGTCACTCGATTTATTCTCCCTCCTCACTACCACCACTGCCCCGGTCTGTGCTCTCTCTGGGCCTGTCACTCGATTTATTCTCCCTCCTCACTACCACCACTGCCCCGGTCTGTGCTCTCTCTGGGTCTCCCACTCGATTTATTCTCCCCTCCTCACTACCACCACTGCCCCGGTCTGTGCTCTCTCTGGGCCTCCCACTCGATTTATTCTCCCTCCTCACTACCACCACTGCCCCGGTCTGTGCTCTCTCTGGGCCTCCCACTCGATTTATTCTCCCCTCCTCACTACCACCACTGCCCCGGTCTGTGCTCTCTCTGGGCCTCCCACTCGATTTATTCTCCCTCCTCACTACCACCACTGCCCCGGTCTGTGCTCTCTCTGGGCCTCCCACTCGATTTATTCTTCCCTCCTCACTACCACCACTGCCCCGGTCTGTGCTCTCTCTGGGCCTCCCACTCGATTTATTCTCCCCTCCTCACTACCACCACTGCCCCGGTCTGTGCTCTCTCTGGGCCTCCCACTCGATTTATTCTCCCCTCCTCACTACCACCACTGCCCCGGTCTGTGCTCTCTCTGGGCCTGTCACTCGATTTATTCTCCCCTCCTCACTACCACCACTGCCCCGGTCTGTGCTCTCTCTGGGCCTCCCACTAGATTTATTCTCCCTCCTCACTACCACCACTGCCCCGGTCTGTGCTCTCTCTGGGCCTCCCACTCGATTTATGCTCCCTCATCACTACCACCACTGCCCCGGTCTGTGCTCTCTCTGGGCCTCCCACTCGATTTATTCTCCCTCCTCACTACCACCACTGCCCCGGTCTGTGCTCTCTCTGGGCCTCCCACTCAATTTATTCTCCCTCCTCACTACCACCACTGCCCCGGTCTGTGCTCTCTCTGGGCCTGTCACTCGATTTATTCTCACTCCTCACTACCACCACTGCCCCGGTCTGTTCTCTCTCTGGGCCTGTCACTCGATTTATTCTCCCCTCCTCACTACCACCACTGCCCCGGTCTGTGCTCTCTCTGGGCCTCCCACTCGATTTATTCTCCCTCCTCACTACCACCACTGCCCCGGTCTGTGCTCTCTCTGGGCCTGTCACTCGATTTATTCTCCCTCCTTACTACCACCACTGCCCCGGTCTGTGCTCTCTCTGGGTGTCCCACTCGATTTATTCTCCCCTCCTCACTACTGCCTCGGTCTGTGCTCTCTCTGGGCCTGTCACTCGATTTATTCTCCCTCCTCACTACTGCCTCGGTCTGTGCTCTCTCTGGGCCTGTCACTCGATTTATTCTCCCTCCTCACTACCACCACTGCCCCGGTCTGTGCTCTCTCTGGGCCTCCCACTCGAATTATTCTCCCTCCTCACTACCACCACTGCCCCGGTCTGTGCTCTCTCTGGGCATCCCACTCGATTTATTCTCCCTCCTCACTACTGCCTCGGTCTGTGCTCTCTCTGGGCCTGTCACTCGATTTATTCTCCCTCCTCACTACCACCACTGCCCCGGTCTGTGCTCTCTCTGGGCCTCCCACTCGATTTATTCTCCCTCCTCACTACCACCACTGCCCCGGTCTGTGGTCTCTCTGGGCCTGTCACTCGATTTATTCTCCCTCCTCACTACAACCACTGCCCCGGTCTGTGCTCTCTCTGGGCCTCCCACTCGATTTATTCTCCCCTCCTCACTACCACCACTGCCCTGGTCTGTGCTCTCTCTGGGCCTGTCACTCGATTTATTCTCCCCTCCTCACTACCACCACTGACCCAGTCTGTGCTCTCTCTGGGCCTGTCACTCGATTTATTCTCCCCTCCTCATTACCACCACTGCCCCGGTCTGTGCTCTCTCTGGGCCTCCCACTCGATTTATTCTCCCTCCTCACTACCACCACTGCCCCGGTCTGTGCTCTCTCTGGGCCTCCCACTCGATTTATTCTCCCCTCCTCACGACCACCACTGCCCCGGTCTGTGCTCTCTCTGGGCCTGTCACTCGATTTATTCTCCCTCCTCACTACCACCACTGCCCCGGTCTGTGCTCTCTCTGGGCCTGTCACTCGATTTATTCTCCCTCCTCACTACCACCACTGCCCCTGTCTGTGCTCTCTCTGGGCCTGTCACTCGATTTATTCTCCCCTCCTCACTACCACCACTGCCCCGGTCTGTGCTCTCACTGGGCCTCCCACTCGATTTATTCTCCCTCCTCACTACCACCACTGCCCCGGTCTGTGCTCTCTCTGGGCCTGTCACTCGATTTATTCTCCCTCCTCACTACCACCACTGCCCCGGTCTGTGCTCTCTCTGGGCCTGTCACTCGATTTATTCTCCCTCCTCACTACCACCACTGCCCCGGTCCGTGCTCTCTCTGGGCCTGTCACTCGATTTATTCTCCCTCCTCACTACCACCACTGCCCCGGTCTGTGCTCTCTCTGGGCCTGTCACTCGATTTATTCTCCCTCCTCACTACCACCACTGCCCCGGTCTGTGCTCTCTCTGGGCCTCCCACTCGATTTATTCTCCCCTCCTCACTACCACCACTGCCCCGGTCTGTGCTCTCTCTGGGCCTCCCACTCGATTTATTCTTCCCTCCTCACTACCACCACTGCCCCGGTCTGTGCTCTCTCTGGGCCTCCCACTCGATTTATTCTCCCCTCCTCACTACCACCACTGCCCCGGTCTGTGCTCTCTCTGGGCCTCCCACTCGATTTATTCTCCCTCCTCACTACCACCACTGCCCCGGTCTGTGCTCTCTCTGGGCCTCCCACTCGATTTATTCTCCCCTCCTCACTACCATCACTGCCCCGGTCTGTGCTCTCTCTGGGCCTGTCACTCGATTTATTCTCCCCTCCTCACTACCACCACTGCCCCGGTCTGTGCTCTCTCTGGGCCTCCCATTCGATTTATTCTCCCTCCTCACTACCACCACTGCCCCGGTCTGTGCTCTCTCTGGGCCTCCCACTCGATTTATTCTCCCTCATCACTACCACCACTGCCCCGGTCTGTGCTCTCTCTGGGCCTCCCACTCGATTTATTCTCCCTCCTCACTACCACCACTGCCCCAGTCTGTGCTCTCTCTGGGCCTCCCACTCGATTTATTCTCCCTCCTCACTACCACCACTGCCCCGGTCTGTGCTCTCTCTGGGCCTGTCACTCGATTTATTCTCACTCCTCACTACCACCACTGCCCCGGTCTGTGCTCTCTCTGGGCCTGTCACTCGATTTATTCTCCCCTCCTCACTACCACCACTGCCGCGATCTGTGCTCTCTCTGGGCCTCCCACTCGATTTATTCTCCCTACTCACTACCACCACTGCCCCGGTCTGTGCTCTCTCTGGGCCTGTCACTCGATTTATTCTCCCTCCTTACTACCACCACTGCCCCGGTCTGTGCTCTCTCTGGGCGTCCCACTCGATTTATTCTCCCCTCCTCACTACTGCCTCGGTCTGTGCTCTCTCTGTGCCTGTCACTCGATTTATTCTCCCTCCTCACTACTGCCTCGGTCTGTGCTCTCTCTGGGCCTGTCACTCGATTTATTCTCCCTCCTCACTACCACCACTGCCCCGGTCTGTGCTCTCTCTGGGCCTCCCACTCGAATTATTCTCCCTCCTCACTACCACCACTGCCCCGGTCTGTGCTCTCTCTGGGCATCCCACTCGATTTATTCTCCCTCCTCACTACTGCCTCGGTCTGTGCTCTCTCTGGGCCTGTCACTCGATTTATTCTCCCTCCTCACTACCACCACTGCCCCGGTCTGTGCTCTCTCTGGGCCTCCCACTCGATTTATTCTCCCTCCTCACTACCACCACTGCCCCGGTCTGTGGTCTCTCTGGGCCTGTCACTCGATTTATTCTCCCTCCTCACTACAACCACTGCCCCGGTCTGTGCTCTCTCTGGGCCTCCCACTCGATTTATTCTCCCCTCCTCACTACCACCACTGCCCTGGTCTGTGCTCTCTCTGGGCCTGTCACTCGATTTATTCTCCCCTCCTCACTACCACCACTGACCCAGTCTGTGCTCTCTCTGGGCCTGTCACTCGATTTATTCTCCCCTCCTCATTACCACCACTGCCCCGGTCTGTGCTCTCTCTGGGCCTCCCACTCGATTTATTCTCCCTCCTCACTACCA
Organism: Pristiophorus japonicus; assembly: GCF_044704955.1. Classification (NCBI taxonomy): domain Eukaryota; kingdom Metazoa; phylum Chordata; class Chondrichthyes; family Pristiophoridae; genus Pristiophorus; species Pristiophorus japonicus. The sequence goes on along the minus strand of NC_092011.1, from coordinate 20,866,355 downwards.
CCACTGCCCCGGTCTGTGCTCTCTCTGGGCCTCCCACTCGATTTATTCTCCCCTCCTCACGACCACCACTGCCCCGGTCTGTGCTCTCTCTGGGCCTGTCACTCGATTTATTCTCCCTCCTCACTACCACCACTGCCCCGGTCTGTGCTCTCTCTGGGCCTGTCACTCGATTTATTCTCCCTCCTCACTACCACCACTGCCCCTGTCTGTGCTCTCTCTGGGCCTGTCACTCGATTTATTCTCCCCTCCTCACTACCACCACTGCCCCGGTCTGTGCTCTCACTGGGCCTCCCACTCGATTTATTCTCCCTCCTCACTACCACCACTGCCCCGGTCTGTGCTCTCTCTGGGCCTGTCACTCGATTTATTCTCCCTCCTCACTACCACTACTGCCCCGGTCTGTGCTCTCTCTGGGCCTGTCACTCGATTTATTCTCCCTCCTCACTACCACCACTGCCCCGGTCCGTGCTCTCTCTGGGCCTGTCACTCGATTTATTCTCCCTCCTCACTACCACCACTGCCCCGGTCTGTGCTCTCTCTGGGCCTGTCACTCGATTTATTCTCCCTCCTCACTACCACCACTGCCCCGGTCTGTGCTCTCTCTGGGCCTCCCACTCGATTTATTCTCCCCTCCTCACTACCACCACTGCCCCGGTCTGTGCTCTCTCTGGGCCTCCCACTCGATTTATTCTTCCCTCCTCACTACCACCACTGCCCCGGTCTGTGCTCTCTCTGGGCCTCCCACTCGATTTATTCTCCCCTCCTCACTACCACCACTGCCCCGGTCTGTGCTCTCTCTGGGCCTCCCACTCGATTTATTCTCCCTCCTCACTACCACCACTGCCCCGGTCTGTGCTCTCTCTGGGCCTCCCACTCGATTTATTCTCCCCTCCTCACTACCATCACTGCCCCGGTCTGTGCTCTCTCTGGGCCTGTCAATCGATTTATTCTCCCCTCCTCACTACCACCACTGCCCCGGTCTGTGCTCTCTCTGGGCCTCCCATTCGATTTATTCTCCCTCCTCACTACCACCACTGCCCCGGTCTGTGCTCTCTCTGGGCCTCCCACTCGATTTATTCTCCCTCATCACTACCACCACTGCCCCGGTCTGTGCTCTCTCTGGGCCTCCCACTCGATTTATTCTCCCTCCTCACTACCACCACTGCCCCAGTCTGTGCTCTCTCTGGGCCTCCCACTCGATTTATTCTCCCTCCTCACTACCACCACTGCCCCGGTCTGTGCTCTCTCTGGGCCTGTCACTCGATTTATTCTCACTCCTCACTACCACCACTGCCCCGGTCTGTGCTCTCTCTGGGCCTGTCACTCGATTTATTCTCCCCTCCTCACTACCACCACTGCCGCGATCTGTGCTCTCTCTGGGCCTCCCACTCGATTTATTCTCCCTACTCACTACCACCACTGCCCCGGTCTGTGCTCTCTCTGGGCCTGTCACTCGATTTATTCTCCCTCCTTACTACCACCACTGCCCCGGTCTGTGCTCTCTCTGGGCGTCCCACTCGATTTATTCTCCCCTCCTCACTACTGCCTCGGTCTGTGCTCTCTCTGTGCCTGTCACTCGATTTATTCTCCCTCCTCACTACTGCCTCGGTCTGTGCTCTCTCTGGGCCTGTCACTCGATTTATTCTCCCTCCTCACTACCACCACTGCCCCGGTCTGTGCTCTCTCTGGGCCTCCCACTCGAATTATTCTCCCTCCTCACTACCACCACTGCCCCGGTCTGTGCTCTCTCTGGGCATCCCACTCGATTTATTCTCCCTCCTCACTACTGCCTCGGTCTGTGCTCTCTCTGGGCCTGTCACTCGATTTATTCTCCCTCCTCACTACCACCACTGCCCCGGTCTGTGCTCTCTCTGGGCCATCACTCGATTTATTCTCCCTCCTCACTACCACCACTGTCCCGGTCTGTGGTCTCTCTGGGCCTGTCACTCGATTTATTCTCCCTCCTCACTACCACCACTGCCCCGGTCTGTGCTCTCTCTGGGCCTGTCACTCGATTTATTCTCCCTCCTCACTACCACCACTGCCCCGGTCTGTGCTCTCTCTGGGCCTGTCACTCGATTTATTCTCCCCTCCTCACTACCACCACTGCCCCGGTCTGTGCTCTCTCTGGGCCTCCCACTCGATTTATTCTCCCCTCCTCACTACCACCACTGCCCCGGTCTGTGCTCTCTCTGGGCCTGTCACTCGATTTATTCTCCCCTCCTCACTACCACCACTGACCCAGTCTGTGCTCTCTCTGGGCCTGTCACTCGATTTATTCTCCCCTCCTCATTACCACCACTGCCCCGGTCTGTGCTCTCTCTGGGCCTCCCACTCGATTTATTCTCCCTCCTCACTACCACCACTGCCCCGGTCTGTGCTCTCTCTGGGCTTGTCACTCGATTTATTCTCCCTCCTCACTACCACCACTGCCCCGGTCTGTGCTCTCTCTGGGCCTGTCACTCGATTTATTCTCCCTCCTACTACCACCACTGCCCCGGTCTGTGCTCTCTCTGGGCCTGTCACTCGATTTATTCTCCCTTCTCACTACCACCACTGCCCCGGTCTGTGCTCTCTCTGGGCCTGTCACTCGATTTATTCTCCCTCCTCACTACCACCACTGCCCCGGTCTGTGCTCTCTCTGGGCCTGTCACTCGATTTATTCTCCCTCCTCACTACCACCACTGCCCCGGTCTGTGCTCTCTCTGGGCCTGTCACTCGATTTATTCTCCCTCCTACTACCACCACTGCCCCGGTCTGTTCTCTCTCTGGGCCTGTCACTCGATTTATTCTCCCTCCTCACTACCACCACTGCCCCGGTCTGTGCTCTCTCTGGGCCTGTCACCCGATTTATTCTCCCTCCTCATTACCACCACTGCCCCAGTCTGTGCTCTCTCTGGGCCTCCCACTCGATTTATTCTCCCTACTCACTACCACCACTGCCCCGGTCTGTGCTCTCTCTGGGCCTCCCACTCGATTTATTCTCCCTCCTCACTACCACCACTGCCCCGGTCTGTGCTCTCTCTGGGCCTCCCACTCGATTTATTCTCCCCTCCTCACGACCACCACTGCCCCGGTCTGTGCTCTCTCTGGGCCTGTCACTCGATTTATTCTCCCCTCCTCACTACCACCACTGCCCCGGTCTGTGCTCTCTCTGGGCCTGTCACTCGATTTATTCTCCCCTCCTCACTACCACCACTGCCCCGGTCTGTGCTCTCTCTGGGCCTGTCACTCGATTTATTCTCCCTCCTCACTACCACCACTGCCCCAGTCTGTGCTCTCTCTGGGCCTCCCACTCGATTTATTCTCCCTCCTCACTACCACCACTGCCCCGGTCTGTGCTCTCTCTGGGCCTCCCACTCGATTTATTCTCCCTCCTCACTACCACCACTGCCCCGGTCTGTGCTCTGTCTGGGCCTGTCACTCGATTTATTCTCCCTCCTCACTACCACCACTGCCCCGGTCTGTGCTCTCTCTGGGCCTCCCACTCGATTTATTCTCCCTCCTCACTACCACCACTGCCCCGGTCTGTGCTCTCTCTGGGCCTCCCACTCGATTTATTCTCCCTCCTCACTACCACCACTGCCCCGGTCTGTGCTCTCTCTGGGCCTGTCATTCGATTTATTCTCCCTCCTCACTACCACCACTGCCCCGGTCTGTGCTCTCTCTGGGCCTCCCACTCGATTTATTCTCCCTCCTCACTACCACCACTGCCCCGGTCTGTGCTCTCTCTGGGCCTGTCACTCGATTTATTCTCCCCTCCTCACTACCACCACTGCCCCGGTCTGTGCTCTCTCTGCGCCTCCCACTCGATTTATTCTCCCCTCCTCACTACCACCTCTGCCCCGGTCTGTGCTCTCTCTGGGCCTGTCACTCGATTTATTCTCCCTCCTCACTACCACCACTGCCCCGGTCTGTGCTCTCTCTGGGCCTGTCACTCGATTTATTCTCCCTCCTCACTACCACCACTGCCCCGGTCTGTGCTCTCTCTGCGCCTCCCACTCGATTTATTCTCCCTCCTCACTACCACCACTGCCCCGGTCTGTGCTCTCTCTGGGCCTGTCACTCGATTTATTCTCCCTCCTCACTACCACCACTGCCCCGGTCCGTGCTCTCTCTGGGCCTGTCACTCGATTTATTCTCCCTCCTCACTACCACCACTGCCCCGGTCTGTGCTCTCTCTGGGCCTGTCACTCGATTTATTCTCCCTCCTCACTACCACCACTGCCCCGGTCTGTGCTCTCTCTGGGCCTCCCACTCGATTTATTCTCCCTCCTCACTACCACCACTGCCCCGGTCTGTGCTCTCTCTGGACCTCCCACTCGATTTATTCTCCCTCCTCACTACCACCACTGCCCGGTCTGTGCTCTCTCTGGGCCTCCCACTCGATTTATTCTCCCCTCCTCACTACCACCACTGCCCCGGTCTGTGCTCTCTCTGGGCCTCCCACTCGATTTATTCTTCCCTCCTCACTACCACCACTGCCCCGGTCTGTGCTCTCTCTGGGCCTCCCACTCGATTTATTCTCCCCTCCTCACTACCACCACTGCCCCGGTCTGTGCTCTCTCTGGGCCTCCCACTCGATTTATTCTCCCCTCCTCACTACCACCACTGCCCCGGTCTGTGCTCTCTCTGGGCCTGTCACTCGATTTATTCTCCCTCCTCACTACCACCACTGCCCCGGTCTGTGGTCTCTCTGGGCCTGTCACTCGATTTATTCTCCCTCCTCACTACAACCACTGCCCCGGTCTGTGCTCTCTATGGGCCTCCCACTCGATTTATTCTCCCCTCCTCACTACCACCACTGCCCTGGTCTGTGCTCTCTCTGGGCCTGTCACTCGATTTATTCTCCCCTCCTCACTACCACCACTGACCCAGTCTGTGCTCTCTCTGGGCCTGTCACTCGATTTATTCTCCCTCCTCACTACCACCACTGCCCCGGTCTGTGCTCTCTCTGGGCCTCCCACTCGATTTATTCTCCCCTCCTCACTACCACCACTGCCCCGGTCTGTGCTCTCTCTGGGCCTCCCACTCGATTTATTCTCCCTCCTCACTACCACCACTGCCCCGGTCTGTGCTCTCTCTGGGCCTGTCACTCGATTTATTCTCCCTCCTCACTACCACCACTGCCCCGGTCTGTGCTCTCTCTGGGCCTGTCACTCGATTTATTCTCCCTCCTCACTACCACCACTGCCCCTGTCTGTGCTCTCTCTGGGCCTGTCACTCGATTTATTCTCCCTCCTCACTACCACCACTGCCCCGGTCTGTGCTCTCACTGGGCCTCCCACTCGATTTATTCTCCCTCCTCACTACCACCACTGCCCCGGTCTGTGCTCTCTCTGCGCCTCCCACTCGATTTATTCTCCCCTCCTCACTACCACCACTGCCCCGGTCTGTGCTCTCTCTGGGCCTGTCACTCGATTTATTCTCCCTCCTCACTACCACCACTGCCCCGGTCCGTGCTCTCTCTGGGCCTGTCACTCGATTTATTCTCCCTCCTCACTACCACCACTGCCCCGGTCTGTGCTCTCTCTGGGCCTGTCACTCGATTTATTCTCCCTCCTCACTACCACCACTGCCCCGGTCTGTGCTCTCTCTGGGTCTCCCACTCGATTTATTCTCCCCTCCTCACTACCACCACTGCCCCGGTCTGTGCTCTCTCTGGGCCTCCCACTCGATTTATTCTCCCTCCTCACTACCACCACTGCCCCGGTCTGTGCTCTCTCTGGGCCTCCCACTCGATTTATTCTCCCCTCCTCACTACCACCACTGCCCCGGTCTGTGCTCTCTCTGGGCCTCCCACTCGATTTATTCTTCCCTCCTCACTACCACCACTGCCCCGGTCTGTGCTCTCTCTGGGCCTCCCACTCGATTTATTCTCCCCTCCTCACTACCACCACTGCCCCGGTCTGTGCTCTCTCTGGGCCTCCCACTCGATTTATTCTCCCCTCCTCACTACCACCACTGCCCCGGTCTGTGCTCTCTCTGGGCCTGTCACTCGATTTATTCTCCCCTCCTCACTACCACCACTGCCCCGGTCTGTGCTCTCTCTGGGCCTCCCACTAGATTTATTCTCCCTCCTCACTACCACCACTGCCCCGGTCTGTGCTCTCTCTGGGCCTCCCACTCGATTTATGCTCCCTCATCACTACCACCACTGCCCCGGTCTGTGCTCTCTCTGGGCCTCCCACTCGATTTATTCTCCCTCCTCACTACCACCACTGCCCCGGTCTGTGCTCTCTCTGGGCCTCCCACTCAATTTATTCTCCCTCCTCACTACCACCACTGCCCCGGTCTGTGCTCTCTCTGGGCCTGTCACTCGATTTATTCTCACTCCTCACTACCACCACTGCCCCGGTCTGTTCTCTCTCTGGGCCTGTCACTCGATTTATTCTCCCCTCCTCACTACCACCACTGCCCCGGTCTGTGCTCTCTCTGGGCCTCCCACTCGATTTATTCTCCCTCCTCACTACCACCACTGCCCCGGTCTGTGCTCTCTCTGGGCCTGTCACTCGATTTATTCTCCCTCCTTACTACCACCACTGCCCCGGTCTGTGCTCTCTCTGGGTGTCCCACTCGATTTATTCTCCCCTCCTCACTACTGCCTCGGTCTGTGCTCTCTCTGGGCCTGTCACTCGATTTATTCTCCCTCCTCACTACTGCCTCGGTCTGTGCTCTCTCTGGGCCTGTCACTCGATTTATTCTCCCTCCTCACTACCACCACTGCCCCGGTCTGTGCTCTCTCTGGGCCTCCCACTCGAATTATTCTCCCTCCTCACTACCACCACTGCCCCGGTCTGTGCTCTCTCTGGGCATCCCACTCGATTTATTCTCCCTCCTCACTACTGCCTCGGTCTGTGCTCTCTCTGGGCCTGTCACTCGATTTATTCTCCCTCCTCACTACCACCACTGCCCCGGTCTGTGCTCTCTCTGGGCCTCCCACTCGATTTATTCTCCCTCCTCACTACCACCACTGCCCCGGTCTGTGGTCTCTCTGGGCCTGTCACTCGATTTATTCTCCCTCCTCACTACAACCACTGCCCCGGTCTGTGCTCTCTCTGGGCCTCCCACTCGATTTATTCTCCCCTCCTCACTACCACCACTGCCCTGGTCTGTGCTCTCTCTGGGCCTGTCACTCGATTTATTCTCCCCTCCTCACTACCACCACTGACCCAGTCTGTGCTCTCTCTGGGCCTGTCACTCGATTTATTCTCCACTCCTCATTACCACCACTGCCCCGGTCTGTGCTCTCTCTGGGCCTCCCACTCGATTTATTCTCCCTCCTCACTACCACCACTGCCCCGGTCTGTGCTCTCTCTGGGCCTCCCACTCGATTTATTCTCCCCTCCTCACGACCACCACTGCCCCGGTCTGTGCTCTCTCTGGGCCTGTCACTCGATTTATTCTCCCTCCTCACTACCACCACTGCCCCGGTCTGTGCTCTCTCTGGGCCTGTCACTCGATTTATTCTCCCTCCTCACTACCACCACTGCCCCTGTCTGTGCTCTCTCTGGGCCTGTCACTCGATTTATTCTCCCCTCCTCACTACCACCACTGCCCCGGTCTGTGCTCTCACTGGGCCTCCCACTCGATTTATTCTCCCTCCTCACTACCACCACTGCCCCGGTCTGTGCTCTCTCTGGGCCTGTCACTCGATTTATTCTCCCTCCTCACTACCACCACTGCCCCGGTCTGTGCTCTCTCTGGGCCTGTCACTCGATTTATTCTCCCTCCTCACTACCACCACTGCCCCGGTCCGTGCTCTCTCTGGGCCTGTCACTCGATTTATTCTCCCTCCTCACTACCACCACTGCCCCGGTCTGTGCTCTCTCTGGGCCTGTCACTCGATTTATTCTCCCTCCTCACTACCACCACTGCCCCGGTCTGTGCTCTCTCTGGGCCTCCCACTCGATTTATTCTCCCCTCCTCACTACCACCACTGCCCCGGTCTGTGCTCTCTCTGGGCCTCCCACTCGATTTATTCTTCCCTCCTCACTACCACCACTGCCCCGGTCTGTGCTCTCTCTGGGCCTCCCACTCGATTTATTCTCCCCTCCTCACTACCACCACTGCCCCGGTCTGTGCTCTCTCTGGGCCTCCCACTCGATTTATTCTCCCTCCTCACTACCACCACTGCCCCGGTCTGTGCTCTCTCTGGGCCTCCCACTCGATTTATTCTCCCCTCCTCACTACCATCACTGCCCCGGTCTGTGCTCTCTCTGGGCCTGTCACTCGATTTATTCTCCCCTCCTCACTACCACCACTGCCCCGGTCTGTGCTCTCTCTGGGCCTCCCATTCGATTTATTCTCCCTCCTCACTACCACCACTGCCCCGGTCTGTGCTCTCTCTGGGCCTCCCACTCGATTTATTCTCCCTCATCACTACCACCACTGCCCCGGTCTGTGCTCTCTCTGGGCCTCCCACTCGATTTATTCTCCCTCCTCACTACCACCACTGCCCCAGTCTGTGCTCTCTCTGGGCCTCCCACTCGATTTATTCTCCCTCCTCACTACCACCACTGCCCCGGTCTGTGCTCTCTCTGGGCCTGTCACTCGATTTATTCTCACTCCTCACTACCACCACTGCCCCGGTCTGTGCTCTCTCTGGGCCTGTCACTCGATTTATTCTCCCCTCCTCACTACCACCACTGCCGCGATCTGTGCTCTCTCTGGGCCTCCCACTCGATTTATTCTCCCTACTCACTACCACCACTGCCCCGGTCTGTGCTCTCTCTGGGCCTGTCACTCGATTTATTCTCCCTCCTTACTACCACCACTGCCCCGGTCTGTGCTCTCTCTGGGCGTCCCACTCGATTTATTCTCCCCTCCTCACTACTGCCTCGGTCTGTGCTCTCTCTGTGCCTGTCACTCGATTTATTCTCCCTCCTCACTACTGCCTCGGTCTGTGCTCTCTCTGGGCCTGTCACTCGATTTATTCTCCCTCCTCACTACCACCACTGCCCCGGTCTGTGCTCTCTCTGGGCCTCCCACTCGAATTATTCTCCCTCCTCACTACCACCACTGCCCCGGTCTGTGCTCTCTCTGGGCATCCCACTCGATTTATTCTCCCTCCTCACTACTGCCTCGGTCTGTGCTCTCTCTGGGCCTGTCACTCGATTTATTCTCCCTCCTCACTACCACCACTGCCCCGGTCTGTGCTCTCTCTGGGCCTGTCACTCGATTTATTCTCCCTCCTCACTACCACCACTGTCCCGGTCTGTGGTCTCTCTGGGCCTGTCACTCGATTTATTCTCCCTCCTCACTACCACCACTGCCCCGGTCTGTGCTCTCTCTGGGCCTGTCACTCGATTTATTCTCCCTCCTCACTACCACCACTGCCCCGGTCTGTGCTCTCTCTGGGCCTGTCACTCGATTTATTCTCCCCTCCTCACTACCACCACTGCCCCGGTCTGTGCTCTCTCTGGGCCTCCCACTCGATTTATTCTCCCCTCCTCACTACCACCACTGCCCCGGTCTGTGCTCTCTCTGGGCCTGTCACTCGATTTATTCTCCCCTCCTCACTACCACCACTGACCCAGTCTGTGCTCTCTCTGGGCCTGTCACTCGATTTATTCTCCCCTCCTCATTACCACCACTGCCCCGGTCTGTGCTCTCTCTGGGCCTCCCACTCGATTTATTCTCCCTCCTCACTACCACCACTGCCCCGGTCTGTGCTCTCTCTGGGCTTGTCACTCGATTTATTCTCCCTCCTCACTACCACCACTGCCCCGGTCTGTGCTCTCTCTGGGCCTGTCACTCGATTTATTCTCCCTCCTACTACCACCACTGCCCCGGTCTGTGCTCTCTCTGGGCCTGTCACTCGATTTATTCTCCCTTCTCACTACCACCACTGCCCCGGTCTGTGCTCTCTCTGGGCCTGTCACTCGATTTATTCTCCCTCCTCACTACCACCACTGCCCCGGTCTGTGCTCTCTCTGGGCCTGTCACTCGATTTATTCTCCCTCCTCACTACCACCACTGCCCCGGTCTGTGCTCTCTCTGGGCCTGTCACTCGATTTATTCTCCCTCCTACTACCACCACTGCCCCGGTCTGTTCTCTCTCTGGGCCTGTCACTCGATTTATTCTCCCTCCTCACTACCACCACTGCCCCGGTCTGTGCTCTCTCTGGGCCTGTCACCCGATTTATTCTCCCTCCTCATTACCACCACTGCCCCAGTCTGTGCTCTCTCTGGGCCTCCCACTCGATTTATTCTCCCTACTCACTACCACCACTGCCCCGGTCTGTGCTCTCTCTGGGCCTCCCACTCGATTTATTCTCCCTCCTCACTACCACCACTGCCCCGGTCTGTGCTCTCTCTGGGCCTCCCACTCGATTTATTCTCCCCTCCTCACGACCACCACTGCCCCGGTCTGTGCTCTCTCTGGGCCTGTCACTCGATTTATTCTCCCCTCCTCACTACCACCACTGCCCCGGTCTGTGCTCTCTCTGGGCCTGTCACTCGATTTATTCTCCCCTCCTCACTACCACCACTGCCCCGGTCTGTGCTCTCTCTGGGCCTGTCACTCGATTTATTCTCCCTCCTCACTACCACCACTGCCCCAGTCTGTGCTCTCTCTGGGCCTCCCACTCGATTTATTCTCCCTCCTCACTACCACCACTGCCCCGGTCTGTGCTCTCTCTGGGCCTCCCACTCGATTTATTCTCCCTCCTCACTACCACCACTGCCCCGGTCTGTGCTCTGTCTGGGCCTGTCACTCGATTTATTCTCCCTCCTCACTACCACCACTGCCCCGGTCTGTGCTCTCTCTGGGCCTCCCACTCGATTTATTCTCCCTCCTCACTACCACCACTGCCCCGGTCTGTGCTCTCTCTGAGCCTGTCACTCGATTTATTCTCCCTCCTCACTACCACCACTGCCCCGGTCTGTGCTCTCTCTGGGCCTCCCACTCGATTTATTCTCCCTCCTCACTACCACCACTGCCCCGGTCTGTGCTCTCTCTGGGCCTCCCACTCGATTTATTCTCCCTCCTCACTACCACCACTGTCCAGGTCTGTGCTCTCTCTGGGCCTGTCACTCGATTTATTCTCCCCTCCTCACTACCACCACTGCCCGGTCTGTGCTCTCTCTGGGCCTCCCACTCGATTTATTCTCCCTCCTCACGACCATCACTGCCCCGGTCTGTGCTCTCTCTCTGGGCCTGTCACTCGATTTATTCTCCCTCCTCACTACCACCACTGCCCCGGTCTGTGCTCTCTCTGGGCCTGTCACTCGATTTATTCTCCGTCCTCACTACCACCACTGCCCCGGTCTGTGCTCTCACTGGGCGTTTCACTCGATTTATTCTCACTCCTCACTACCACCACTGCCCCGGTCTGTGCTCTCTCTGGGCCTGTCACTCGATTTATTCTCCCCTCCGCACTACCACCACTGCCCCGGTCTGTGCTCTCTCTGGGCCTCCCACTCGATTTATTCTCCCTCCTCACTACCACCACTGCCCCGGTCTGTGCTCTCTCTGGGCGTTTCACTCGATTTATTCTCCCCTCCTCACTACCACCACTGCCCCGGTCTGTGCTCTCTCTGGGCCTCCCACTCGATTTATTCTCCCTCCTCACTACCACCACTGCCCCGGTCTGTGCTCTCTCTGGGCCTCCCACTCGATTTATTCTCCCTCCTCACTACCACCACTGCCCCGGTCTGTGCTCTCTCTGGGCCTGTCACTCGATTTATTCTCACTCCTCACTACCACCACTGCCCCGGTCTGTGCTCTCTCTGGGCCTGTCACTCGATTTATTCTCCCCTCCTCACTACCACCACTGCCGCGATCTGTGCTCTCTCTGGGCCTCCCACTCGATTTATTCTCCCTACTCACTACCACCACTGCCCCGGTCTGTGCTCTCTCTGGGCCTGTCACTCGATTTATTCTCCCTCCTTACTACCACCACTGCCCCGGTCTGTGCTCTCTCTGGGCGTCCCACTCGATTTATTCTCCCCTCCTCACTACTGCCTCGGTCTGTGCTCTCTCTGGGCCTGTCACTCGATTTATTCTCCCTCCTCACTACTGCCTCGGTCTGTGCTCTCTCTGGGCCTGTCACTCGATTTATTCTCCCTCCTCACTACCACCACTGCCCCGGTCTGTGCTCTCTCTGGGCCTCCCACTCGAATTATTCTCCCTCCTCACTACCACCACTGCCCCGGTCTGTGCTCTCTCTGGGCATCCCACTCGATTTATTCTCCCTCCTCACTACTGCCTCGGTCTGTGCTCTCTCTGGGCCTGTCACTCGATTTATTCTCCCTCCTCACTACCACCACTGCCCCGGTCTGTGCTCTCTCTGGGCCTGTCACTCGATTTATTCTCCCTCCTCACTACCACCACTGTCCCGGTCTGTGGTCTCTCTGGGCCTGTCACTCGATTTATTCTCCCTCCTCACTACAACCACTGCCCCGGTCTGTGCTCTCTCTGGGCCTCCCACTCGATTTATTCTCCCCTCCTCACTACCACCACTGCCCCGGTCTGTGCTCTCTCTGTGCCTGTCACTCGATTTATTCTCCCCTCCTCACTACCACCACTGACCCAGTCTGTGCTCTCTCTGGGCCTGTCACTCGATTTATTCTCCCCTCCTCATTACCACCACTGCCCCGGTCTGTGCTCTCTCTGGGCCTCCCACTCGATTTATTCTCCCTCCTCACTACCACCACTGCCCCGGTCTGTGCTCTCTCTGGGCTTGTCACTCGATTTATTCTCCCTCCTCACTACCACCACTGCCCCGGTCTGTGCTCTCTCTGGGCCTGTCACTCGATTTATTCTCCCTCCTACTACCACCACTGCCCCGGTCTGTGCTCTCTCTGGGCCTCCCACTCGATTTATTCTCCCCTCCTCACTACCACCACTGCCCCGGTCTGTGCTCTCTCTGGGCCTCCCACTCGATTTATTCTCCCTCCTCACTACCACCACTGCCCCGGTCTGTGCTCTCTCTGGGCCTGTCACTCGATTTATTCTCCCTTCTCACTACCACCACTGCCCCGGTCTGTGCTCTCTCTGGGCCTGTCACTCGATTTATTCTCCCTCCTCACTACCACCACTGCCCCGGTCTGTGCTCTCTCTGGGCCTGTCACTCGATTTATTCTCCCTCCTCACTACCACCACTGCCCCGGTCTGTGCTCTCTCTGGGCCTGTCACTCGATTTATTCTCCCTCCTACTACCACCACTGCCCCGGTCTGTGCTCTCTCTGGGCCTGTCACTCGATTTATTCTCCCTCCTCACTACCACCACTGCCCCGGTCTGTGCTCTCTCTGGGCCTGTCACCCGATTTATTCTCCCTCCTCACTACCACCACTGCCCCAGTCTGTGCTCTCTCTGGGCCTCCCACTCGATTTATTCTCCCTACTCACTACCACCACTGCCCCGGTCTGTGCTCTCTCTGGGCCTCCCACTCGATTTATTCTCCCTCCTCACTACCACCACTGCCCCGGTCTGTGCTCTCTCTGGGCCTCCCACTCGATTTATTCTCCCCTCCTCACGACCACCACTGCCCCGGTCTGTGCTCTCTCTGGGCCTGTCACTCGATTTATTCTCCCCTCCTCACTACCACCACTGCCCCGGTCTGTGCTCTCTCTGGGCCTGTCACTCGATTTATTCTCCCCTCCTCACTACCACCACTGCCCCGGTCTGTGCTCTCTCTGGGCCTGTCACTCGATTTATTCTCCCTCCTCACTACCACCACTGCCCCGGTCTGTGCTCTGTCTGGGCCTGTCACTCGATTTATTCTCCCTCCTCACTACCACCACTGCCCCGGTCTGTGCTCTCTCTGGGCCTGTCACTCGATTTATTCTCCCCTCCTCACTACCACCACTGCCCCGGTCTGTGCTCTCTCTGGGCCTCCCACTCGATTTATTCTCCCTCCTCACTACCACCACTGCCCCGGTCTGTGCTCTCTCTGAGCCTGTCACTCGATTTATTCTCCCTCCTCACTACCACCACTGCCCCGGTCTGTGCTCTCTCTGGGCCTCCCACTCGATTTATTCTCCCTCCTCACTACCACCACTGCCCCGGTCTGTGCTCTCTCTGGGCCTCCCACTCGATTTATTCTCCCTCCTCACTACCACCACTGCCCAGGTCTGTGCTCTCTCTGGGCCTGTCACTCGATTTATTCTCCCCTCCTCACTACCACCACTGCCCGGTCTGTGCTCTCTCTGGGCCTCCCACTCGATTTATTCTCCCTCCTCACTACCATCACTGCCCCGGTCTGTGCTCTCTCTCTGGGCCTGTCACTCGATTTATTCTCCCTCCTCACTACCACCACTGCCCCGGTCTGTGCTCTCTCTGGGCCTGTCACTCGATTTATTCTCCGTCCTCACTACCACCACTGCCCCGGTCTGTGCTCTCACTGGGCGTTTCACTCGATTTATTCTCACTCCTCACTACCACCACTGCCCCGGTCTGTGCTCTCTCTGGGCCTGTCACTCGATTTATTCTCCCCTCCGCACTACCACCACTGCCCCGGTCTGTGCTCTCTCTGGGCCTCCCACTCGATTTATTCTCCCTCCTCACTACCACCACTGCCCCGGTCTGTGCTCTCTCTGGGCGTTTCACTCGATTTATTCTCCCCTCCTCACTACCACCACTGCCCCGGTCTGTGCTCTCTCTGGGCCTGTCACTCGATTTATTCTCCCTCCTCACTACCACCACTGCCCCGGTCTGTGCTCTCTCTGGGCCTCCCACTCGATTTATTCTCCCTCCTCACTACCACCACTGCCCCGGTCTGTGCTCTCTCTGGGCCTCCCACTCGATTTATTCTCCCTCCTCACTACCACCACTGCCCCGGTCTGTGCTCTCTCTGGGCCTGTCATTCGATTTATTCTCCCTCCTCACTACCACCACTGCCCCGGTCTGTGCTCTCTCTGGGCCTGTCACTCGATTTATTCTCCCCTCCTCACTACCACCACTGCCCCGGTCTGTGCTCTCTCTGGGCCTGTCATTCGATTTATTCTCCCTCCTCACTACCACCACTGCCCCGGTCTGTGCTCTCTCTGGGCCTCCCACTCGATTTATTCTCCCTCCTCACTACCATCACTGCCCCGGACTGTGCTCTCTCTGGGCCTGTCACTCGATTTATTCTCCGTCCTCACTACCACCACTGCCCCGGTCTGTGCTCTCTCTGGGCCTGTCACTCGATTTATTCTCCCTCCTCACTACCACCACTGCCCCGGTCTGTGCTCTCTCTGGGCCTCCCACTCGATTTATTCTCCCCTCCTCACTACCACCACTGCCCCGGTCTGTGCTCTCTCTGGGCCTCCCACTCGATTTATTCTCCCTCCTCACTACTACCACTGCCCCGGTCTGTGCTCTCTCTGGGCCTCCCACTCGATTTATTCTCCCTCCTCACTACCACCACTGCCCCGGTCTGTGCTCTCTCTGGGCCTGTCACTCGATTTATTCTCCCTCCTCACTACCACCACTGCCCCGGTCTGTGCTCTCTCTGGGCCTCCCATTCGATTTATTCTCCCCTCCTCACTACCACCACTGCCCCGGTCTGTGCTCTCTCTGGGCCTGTCACTCGATTTATTCTCCCCTCCTCACTACCACCACTGCCCCGGTCTGTGCTCTCTCTGGGCCTGCCACTCGGTTTATTCTCCCTCCTACTATCACCACTGCCCCGGTCTGTGCTCTCTCTGGGCCTGTCACTCGATTTATTCTCCCTCCTCACTACCACCACTGCCCCGGTCTGTGCTCTCTCTGGGCCTCCCACTCGATTTATTCTCTCTCCTCACTACCACCACTGCCCCGGTCTGTGCTCTCTCTGGGCCTCCCACTCGATTTATTCTCTCTCCTCACTACCACCACTGCCCCGGTCTGTGCTCTCTCTGGGCATCCCACTCGATTTATTCTCCCTCCTCACTACCACCACTGCCCCGGTCTGTGCTCTCTCTGGGCCTCCCACTCGATTTATTCTCCCTCCTCACTACCACCACTGCCCCGGTCTGTGCTCTCTCTGGGCCTGTCACTCGATTTATTCTCCCTCCTCACTACCACCACTGCCCCGGTCTGTGCTCTCTCTGGGCCTCCCACTCGATTTATTCTCCCTCCTCACTACCACCACTGCCCCGGTCTGTGCTCTCTCTGGGCCACCCACTCGATTTATTCTCCCCTCCTCACTACCACCACTGCCCCGGTCTGTGCTCTCTCTGGGCCTCCCACTCGATTTATTCTCCCCTCCTCACTACCACCACTGCCCCGGTCTGTGCTCTCTCTGGGCCTCCCACTCGATTTATTCTCCCTCCTCACTACCACCACTGCCCCGGTCTGTGCTCTCTCTGGGCCTGTCACTCGATTTATTCTCCCTCCTCACTACCACCACTGCCCCGGTCTGTGCTCTCTCTGGGCCTGTCACTCGATTTATTCTCCCTCCTCACTACCACCACTGCCCCGGTCTGTGCACTCTCTGGGCCTGTCATTCGATTTATTCTCCCTCCTCACTACCACCACTGCCCCAGTCTGTGCTCTCTCTGGGCCTCCCACTCGATTTATTCTCCCTCCTCACTACCACCACTGCCCCGGTCTGTGCTCTCTCTGGGCCTCCCACTCGATTTATTCTCCCTACTCACTACCACCACTGCCCCGGTCTGTGCTCTCTCTGGGCCTGTCACTCGATTTATTCTCCCTCCTCACTACCACCACTGCCCCGGTCTGTGCTCTCTCTGGGCATCCCACTCGATTTATTCTCCCTCCTCACTACCACCACTGCCCCGGTCTGTGCTCTCTCTGGGCCTGTCACTCGATTTATTCTCCCTCCTCACTACCACCACTGCCCCGGTCTGTGCTCTCTCTGGGCATCCCACTCGATTTATTCTCCCTCCTCACTACCACCACTGCCCCGGTCTGTGCTCTCTCTGGGCCTCCCACTCGATTTATTCTCCCCTCCTCACTACCACCACTGCCCCGGTCTGTGCTCTCTCTGGGCCTGTCACTCGATTTATTCTCGCTCCTCACTACCACCACTGCCCCGGTCTGTGCTCTCTCTGGGCCTGTCACTCGATTTATTCTCCCTCCTCACTACCACCACTGCCCCAGTCTGTGCTCTCTCTGGGCCTCCCACTCGATTTATTCTCCCTACTCACTACCACCACTGCCCCGGTCTGTGCTCTCTCTGGGCCTCCCACTCGATTTATTCTCCCTCCTCACTACCACCACTGCCCCGGTCTGTGCTCTCTCTGGGCCTGTCACTCGATTTATTCTCCCCTCCTCACTACCACCACTGCCCCGGTCTGTGCTCTCTCTGGGCCTGTCACTCGATTTATTCTCCCTCCTCACTACCACCACTGCCCCGGTCTGTGCTCTCTCTGGGCCTGTCACTCGATTTATTCTCCCCTCCTCACTACCACCACTGCTCCGGTCTGTGCTCTCTCTGGGCCTGTCACTCGATTTATTCTCCCTCCTCACTACCACCACTGCCCCGGTCTGTGCTCTCTCTGGGCCTGTCACTCGATTTATTCTCCCTCCTCACTACCACCACTGCCCCGGTCTGTGCTCTCTCTGGGCCTCCCACTCGATTTATTCTTCCTCCTCACTACCACCACTGCCCCGGTCTGTGCTCTCTCTGGGCCTGTCACTCGATTTATTCTCCCCTCCTCACTACCACCACTGCCCCGGTCTGTGCTCACTCTGGGCCTCCCACTCGATTTATTCTCCCTCCTCACTACCATCACTGCCCCGGTCTGTGCTCTCTCTGGGCCTGTCACTCGATTTATTCTCCCCTCCTCACTACCACCACTGCCCCGGTCTGTGCTCTCTCTGGGCCTGTCACTCGATTTATTCTCCCTCCTCACTACCACCACTGCCCCAGTCTGTGCTCTCTCTGGGCCTGTCACTCGATTTATTCTCCCTCCTCACTACTACACTGCCCCGGTCTGTGCTCTCTCTGGGCCTTCCACTCGATTTATTCTCCCTCCTCACTACCACCACTGCCCCAGTCTGTGCTCTCTCTGGGCCTCCCACTCGATTTATTCTCCCTACTCACTACCACCACTGCTCCGGTCTGTGCTCTCTCTGGGCCTGTCACTCGATTTATTCTCCCTCCTCACTACCACCACTGCCCCGGTCTGTGCTTTCTCTGGGCCTGTCACTCGATTTATTCTCCCTCCTCACTACCACCAGTGCCCCGGTCTGTGCTCTCTCTGGGCCTGTCACTCGATTTATTCTCCATCCTCAATACCACCACTGCCCCGGTCTGTGCTCTCACTGGGCCTGTCACTCGATTTATTCTCCCTCATCACTACCACCACTGCCCCAGTCTGTGCTCTCTCTGGGCCTCCCACTCGATTTATTCTCCCTCCTCACTACCACCACTGCCCCGGTCTGTGCTCTCTCTGGGCCTCCCACTCGATTTATTCTCCCTCCTCACTACCACCACTGCCCCGGTCTGTGCTCTCTCTGGGCCTCCCACTCGATTTATTCTCCCCTCCTCACTATCACCACTGCCCCGGTCTGTGCTCTCTCTGGGCCTGTCACTCGGTTTATTCTCCCCTCCTCACTACCACCACTGCCCCGGTCTGTGCTCTCTCTGGGCCTGTCACTCGATTTATTCTCCCTCCTCACTACCACCACTGCCCCGGTCTGTGCTCTCTCTGGGCCTGTCACTCGATTTATTCTCCCTCCTCACTACCACCACTGCCCCGGTCTGTGCTCTCTCTGGGCCTCCCACTCGATTTATTCTCCCTCCTCACTACCACCACTGCCCCGGTCTGTGCTCTCTCTGGGCCTCCCACTCGATTTATTCTTCCTCCTCACTACCACCACTGCCCCGGTCTGTGCTCTCTCTGGGCCTGTCACTCGATTTATTGTCCCTCCTCACTACCACCACTGCCCCGGTCTGTGCTCTCTCTGGGCCTGTCACTCGATTTATTCTCCCTCCTCACTACCACCACTGCCCCGGTCTGTGCTCTCTCTGGGCCTCCCACTCGATTTATTCTACCTCCTCACTACCACCACTGCCCCGGTCTGTGCTCTCTCTGGGCCTGTCACTCGATTTATTCTCCCTCCTCACTACCACCACTGCCCCGGTCTGTGCTCTCTCTGGGCCTGTCACTCGATTTATTCTCCCTCCTCACTATCACCACTGCCCCGGTCTGTGCTCTCTCTGGGCCTGTCACTCGATTTATTCTCCGTCCTCACTACCACCACTGCCCCGGTCTGTGCTCTCACTGGGCGTTTCACTCGATTTATTCTCACTCCTCACTACCACCACTGCCCCGGTCTGTGCTCTCTCTGGGCCTGTCACTCGATTTATTCTCCCTCCTCACTACCACCACTGCCCCGGTCTGTGCTCTCTCTGGGCCTGTCACTCGATTTATTCTCCCTACTCACTACCACCACTGCCCCGGTCTGTGCTCTCTCTGGGCCTCCCACTCGATTTATTCTCCCCTCCTCACTACCACCACTGCCCCGGTCTGTGCTCTCTCTGGGCCTGTCACTCGATTTATTCTCTCTCCTCACTACCACCACTGCCCCAGTCTGTGCTCTCTCTGGGCCTCCCACTCGATTTATTCTCCCCTCCTCACTACCACCACTGCCCCGGTCTGTGCTCTCTCTGGGCCTCCCACTCGATTTATTCTCCCCTCCTCACTACCACCACTGCCCCGGTCTGTGCTCTCTCTGGGCCTCCCACTCAATTTATTCTCCCTCCTCACTACCACCACTGCCCCGGTCTGTGCTCTCTCTGGGCCTCCCACTCGATTTATTCTCCCTCCTCACTACCACCACTGCCCCGGTCTGTGCTCTCTCTGGGCCTGTCACTCGATTTATTCTCCCCTCCTCACTACCACCACTGCCCCGGTCTGTGCTCTCTCTGGGCCTCCCACTCGATTTATTCTCCCTCCTCACTACCACCACTGCCCCGGTCTGTGCTCTCTCTGGGCCTCCCACTCGATTTATTCTCCCTCCTCACTACCACCACTGCCCCGGTCTGTGCTCTCTCTGGGCCTGTCACTCGATTTATTCTCCCCTCCTCACGACCACCACTGCCCCGGTCTGTGCTCTCTCTGGGCCTGTCACTCGATTTATTCTCCCTCCTCACTACCACCACTGCCCCGGTCTGTGCTCTCTCTGGGCCTGTCACTCGATTTATTCTCCCTCCTCACTACCACCACTGCCCCGGTCTGTGCTCTCTCTGGGCCTGTCACTCGATTTATTCTCCCTCCTCACTACCACCACTGCCCCGGTCTGTGCTCTCTCTGGGCCTGTCACTCGATTTATTCTCCCTGCTCACTACCACCACTGCCCCGGTCTGTGCTCACTCTGGGCCTGTCACTCGATTTATTCTCCCTCCTCACTACCACCACTGCCCCTGTCTGTGCTCTCTCTGGGCCTGTCACTCGATTTATTCTCCCCTCCTCACTACCACCACTGCCCCGGTCTGTGCTCTCACTGGGCCTCCCACTCGATTTATTCTCCCTCCTCACTACCACCACTGCTCCGGTCTGTGCTCTCTCTGCGCATGTCACTCGATTTATTCTCCCTCCTCACTACCACCACTGCCCCGGTCTGTGCTCTCTCTGCGCCTCCCACTCGATTTATTCTCCCTCCTCACTACCACCACTGCCCCGGTCTGAGCTCTCTCTGGGCCTGTCACTCGATTTATTCTCCCTCCTCACTACCACCACTGCCCCGGTCCGTGCTCTCTCTGGGCCTGTCACTCGATTTATTCTCCCTCCTCACTACCACCACTGCCCCGGTCTGTGCTCTCTCTGGGCCTGTCACTCGATTTATTCTCCCTCCTCACTACCACCACTGCCCCGGTCTGTGCTCTCTCTGGGCCTGTCACTCGATTTATTCTCCCTCCTCACTATCACCACTGCCCCGGTCTGTGCTCTCTCTGGGCCTGTCACTCGATTTATTCTCCCCTCCTCACTACCACCACTGCCCAGGTCTGTGCTCTCTCTGGGCCTCCCACTAGATTTATTCTCCCTCCTCACTACCACCACTGCCCCGGTCTGTGCTCTCTCTGGGCCTCCCACTCGATTTATTCTCCCTCCTCACTACCACCACTGCCCAGGTCTGTGCTCTCTCTGGGCCTGTCACTCGATTTATTCTCCCCTCCTCACTACCACCATTGCCCGGTCTGTGCTCTCTCTGGGCCTCCCACTCGATTTATTCTCCCTCCTCACTACCATCACTGCCCCGGTCTGTGCTCTCTCTGGGCCTGTCACTCGATTTATTCTCCCTCCTCACTACCACCACTGCCCCGGTCTGTGCTCTCTCTGGGCCTGTCACTCGATTTATTCTCCCTCCTCACTATCACCACTGCCCCGGTCTGTGCTCTCTCTGGGCCTGTCACTCGATTTATTCTCCGTCCTCACTACCACCACTGCCCCGGTCTGTGCTCTCACTGGGCGTTTCACTCGATTTATTCTCACTCCTCACTACCACCACTGCCCCGGTCTGTGCTCTCTCTGGGCCTCCCACTCGATTTATTCTCCCTCCTCACTACCACCACTGCCCCGGTCTGTGCTCTCTCTGGGCCTCCCACTCGATTTATTCTCCCTCCTCACTACCACCACTGCCCCGGTCTGTGCTCTCTCTGCGCCTGTCACTCGATTTATTCTCCCTCCTCACTACCACCACTGCCCCGGTCTGTGCTCTCTCTGGGCCTGTCACTCGATTATTCTCCCCTCCTCACTACCACCACTGCCCCGGTCTGTGCTCTCTCTGGGCCTCCCACTCGATTTATTCTCCCTCCTCACTACCACCACTGCCCCGGTCTGTGCTCTCTCTGGGCCTGTCACTCGATTTATTCTCACTCCTCACTACCACCACTGCCCCGGTCTGTGCTCTCTCTGGGCCTCCCACTCGATTTATTCTCCCCTCCTCACTACCATCACTGCCCCGGTCTGTGCTCTCTCTGGGCCTGTCACTCGATTTATTCTCCCTCCTCACTACCACCACTGCCCTGGTCTGTGCTCTCTCTGGGCCTGTCACTCGATTTATTCTCCCTCCTCACTACCACCACTGCCCCGGTCTGTGCTCTCTCTGGGCCTGTCACTCGATTTATTCTCCCTCCTCACTACCACCACTGCCCCAGTCTGTGCTCTCTCTGGGCCTGCCACTCGATTTATTCTCCCTCCTCACTATCACCACTGCCACGGTCTATGCTCTCTCTGGGCCTGTCACTCGATTTATTCTCCCTCCTACTACCACCACTGCCCGGGTCTGTGCTCTCTCTGGGCCTCCCACTCGATTTATTCTCCCTCCTCACTACCACCACTGCCCCGGTCTGTGCTCTCTCTGGGCCTGTCACTCGATTTATTCTCCCTCCTACTACCACCACTGCCCGGGTCTGTGCTCTCTCTGGGCCTCCCACTCGATTTATTCTCCCTCCTCACTACCACCACTGCCCCGGTCTGTGCTCTCTCTGGGCCTCCCACTCGATTTATTCTCCCCTCCTCACGACCACCACTGCCCCGGTCTGTGCTCTCTCTGGGCCTGTCACTCGATTTATTCTCCCCTCCTCACTAGCACCACTGCCCCGGTCTGTGCTCTCTCTGGGCCTGTCACTCGATTTATTCTCCCTCCTCACTACCACCACTGCCCGGTCTGTGCTCTCTCTGGGCCTCCCACTCGATTTATTCTCCCCTCCTCACTACCACCACTGCCCCGGTCTGTGCTCTCTCTGGGCCTCCCACTCGATTTATTCTCCCTCCTCACTACCACCACTGCCTCGGTCTCTGCTCTCTCTGGGCCTCCCACTCGATTTATTCTCCCTCCTCACTACCACCACTGCCCCTGTCTGTGCTCTCTCTGGGCCTCCCACTCGATTTATTCTCCCCTCCTCACTACCACCACTGCCCCGGTCTGTGCTCTCTCTGGGCCTCCCACTCGATTTATTCTCCCCTCCTCACTACCACCACTGCCCCGGTCTGTGCTCTCTCTGGGCCTGTCACTCGATTTATTCTCCCCTCCTCACTACCACCACTGCCCAGGTCTGTGCTCTCTCTGGGCCTCCCACTAGATTTATTCTCCCTCCTCACTACCACCACTGCCCCGGTCTGTGCTCTCTCTGGGCCTCCCACTCGATTTATTCTCCCTCATCACTACCACCACTGCCCCGGTCTGTGCTCTCTCTGGGCCTCCCACTCGATTTATTCTCCCTCCTCACTACCACCACTGCCCCGGTCTGTGCTCTCTCTGGGCCTCCCACTCGATTTATTCTCCCTCCTCACTACCACCACTGCCCCGGTCTGTGCTCTCTCTGGGCCTGTCACTCGATTTATTCTCACTCCTCACTACCACCACTGCCCCGGTCTGTGCTCTCTCTGGGCCTGTCACTCGATTTATTCTCCCCTCCTCACTACCACCACTGCCCCGGTCTGTGCTCTCTCTGGGCCTCCCACTCGATTTATTCTCCCTCCTCACTACCACCACTGCCCCGGTCTGTGCTCTCTCTGGGCCTGTCACTCGATTTATTCTCCCTCCTTACTACCACCACTGCCCCGGTCTGTGCTCTCTCTGGGCGTCCCACTCGATTTATTCTCCCCTCCTCACTACTGCCTCGGTCTGTGCTCTCTCTGGGCCTGTCACTCGATTTATTCTCCCTCCTCACTACTGCCTCGGTCTGTGCTCTCTCTGGGCCTGTCACTCGATTTATTCTCCCTCCTCACTACCACCACTGCCCCGGTCTGTGCTCTCTCTGGGCCTCCCACTCGAATTATTCTCCCTCCTCACTACCACCACTGCCCCGGTCTGTGCTCTCTCTGGGCATCCCACTCGATTTATTCTCCCTCCTCACTACTGCCTCGGTCTGTGCTCTCTCTGGGCCTGTCACTCGATTTATTCTCCCTCCTCACTACCACCACTGCCCCGGTCTGTGCTCTCTCTGGGCCTGTCACTCGATTTATTCTCCCTCCTCACTACCACCACTGCCCCGGTCTGTGGTCTCTCTGGGCCTGTCACTCGATTTATTCTCCCTCCTCACTACAGCCACTGCCCCGGTCTGTGCTCTCTCTGGGCCTGTCACTCGATTTATTGTCCCTCCTCACTACCACCACTGCCCCGGTCTGTGCTCTCTCTGGGCCTCCCACTCGATTTATTCTCCCCTCCTCACTACCACCACTGCCCTGGTCTGTGCTCTCTCTGGGCCTGTCACTCGATTTATTCTCCCCTCCTCACTACCACCACTGACCCAGTCTGTGCTCTCTCTGGGCCTGTCACTCGATTTATTCTCCCCTCGTCATTACCACCACTGCCCCGGTCTGTGCTCTCTCTGGGCCTCCCACTCGATTTATTCTCCCTCCTCACTACCACCACTGCCCCGGTCTGTGCTCTCTCTGGGCCTGTCACTCGATTTATTCTCCCTCCTCACTACCACCACTGCCCCGGTCTGTGCTCTCTCTGGGCCTGTCACTCGATTTATTCTCCCTCCTACTACCACCACTGCCCCGGTCTGTGCTCTCTCTGGGCCTGTCACTCGATTTATTCTCCCTCCTCACTACCACCACTGCCCCGGTCTGTGCTCTCTCTGGGCCTGTCACTCGATTTATTCTCCCTCCTCACTACCACCACTGCCCCGGTCTGTGCTCTCTCTGGGCCTCCCACTCGATTTATTCTCCCTCCTCACTACCACCACTGCCCCAGTCTGTGCTCTCTCTGGGCCTCCCACTCGATTTATTCTCCCTACTCACTACCACCACTGCCCCGGTCTGTGCTCTCTCTGGGCCTCCCACTCGATTTATTGTCCCTCCTCACTACCACCACTGCCCCGGTCTGTGCTCTCTCTGGGCCTGTCACTCGATTTATTCTCCCTCCTCACTACCACCACTGCCCCGGTCTGTGCTCTCTCTGGGCCTGTCACTCGATTTATTCTCCCTCCTCACTACCACCACTGCCCCGGTCTGTGCTCTCTCTGGGCCTGTCACTCGATTTATTCTCCCCTCCTCACTACCACCACTGCCCCGGTCTGTGCTCTCTCTGGGCCTCCCACTCGATTTATTCTCCCTCCTCACTACCACCACTGCCCCGGTCTGTGCTCTCTCTGGGCCTGTCACTCGATTTATTCTCCCTCCTCACTACCACCACTGCCCCGGTCTGTGCTCTCTCTGGGCCTGTCACTCGATTTATTCTCCCTCCTCACTACCACCACTGCCCCGGTCTGTGCTCTCTCTGGGCCTCCCACTCGATTTATTCTCCCTCCTCACTACCACCACTGCCCAGGTCTGTGCTCTCTCTGGGCCTGTCACTCGATTTATTCTCCCCTCCTCACTACCACCACTGCCCGGTCTGTGCTCTCTCTGGGCCTCCCACTCGATTTATTCTCCCTCCTCACTACCACCACTGCCCCGGTCTGTGCTCTCTCTGGGCCTGTCACTCGATTTATTCTCCCTCCTCACTACCACCACTGCCCCGGTCTGTGCTCTCTCTGGGCCTGTCACTCGATTTATTCTCCGTCCTCACTACCACCACTGCCCCGGTCTGTGCTCTCACTGGGCGTTTCACTCGATTTATTCTCACTCCTCACTACCACCACTGCCCCGGTCTGTGCTCTCTCTGGGCCTCCCACTCGATTTATTCTCCCTCCTCACTACCACCACTGCCCCGGTCTGTGCTCTCTCTGGGCCTGTCACTCGATTTATTCTCCCTCCTCACTACCACCACTGCCCCGGTCTGTGCTCTCTCTGCGCCTGTCACTCGATTTATTCTCCCTCCTCACTACCACCACTGCCCCGGTCTGTGCTCTCTCTGGGCCTGTCACTCGATTATTCTCCCCTCCTCACTACCACCACTGCCCCGGTCTGTGCTCTCTCTGGGCCTCCCACTCGATTTATTCTCCCTCCTCACTACCACCACTGCCCCGGTCTGTGCTCTCTCTGGGCCTGTCACTCGATTTATTCTCACTCCTCACTACCACCACTGCCCCGGTCTCTGCTCTCTCTGGGCCTCCCACTCGATTTATTCTCCCTCCTCACTACCACCACTGCCCTGGTCTGTGCTCTCTCTGGGCCTGTCACTCGATTTATTCTCCCTCCTCACTACCACCACTGCCCCGGTCTGTGCTCTCTCTGGGCCTCCCACTTGATTTATTCTCCGTCCTCACTACCACCACTGCCCCGGTCTGTGCTCTCTCTGGGCCTGTCACTCGATTTATTCTCCCTCCTCACTACCACCACTGCCCCGGTCTGTGCTCTCTCTGGGCCTGCCACTCGATTTATTCTCCCTCCTCACTACCACCACTGCCCCGGTCTGTGCTCTCTCTGGGCCTGCCACTCGATTTATTCTCCCTCCTCACTATCACCACTGCCACGGTCTGTGCTCTCTCTGGGCCTGTCACTCGATTTATTCTCCCTCCTACTACCACCACTGCCCGGGTCTGTGCTCTCTCTGGGCCTCCCACTCGATTTATTCTCCCTCCTCACTACCACCACTGCCCCGGTCTGTGCTCTCTCTGGGCCTGTCACTCGATTTATTCTCATTCCTCACTACCACCACTGCCCCGGTCTCTGCTCTCTCTGGGCCTCCCACTCGATTTATTCTCCCTCCTCACTACCACCACTGCCCTGGTCTGTGCTCTCTCTGGGCCTGTCACTCGATTTATTCTCCCTCCTCACTACCACCACTGCCCCGGTCTGTGCTCTCTCTGGGCCTCCCACTTGATTTATTCTCCGTCCTCACTACCACCACTGCCCCGGTCTGTGCTCTCTCTGGGCCTGTCACTCGATTTATTCTCCCTCCTCACTACCACCACTGCCCCGGTCTGTGCTCTCTCTGGGCCTGCCACTCGATTTATTCTCCCTCCTCACTACCACCACTGCCCCGGTCTGTGCTCTCTCTGGGCCTGCCACTCGATTTATTCTCCCTCCTCACTATCACCACTGCCACGGTCTGTGCTCTCTCTGGGCCTGTCACTCGATTTATTCTCCCTCCTACTACCACCACTGCCCGGGTCTGTGCTCTCTCTGGGCCTCCCACTCGATTTATTCTCCCTCCTCACTACCACCACTGCCCCGGTCTGTGCTCTCTCTGGGCCTGTCACTCGATTTATTCTCCCTCCTACTACCACCACTGCCCGGGTCTGTGCTCTCTCTGGGCCTCCCACTCGATTTATTCTCCCTCCTCACTACCACCACTGCCCCGGTCTGTGCTCTCTCTGGGCCTCCCACTCGATTTATTCTCCCCTCCTCACGACCACCACTGCCCCGGTCTGTGCTCTCTCTGGGCCTGTCACTCGATTTATTCTCCCCTCCTCACTAGCACCACTGCCCCGGTCTGTGCTCTCTCTGGGCCTGTCACTCGATTTATTCTCCCTCCTCACTACCACCACTGCCCGGTCTGTGCTCTCTCTGGGCCTCCCACTCGATTTATTCTCCCCTCCTCACTACCACCACTGCCCCGGTCTGTGCTCTCTCTGGGCCTCCCACTCGATTTATTCTCCCTCCTCACTACCACCACTGTCCCGGTCTGTGCTCTCTCTGGGACTCCCACTCGATTTATTCTCCCTCCTCACTACCACCACTGCCCCTGTCTGTGCTCTCTCTGGGCCTCCCACTCGATTTATTCTCCCCTCCTCACTACCACCACTGCCCCGGTCTGTGCTCTCTCTGGGCCTCCCACTCGATTTATTCTCCCCTCCTCACTACCACCACTGCCCCGGTCTGTGCTCTCTCTGGGCCTGTCACTCGATTTATTCTCCCCTCCTCACTACCACCACTGCCCAGGTCTGTGCTCTCTCTGGGCCTCCCACTAGATTTATTCTCCCTCCTCACTACCACCACTGCCCCGGTCTGTGCTCTCTCTGGGCCTCCCACTCGATTTATTCTCCCTCATCACTACCACCACTGCCCCGGTCTGTGCTCTCTCTGGGCCTCCCACTCGATTTATTCTCCCTCCTCACTACCACCACTGCCCCGGTCTGTGCTCTCTCTGGGCCTCCCACTCGATTTATTCTCCCTCCTCACTACCACCACTGCCCCGGTCTGTGCTCTCTCTGGGCCTGTCACTCGATTTATTCTCACTCCTCACTACCACCACTGCCCCGGTCTGTGCTCTCTCTGGGCCTGTCACTCGATTTATTCTCCCCTCCTCACTACCACCACTGCCCCGGTCTGTGCTCTCTCTGGGCCTGTCACTCGATTTATTCTCCCTCCTTACTACCACCACTGCCCCGGTCTGTGCTCTCTCTGGGCGTCCCACTCGATTTATTCTCCCCTCCTCACTACTGCCTCGGTCTGTGCTCTCTCTGGGCCTGTCACTCGATTTATTCTCCCTCCTCACTACTGCCTCGGTCTGTGCTCTCTCTGGGCCTGTCACTCGATTTATTCTCCCTCCTCACTACCACCACTGCCCCGGTCTGTGCTCTCTCTGGGCCTCCCACTCGAATTATTCTCCCTCCTCACTACCACCACTGCCCCGGTCTGTGCTCTCTCTGGGCATCCCACTCGATTTATTCTCCCTCCTCACTACTGCCTCGGTCTGTGCTCTCTCTGGGCCTGTCACTCGATTTATTCTCCCTCCTCACTACCACCACTGCCCCGGTCTGTGCTCTCTCTGGGCCTGTCACTCGATTTATTCTCCCTCCTCACTACCACCACTGCCCCGGTCTGTGGTCTCTCTGGGCCTGTCACTCGATTTATTCTCCCTCCTCACTACAACCACTGCCCCGGTCTGTGCTCTCTCTGGGCCTGTCACTCGATTTATTGTCCCTCCTCACTACCACCACTGCCCCGGTCTGTGCTCTCTCTGGGCCTCCCACTCGATTTATTCTCCCCTCCTCACTACCACCACTGCCCTGGTCTGTGCTCTCTCTGGGCCTGTCACTCGATTTATTCTCCCTCCTCACTACCACCACTGCCCCGGTCTGTGCTCTCTCTGGGCCTCCCACTCGATTTATTCTCCCTCATCACTACCACCACTGCCCCGGTCTGTGCTCTCTCTGGGCCTCCCACTCGATTTATTCTCCCTCCTCACTACCACCACTGCCCCGGTCTGTGCTCTCTCTGGGCCTGTCACTCGATTTATTCTCACTCCTCACTACCACCACTGCCCCGGTCTGTGCTCTCTCTGGGCCTGTCACTCGATTTATTCTCCCCTCCTCACTACCACCACTGCCCCGGTCTGTGCTCTCTCTGGGCCTCCCACTCGATTTATTCTCCCTCCTCACTACCACCACTGCCCCGGTCTGTGCTCTCTCTGGGCCTGTCACTCGATTTATTCTCCCTCCTTACTACCACCACTGCCCCGGTCTGTGCTCTCTCTGGGCGTCCCACTCGATTTATTCTCCCCTCCTCACTACTGCCTCGGTCTGTGCTCTCTCTGGGCCTGTCACTCGATTTATTCTCCCTCCTCACTACTGCCTCGGTCTGTGCTCTCTCTGGGCCTGTCACTCGATTTATTCTCCCTCCTCACTACCACCACTGCCCCGGTCTGTGCTCTCTCTGGGCCTCCCACTCGAATTATTCTCCCTCCTCACTACCACCACTGCCCCGGTCTGTGCTCTCTCTGGGCATCCCACTCGATTTATTCTCCCTCCTCACTACTGCCTCGGTCTGTGCTCTCTCTGGCCCTGTCACTCGATTTATTCTCCCTCCTCACTACCACCACTGCCCCGGTCTGTGCTCTCTCTGGGCCTCCCACTCGATTTATTCTCCCCTCCTCACTACCACCACTGCCCTGGTCTGTGCTCTCTCTGGGCCTGTCACTCGATTTATTCTCCCCTCCTCACTACCACCACTGACCCAGTCTGTGCTCTCTCTGGGCCTGTCACTCGATTTATTCTCCCCTCGTCATTACCACCACTGCCCCGGTCTGTGCTCTCTCTGGGCCTCCCACTCGATTTATTCTCCCTCCTCACTACCACCACTGCCCCGGTCTGTGCTCTCTCTGGGCCGGTCACTCGATTTATTCTCCCTCCTCACTACCACCACTGCCCCGGTCTGTGCTCTCTCTGGGCCTGTCACTCGATTTATTCTCCCTCCTACTACCACCACTGCCCCGGTCTGTGCTCTCTCTGGGCCTGTCACTCGATTTATTCTCCCTCGTCACTACCACCACTGCCCCGGTCTGTGCTCTCTCTGGGCCTGTCACTCGATTTATTCTCCCTCCTCACTACCACCACTGCCCCGGTCTGTGCTCTCTCTGGGCCTGTCACTCGATTTATTCTCCCTCCTCACTACCACCACTGCCCCGGTCTGTGCTCTCTCTGGGCCTGTCACGCGATTTATTCTCCCTCCTACTACCACCACTGCCCCGGTCTGTGCTCTCTCTGGGCCTGTCACTCGATTTATTCTCCCTCCTCACTACCACCACTGCCCCGGTCTGTGCTCTCTCTGGGCCTGTCACTCGATTTATTCTCCCTCCTCACTACCACCACTGCCCCGGTCTGTGCTCTCTCTGGGCCTGTCACTCGATTTATTCTCCCTCCTCACTACCACCACTGCCCCGGTCTGTGCTCTCTCTGGGCCTCCCACTCGATTTATTCTCCCTCCTCACTACCACCACTGCCCCAGTCTGTGCTCTCTCTGGGCCTCCCACTCGATTTATTCTCCCTACTCACTACCACCACTGCCCCGGTCTGTGCTCTCTCTGGGCCTCCCACTCGATTTATTCTCCCTCCTCACTACCACCACTGCCCCGGTCTGTGCTCTCTCTGGGCCTGTCACTCGATTTATTCTCCCTCCTCACTACCACCACTGCCCCGGTCTGTGCTCTCTCTGGGCCTGTCACTCGATTTATTCTCCCTCCTCACTACCACCACTGCCCCGGTCTGTGCTCTCTCTGGGCCTGTCACTCGATTTATTCTCCCTCCTCACTACCACCACTGCCCCGGTCTGTGCTCTCTCTGGGCCTCCCACTCGATTTATTCTCCCTCCTCACTACCACCACTGCCCCGGTCTGTGCTCTCTCTGGGCCTGTCACTCGATTTATTCTCCCTCCTCACTATCACCACTGCCCCGGTCTGTGCTCTCTCTGGGCCTGTCACTCGATTTATTCTCCCTCCTCACTACCACCACTGCCCCGGTCTGTGCTCACACTGGGCCTCCCACTCGATTTATTCTCCCTCCTCACTACCACCACTGCCCCGGTCTGTGCTCTCTCTGGGCCTGTCACTCGATTTATTCTCCCTCCTCACTATCACCACTGCCCCGGTCTGTGCTCTCTCTGGGCCTGTCACTCGATTTATTCTCCCTCCTCACTACCACCACTGCCCCGGTCTGTGCTCTCTCTGGGCCTGTCACTCGATTTATTCTCCGTCCTCACTACCACCACTGCCCCGGTCTGTGCTCTCACTGGGCGTTTCACTCGATTTATTCTCACTCCTCACTACCACCACTGCCCCGGTCTGTGCTCTCTCTGGGCCTCCCACTCGATTTATTCTCCCTCCTCACTACCACCACTGCCCCGGTCTGTGCTCTCTCTGGGCCTGTCACTCGATTTATTCTCCCTCCTCACTACCACCACTGCCCCGGTCTGTGCTCTCTCTGCGCCTGTCACTCGATTTATTCTCCCTCCTCACTACCACCACTGCCCCGGTCTGTGCTCTCTCTGGGCCTGTCACTCGATTATTCTCCCCTCCTCACTACCACCACTGCCCCGGTCTGTGCTCTCTCTGGGCCTCCCACTCGATTTATTCTCCCTCCTCACTACCACCACTGCCCCGGTCTGTGCTCTCTCTGGGCCTGTCACTCGATTTATTCTCACTCCTCACTACCACCACTGCCCCGGTCTGTGCTCTCTCTGGGCCTCCCACTCGATTTATTCTCCCTCCTCACTACCACCACTGCCCTGGTCTGTGCTCTCTCTGGGCCTGTCACTCGATTTATTCTCCCTCCTCACTACCACCACTGCCCCGGTCTGTGCTCTCTCTGGGCCTGCCACTCGATTTATTCTCCCTCCTCACTACCACCACTGCCCCGGTCTGTGCTCTCTCTGGGCCTGCCACTCGATTTATTCTCCCTCCTCACGATCACCACTGCCACGGTCTGTGCTCTCTCTGGGCCTCCCACTCGATTTATTCTCCCTCCTCACTACCACCACTGCCCGGGTCTGTGCTCTCTCTGGGCCTGTCACTCGATTTATTCTCCCTCCTCACTACCACCACTGCCCCGGTCTGTGCTCTCTCTGGGCCTCCCACTCGGTTTATTCTCCCTCCTACTACCACCACTGCCCCGGTCTGTGCTCTCTCTGGGCCTGTCACTCGATTTATTCTCCCTCCTACTACCACCACTGCCCGGGTCTGTGCTCTCTCTGGGCCTCCCACACGATTTATTCTCCCTCCTCACTACCACCACTGCCCCGGTCTGTGCTCTCTCTGGGCCTCCCACTCGATTTATTCTCCCCTCCTCACGACCACCACTGCCCCGGTCTGTGCTCTCTCTGGGCCTGTCACTCGATTTATTCTCCCCTCCTCACTAGCACCACTGCCCCAGTCTGTGCTCTCTCTGGGCCTGTCACTCGATTTATTCTCCCTCCTCACTACCACCACTGCCCCGGTCTGTGCTCTCTCTGGGCCTCCCACTCGATTTATTCTCCCCTCCTCACTAGCACCACTGCCCCGGTCTGTGCTCTCTCTGGGCCTGTCACTCGATTTATTCTCCCTCCTCACTACCACCACTGCCCCGGTCTGTGCTCTCTCTGGGCCTGTCACTCGATTTATTCTCCCTCCTCACTACCACCACTGCCCCGGTCTGTGCTCTCTCTGGGCCTGTCACTCGATTTATTCTCCCTCCTCACTACCACCACTGCCCCGGTCTGTGCTCTCTCTGGGCCTCCCACTCGATTTATTCTCCCTCCTCACTACCACCACTGCCCCGGTCTGTGCTCTCTCTGGGCCTGTCACTCGATTTATTCTCCCTCCTCACTCCCACCAGTGCCCCAGTCTGTGCTCTCTCTGGGCCTGTCACTCGATTTATTCTCCCTCCTCACTACCACCACTGCCCCGGTCTGTGCTCTCTCTGGGCCTCCCACTCGATTTATTCTCCCTCCTCACTACCACCACTGCCCCGGTCTGTGCTCTCTCTGGGCCTGTCACTCGATTTATTCTCCCTCCTCACTACCACCAGTGCCCCAGTCTGTGCTCTCTCTGGGCCTGTCACTCGATTTATTCTCCCTACTCACTCCCACCAGTGCCCCAGTCTGTGCTCTCTATGGGCCTCCCACTCGATTCATTCTCCCTCCTCACTACCACCACTGCCCAGGTCTGTGCTCTCTCTGGGCCTGTCACTCGATTTATTCTCCCCTCCTCACTACCACCACTGCCCCGGTGTGTGCTCTCTCTGGGCCTGTCACTCGATTTATTCTCCCTCCTCACTACCACCACTGCCCCGGTCTGTGCTCTCTCTGGGCCTCCCACTCGATTTATTCTCCCTCCTCACTACCACCACTGCCCCGGTCTGTGCTCTCTCTGGGCATTTCACTCGATTTATTCTCCCTCCTCACTACCACCACTGCCCCGGTCTGTGCTCTCTCTGCGCCTGTCACTCGATTTATTCTCCCTCCTCACTACCACCACTGCCCCGGTCTGTGCTCTCTCTGGGCCTGTCACTCGATTTATTCTCCGTCCTCACTACCACCACTGCCCCGGTCTGTGCTCTCTCTGGGCCTGTCACTCGATTTATTCTCCCTCCTCACTACCACCACTGCCCCGGTCTGTGCTCTCTCTGGGCCTCCCACTCGATTTATTCTCCCTCCTCACTACCACCACTGCCCCGGTCTATGCTCTCTCTGGGCCTGTCACTCGATTTATTCTCCGTCCTCACTACCACCACTGCCCCGGTCTGTGCTCTCTCTGGGCCTGTCACTCGATTTATTCTCCCTCCTCACTACCACCACTGCCCCGGTCTGTGCTCTCTCTGGGCCTGTCACTCGATTTATTCTCCCTCCTCACTACCACCACTGCCCCTGTCTGTGCTCTCTCTGGGCCTGCCACTCGATTTATTCTCCCCCCTACTACCACTACTGCCCCGGTCTGTGCTCTCTCTGGGCCTCTCACTCGATTTATTCTCCCTCCTCACTACCACCACTGCCCCGGTCTGTGCTCTCTCTGGGCCTGTCATTCGATTTATTCTCCCTCCTCACTACCACCACTGCCCCGGTCTGTGCTCTCTCTGGGCCTGTCACTCGATTTATTCTCCCTCCTCACTACCACCACTGCCCCGGTCTGTGCTCTCTCTGGGCCTGTCACTCGATTTATTCTCCCTCCTCACTACCACCACTGCCCCGGTCTGTGCTCTCTCTGGGCCTCCCACTCGATTTATTCTCCCTCCTCACTACCACCACTGCCCCGGTCTGTGCTCTCTCTGGGCCTGTCACTCGATTTATTCTCCCTCCTCACTACCACCACTGCCCCGGTCTGTGCTCTCTCTGGGCCTGTCACTCGATTTATTCTCCCCTCCTCACTACCACCACTGCCCGGTCTGTGCTCTCTCTGGGCCTCCCACTCGATTTATTCTCCCTCCTCACTACCATCACTGCCCCGGTCTGTGCTCTCTCTGGGCCTGTCACTCGATTTATTCTCCCTCCTCACTACCACCACTGCCCCGGTCTGTGCTCTCTCTGGGCCTGTCACTCGATTTATTCTCCCTCCTCACTACCACCACTGCCCCGGTCTGTGCACTTTCTGGGCCTGTCACTCGATTTATTCTCCCTCCTCACTACCACCACTGCCCCGGTCTGTGCTCTCTCTGGGCCTCCCACTCGATTTATTCTCCCTCCTCACTACCAACACTGCCCCGGTCTGTGCTCTCTCTGCGCCTGTCACTCGATTTATTCTCCCTCCTCACTACCACCACTGCCCCGGTCTGTGCTCTCTCTGGGCCTGCCACTCGATTTATTCTCCCTCCTACTACCACCACTGCCCCGGTCTGTGCTCTCTCTGGGCCTCTCACTCGATTTATTCTCCCTCCTCACTACCACCACTGCCCCGGTCTGTGCTCTCTCTGGGCCTGTCACTCGATTATTCTCCCTCCTCACTACCACCACTGCCCCGGTCTGTGCTCTCTCTGGGCCTGTCACTCGATTTATTCTCCCTCCTCACTACCACCACTGCCCCGGTCTGTGCTCTCTCTGGGCCTGTCACTCGATTTATTCTCCGTCCTCACTACCACCACTGCCCCGGTCTGTGCTCTCTCTGGGCCTGTCACTCGATTTATTCTCCCTCCTCACTACCACCACTGTCCCAGTCTGTGCTCTCTCTGGGCCTGTCACTCGATTTATTCTCCCTCCTCACTACCACCACTGCCCCGGTCTGTGCTCTCTCTGGGCCTGTCACTCGATTTATTCTCCCCTCCTCACTACCACCACTGCCCCGGTCTGTGCTCTCTCTGGGCCTGTCACTCGATTTATTCTCCCTCCTCACTACCACCACTGCCCCGGTCTGTGCTCTCTCTGGGCCTCCCACTCGATTTATTCTCCCTCCTCACTTCCACCACTGCCCCGGTCTGTGCTCTCTCTGGGCCTCCCACTCGATTTATTCTCCCTCCTCACTACCACCACTGCCCCGGTCTGTGCTCTCTCTGGGCCTGTCACTCGATTTATTCTCCGTCCTCACTACCACCACTGCCCCTGTCTGTGCTCTCTCTGGGCGTTTCACTCGATTTATTCTCCCTCCTCACTACCACCACTGCCCCGGTTTGTGCACTCTCTGGGCCTCCCACTCGATTTATTCTCCCTCCTCACTACCAACACTGCCCCGGTCTGTGCTCTCTCTGCGCCTGTCACTCGATTTATTCTCCCTCCTCACTACCACCACTGCCCCGGTCTGTGCTCTCTCTGGGCCTGCCACTCGATTTATTCTCCCTCCTACTACCACCACTGCCCCGGTCTGTGCTCTCTCTGGGCCTCTCACTCGATTTATTCTCCCTCCTCACTACCACCACTGCCCCGGTCTGTGCTCTCTCTGGGCCTGTCACTCGATTATTCTCCCTCCTCACTACCACCACTGCCCCGGTCTGTGCTCTCTCTGGGCCTGTCACTCGATTTATTCTCCGTCCTCACTACCACCACTGCCCCGGTCTGTGCTCTCTCTGGGCCTGTCACTCGATTTATTCTCCCCTCCTCACTACCACCACTGCCCCGGTCTGTGCTCTCTCTGGGCCTGTCACTCGATTTATTCTCCCTCCTCACTACCACCACTGCCCCGGTCTGTGCTCTCTCTGGGCCTCCCACTCGATTTATTCTCCCTCCTCACTTCCACCACTGCCCCGGTCTGTGCTCTCTCTGGGCCTCCCACTCGATTTATTCTCCCTCCTCACTTCCACCACTGCCCCGGTCTGTGCTCTCTCTGGGCCTCCCACTCGATTTATTCTCCCTCCTCACTACCACCACTGCCCCGGTCTGTGCTCTCTCTGGGCCTGTCACTCGATTTATTCTCCGTCCTCACTACCACCACTGCCCCTGTCTGTGCTCTCTCTGGGCGTTTCACTCGATTTATTCTCCCTCCTCACTACCACCACTGCCCCGGTTTGTGCACTCTCTGGGCCTCCCACTCGATTTATTCTCCCTCCTCACTACCACCACTGCCCCGGTCTGTGCTCTCTCTGGGCCTGTCACTCGATTTATTCTCCCTCCTCACTACCACCACTGCCCCGGTCTGTGCTCTCTCTGGGCCTGTCACTCGATTTATTCTCCCCTCCTCACTACCACCACTGCCCCGGTCTGTGCTCTCTCTGGGCCACCCACTCGATTTATTCTCCCTCCTCACTACCACCACTGCCCCGGTCTGTGCTCTCTCTGGGCCTGTCACTCGATTTATTCTCCCTCCTCACTACCACCACTGCCCCGGTCTGTGCTCTCTCTGGGCCTCTCACTCGATTTATTCTCCCTCCTCACTACCACCACTGCCCCGGTCTGTGCTCACTCTGGGCCTCCCACTCGATTTATTCTCCCTCCTCACTACCACCACTGCCCCGGTCTGTGCTCTCTCTGGGCCTCCCACTCGATTTATTCTCCCCTCCTCACTACCACCACTGCCCCGGTCTGTGCTCTCTCTGGGCCTGTCTCTCGATTTATTCTCCCCTCCTCACTACCACCACTGCCCCGGTCTGTGCTCTCTCTGGGCCTGTCACTCGATTTATTCTCCCTCCTCACTACCACCTCTGCCCCGTTCTGTGCTCTCTCTGGGCCTGTCACTCGATTTATTCTCCCTCCTCACTACCACCACTGCCCCGGTCTGTGCTCTTTCTGGGCCTCCCACTCGATTTATTCTCCCTCCTCACTACCACCACTGCCCCGGTCTGTGCTCTCTCTGGGCCTGTCACTCGATTTATTCTCCCTCCTCACTACCACCACTGCCCCGGTCTGTGCTCTCTCTGGGCCTGTCACTCGATTTATTCTCCCTCCTCACTACCACCACTGCCCGGTCTGTGCTCTCTCTGGGCCTCCCATTCGATTTATTCTCCCTCCTCACTACCATCACTGCCCCGGTCTGTGCTCTCTCTGGGCCTGTCACTCGATTTATTCTCCCTCCTCACTACCACCACTGCCCCGGTCTGTGCTCTCTCTGGGCCTGTCACTCGATATATTCTCCGTCCTCACTACCACCACTGCCCCGGTCTGTGCTCTCTCTGGGCCTGTCACTCGATTTATTCTCCCCTCCTCACTACCACCACTGCCCCGGTCTGTGCTCTCTCTGGGCCTCCCACTCGATTTATTCTCCCTCCTCACTACCACCACTGCCCCGGTCTGTGCTCTCTCTGGGCATTTCACTCGATTTATTCTCCCTCCTCACTACCACCACTGCCCCGGTCTGTGCTCTCTCTGCGCCTGTCACTCGATTTATTCTCCCTCCTCACTACCACCACTGCCCCGGTCTGTGCTCTCTCTGGGCCTCCCACTCGATTTATTCTCCCTCCTCACTACCACCACTGCCCAGGTCTGTGCTCTCTCTGGGCCTGTCACTCGATTTATTCTCCCTCCTCACTACCACCACTGCCCCGGTCTGTGCTCTCTCTGGGCCTGTCACTCGATTTATTCTCCGTCCTCACTACCACCACTGCCCGGTCTGTGCTCTCTCTGGGCCTGTCACTCGATTTATTCTCCCTCCTCACTACCACCACTGCCCCGGTCTGTGCTCTCTCTGGGCCTGTCACTCGATTTATTCTCCCTCCTCACTACCACCACTGCCCCGGTCTGTGCTCTCTCTGGGCCTGTCACTCGATTTATTCTCCCCTCCTCACTACCACCACTGCCCCGGTCTGTGCTCTCTCTGGGCCTCCCACTCGATTTATTCTCCCTCCTCACTACCACCACTGCCCCGGTCTGTGCTCTCTCTGGGCCTGTCACTCGATTTATTCTCCCTCATCACTACCACCACTGCCCCAGTCTGTGCTCTCTCTGGGCCTGTCACTCGATTTATTCTCCGTCCTCACTACCACCACTGCCCCGGTCTGTACTCTCTCTGGGCCTCCCACTCGATTTATTCTCCCCTCCTCACTACCACCACTGCCCGGTCTGTGCTCTCTCTGGGCCTCCCACTCGATTTATTCTCCCTCCTCACTACCATCACTGCCCCGGTCTGTGCTCTCTCTGGGCCTCCCACTCGATTTATTCTCCCTCGTAACTACCACCACTGCCCCGGTCTGTGCTCTCTCTGGGCCTGTCACTCGATTTATTCTCCCCTCCTCACTACCACCACTGCCCGGTCTGTGCTCTCTCTGGGCCTCCCACTCGATTTATTCTCCCTCCTCACTACCATCACTGCCCGGTCTGTGCTCTCTCTGGGCCTCCCACTCGATTTATTCTCCCTCCTCACTACCATCACTGCCCCGGTCTGTGCTCTCTCTGGGCCTGTCACTCGATTTATTCTCCGTCCTCACTACCACCACTGCCCCGGTCTGTGCTCTCTCTGGGCGTTTCACTCGGATTTATTCTCCCTCCTCACTACCACCACTGCCCCGGTCTGTGCTCTCTCTGGGCCTGTCACTCGATTTATTCTCCCTCCTCACTACCACCACTGCCCCGGTCTGTGCACTCACTGGGCCTGTCACTCGATTTATTATCCCTCCTCACTACCACCACTGCCCCGGTCTGTGCTCTCTCTGGGCCTGTCACTCGATTTATTCTCCCCTCCTCACTACCACCGCTGCCCCGGTCTGTGCTCTCTCTGGGCCTCCCACTCGATTTATTCTTCCTCCTCACTACCACCACTGCCCCGGTCTGTGCTCTCTCTGGGCCTGTCACTCGATTTATTCTCCCTCCTCACTACCACCACTGCCCCAGTCTGTGCTCTCTCTGGGCCTCCCACTCGATTTATTCTCCCCTCCTCACTACCACCACTGCCCCGGTCTGTGCTCTCTCTGGGCCTCCCACTCGATTTATTCTCCCTCCTCACTACCACCACGGCCCCGGTCTGTGCTCTCTCTGGGCCTCCCACTCGATTTATTCTCCCTCCTCACTACCACCACTGCCCCGGTCTGTGCTCTCTCTGGGCCTCCCACTCGATTTATTCTCCCTCCTCACTACCACCACTGCCCCGGTCTGTGCTCTCTCTGGGCCTCCCACTCGATTTATTCTC
Organism: Pristiophorus japonicus; assembly: GCF_044704955.1. Classification (NCBI taxonomy): domain Eukaryota; kingdom Metazoa; phylum Chordata; class Chondrichthyes; family Pristiophoridae; genus Pristiophorus; species Pristiophorus japonicus. The sequence continues at coordinate 20,826,905 of NC_092011.1, read as the reverse complement.
CCTCCTCACTACCACCACTGCCCCGGTCTGTGCTCTCTCTGGGCCTGTCACTCGATTTATTCTCACTCCTCACTACCACCACTGCCCCGGTCTGTGCCCTCTCTGGGCCTGTCACTCGATTTATTCTCCCCTCATCACTACCACCACTGCCCCGGTCTGTGCTCTCTCTGGGCCTCCCACTCGATTTATTCTCCCTCCTCACTACCACCACTGCCCCGGTCTGTGCTCTCTCTGGGCCTGTCACTCGATTTATTCTCCCTCCTTACTACCACCACTGCCCCGGTCTGTGCTCTCTCTGGGCGTCCCACTCGATTTATTCTCCCCTCCTCACTACTGCCTCGGTCTGTGCTCTCTCTGGGCCTGTCACTCGATTTATTCTCCCTCCTCACTACTGCCTCGGTCTGTGCTCTCTCTGGGCCTGTCACTCGATTTATTCTCCCTCCTCACTACCACCACTGCCCCGGTCTGTGCTCTCTCTGGGCCTCCCACTCGATTTATTCTCCCTCCTCACTACTGCCTCGGTCTGTGCTCTCTCTGGGCCTGTCACTCGATTTATTCTCCCTCCTCACTACCACCACTGCCCCGGTCTGTGCTCTCTCTGGGCCTGTCACTCGATTTATTCTCCCTCCTCACTACCACCACTGCCCCGGTCTGTGGTCTCTCTGGGCCTGTCACTCGATTTATTCTCCCTCCTCACTACAACCACTGCCCCGGTCTGTGCTCTCTCTTGGCCTCCCACTCGATTTATTCTCCCCTCCTCACTACCACCACTGCCCTGGTCTGTGCTCTCTCTGGGCCTGTCACTCGATTTATTCTCCCCACCTCACTACCACCACTGCCCCAGTCTGTGCTCTCTCTGGGCCTGTCACTCGATTTATTCTCCCCTCCTCATTACCACCACTGCCCCGGTCTGTGCTCTCTCTGGGCCTCCCACTCGATTTATTCTCCCTCCTCACTACCACCACTGCCCCGGTCTGTGCTCTCTCTGGGCCTGTCACTCGATTTATTCTCCCTCCTCACTACCACCACTGCCCCGGTCTGTGCTCTCTCTGGGCCTGTCACTCGATTTATTCTCCTCTCCTCACTACCACCACTGCCCCGGTCTGTGCTCTCTCTGGGCCTGTCACTCGATTTATTCTCCGTCCTCACTACCACCACTGCCCCGGTCTGTGCTCTCACTGGGCCTGTCACTCGATTTATTCTCCCTCATCACTACCACCACTGCCCCAGTCTGTGCTCTCTCTGGGCCTCCCACTCGATTTATTCTCCCCTCCTCACTTCCACCACTGCCCCGGTCTGTGCTCTCTCTGGGCCTCCCACTCGATTTATTCTTCCTCCTCACTACCACCACTGCCCCGGTCTGTGCTCTCTCTGGGCCTGTCACTCGATTTATTCTCCCTCCTCACTACCACCACTGCCCCGGTCTGTGCTCTCTCTGGGCCTGTCACTCGATTTATTCTCCCTCCTCACTACCACCACTGCCCCGGTCTGTGCTCTCTCTGGGCCTCCCACTCGATTTATTCTCCCTCCTCACTACCACCACTGCCCCGGTCTGTGCTCTCTCTGGGCCTGTCACTCGATTTATTCTCCCTCATCACTACCACCACTGCCCCGGTCTGTGCTCTCTCTGGGCCTGTCACTCGATTTATTCTCCCTCCTCACTACCACCACTGCCCCGGTCTGTGCTCACTCTGGGCCTGTCACTCGATTTATTCTCCCCTCCTCACTACCACCACTGCCCCGGTCTGTGCTCTCTCTGGGCCTGTCACTCGATTTATTCTCCCTCCTCACTACCACCACTGCCCCGGTCTGTGCTCTCTCTGGGCCTCCCACTCGATTTATTCTCCCTACTCACTACCACCACTGCCCCAGTCTGTGCTCTCTCTGGGCCTGTCACTCGATTTATTCTCCCTCCTCACTACCACCACTGCCCCGGTCTGTGCTCTCTCTGGGCCTCCCACTCGATTTATTCTCCCCTCCTCACTACCACCACTGCCCCGGTCTGTGCTCTCTCTGGGCCTCCCACTCGATTTATTCTCCCTCCTCACTACCACCACTGCCCCGGTCTGTGCTCTCTCTGGGCCTCCCACTCGATTTATTCTCCCTCCTCACTACCACCACTGCCCCGGTCTGTGCTCTCTCTGGGCCTGTCACTCGATTTATTCTCCGCTCCTCACTAGCACCACTGCCCCGGTCTGTGCTCTCTCTGGGCCTCCCACTCGATTTATTCTCCCCTCCTCACTACCACCACTGCCCCGGTCTGTGCTCTCTCTGGGCCTGTCACTCGATTTATTCTCCCTCCTCACTACCACCACTGCCCCAGTCTGTGCTCTCTCTGGGCCTCCCACTCGATTTATTCTCCCTCCTCACTACCACCACTGCCCCGGTCTGTGCTCTCTCTGGGCCTCCCACTCGATTTATTCTCCCCTCCTCACTACCACCACTGCCCCGGTCTGTGCTCTCTCTGGGCCTGTCACTCGAATTATTCTCCCCTCCTCACTACCATCACTGCCCCGGTCTGTGCTCTCTCTGGGCCTCCCACTCGATTTATTCTCCCTCCTCACTACCACCACTGCCCCGGTCTGTGCTCTCTCTGGGCCTCCCACTCGATTTATTCTCCCTCCTCACTACCACCACTGCCCCGGTCTGTGCTCTCTCTGGGCCTCCCACTCGATTTATTCTCCCTCCTCCCTACCACCACTGCCCCGGTCTGTGCTCTCTCTGGGCCTGTCACTCGATTTATTCTCCCTCCTCACTACCACCACTGCCCCGGTCTGTGCTCTCTCTGGGCCTCCCACTCGATTTATTCTCCCTCCTCACTATCACCACTGCCCCGGTCTGTGCTCTCTCTGGGCCTGTCACTCGATTTATTCTCCCTCCTCACTACCACCACTGCCCCGGTCTGTGCTCTCTCTGGCCCTGTCACTCGATTTATTCTCCCTCCTCACTACCACCACTGCCCCGGTCTGTGCTCTCTCTGGGCCTGTCACTCGATTTATTCTCCCTCCTCACTACCACCACTGCCCCGGTCTGTGCTCTCTCTGGGCCTCCCACTCGATTTATTCTCCCTCCTCACTACCACCACTGCCCCGGTCTGTGCTCTCTCTGGGCCTGTCACTCGATTTATTCTCCCTCATCACTACCACCACTGCCCCGGTCTGTGCTCTCTCTGAGCCTGTCACTCGATTTATTCTCCCTCCTCACTACCACCACTGCCCCGGTCTGTGCTCTCTCTGGGCCTGTCACTCGATTTATTCTCCCCTCCTCACTACCACCACTGCCCCGGTCTGTGCTCTCTCTGGGCCTGTCACTCGATTTATTCTCCCTCCTCACTACCACCACTGCCCCGGTCTGTGCTCTCTCTGGGCCTCCCACTCGATTTATTCTCCCTACTCACTACCACCACTGCCCCAGTCTGTGCTCTCTCTGGGCCTGTCACTCGATTTATTCTCCCTCCTCACTACCACCACTGCCCCGGTCTGTGCTCTCTCTGGGCCTCCCACTCGATTTATTCTCCCCTCCTCACTACCACCACTGCCCCGGTCTGTGCTCTCTCTGGGCTTCCCACTCGATTTATTCTCCCTCCTCACTACCACCACTGCCCCGGTCTGTGCTCTCTCTGGGCCTCCCACTCGATTTATTCTCCCTCCTCACTACCACCACTGCCCCGGTCTGTGCTCTCTCTGGGCCTCCCACTCGATTTATTCTCCGCTCCTCACTACCACCACTGCCCCGGTCTGTGCTCTCTCTGGGCCTGTCACTCGATTTATTCTCCCCTCCTCACTAGCACCACTGCCCCGGTCTGTGCTCTCTCTGGGCCTCCCACTCGATTTATTCTCCCCTCCTCACTACCACCACTGCCCCGGTCTGTGCTCTCTCTGGGCCTGTCACTCGATTTATTCTCCCTCCTCACTACCACCACTGCCCCAGTCTGTGCTCTCTCTGGGCCTCCCACTCGATTTATTCTCCCTCCTCACTACCACCACTGCCCCGGTCTGTGCTCTCTCTGGGCCTCCCACTCGATTTATTCTCCCTCCTCACTACCAACACTGCCCCAGTCTGTGCTCTCTCTGGGCCTGTCACTCGATTTATTCTCCCCTCCTCACTACCACACTGCCCCAGTCTGTGCTCTCTCTGGGCCTCCCACTCGATTTATTCTCCCCTCCTCACTACCACCACTGCCCCGGTCATTGCTCTCTCTGGGCCTGTCACGCGATTTATTCTCCCCTCCTCACTACCACCACTGCCCCGGCCTGTGCTCTCTCTGGGCCTCCCACTCGATTTATTCTCCCCTCCTCACTAACACCACTGCCCCGGTCTGTGCTCTCTCTGGGCCTCCCACTCGATTTATTCTCCCTCCTCACTACCACCACTGCCCCGGTCTGTGCTCTCTCTGGGCCTCCCACTCGATTTATTCTCCCCTCCTCACTACCACCACTGCCCCGGTCTGTGCTCTCTCTGGGCCTCCCACTCGATTTATTCTCCCCTCCTCACTACCACCACTGCCCTGGTCTATGCTCTCTCTGGGCCTGTCACTCGATTTATTCTCCCTCCTCACTACCACCACTGCCCCGGTCTGTGCTCTCTCTGGGCCTCCCACTCGATTTATTCTCCCCTCCTCACTACCACCACTGCCCCGGTCTGTGCTCTCTCTGGGCCTCCCACTCGATTTATTCTCCCTCCTCACTACCACCACTGCCCCGGTCTGTGCTCTCTCTGGGCCTCCCACTCGATTTATTCTCCCCTCCTCACTACCACCACTGCCCCGGTCTGTGCTCTCTCTGGGCCTCCCACTCGATTTATTCTCCCCTCCTCACTACCACCACTGCCCCGGTCTGTGCCCTCTCTGGGCCTGTCACTCGATTTATTCTCCCCTCATCACTACCACCACTGCCCCGGTCTGTGCTCTCTCTGGGCCTCCCACTCGATTTATTCTCCCTCCTCACTACCACCACTGCCCCGGTCTGTGCTCTCTCTGGGCCTGTCACTCGATTTATTCTCCCTCCTTACTACCACCACTGCCCCGGTCTGTGCTCTCTCTGGGCCTCCCACTCGATTTATTCTCCCCTCCTCACTACTGCCTCGGTCTGTGCTCTCTCTGGGCCTGTCACTCGATTTATTCTCCCTCCTCACTACTGCCTCGGTCTGTGCTCTCTCTGGGCCTGTCACTCGATTTATTCTCCCTCCTCACTACCACCACTGCCCCGGTCTGTGCTCTCTCTGGGCCTCCCACTCGATTTATTCTCCCTCCTCACTACTGCCTCGGTCTGTGCTCTCTCTGGGCCTGTCACTCGATTTATTCTCCCTCCTCACTACCACCACTGCCCCGGTCTGTGCTCTCTCTGGGCCTGTTACTCGATTTATTCTCCCCTCCTCACTACCACCACTGCCCCGGTCTGTGCTCTCTCTGGGCCTCCCACTCGATTTATTCTCCCCTCCTCACTACCACCACTGCCCTGGTCTGTGCTCTCTCTGGGCCTGTCACTCGATTTATTCTCCCCTCCTCACTACCACCACTGCCCCTGTCTGTGCTCTCTCTGGGCCTGTCACTCGATTTATTCTCCCCTCCTCATTACCACCACTGCCCCGGTCTGTGCTCTCTCTGGGCCTCCCACTCGATTTATTCTCCCTCCTCACTACCACCACTGCCCCGGTCTGTGCTCTCTCTGGGCCTGTCACTCGATTTATTCTCCCTCCTCACTACCACCACTGCCCCTGTCTGTGCTCTCTCTGGGCCTGTCACTCGATTTATTCTCCTCTCCTCACTACCACCACTGCCCCGGTCTGTGCTCTCTCTGGGCCTGTCACTCGATTTATTCTCCGTCCTCACTACCACCACTGCGCCGGTCTGTGCTCTCACTGGGCCTGTCACTCGATTTATTCTCCCTCATCACTACCACCACTGCCCCAGTCTGTGCTCTCTCTGGGCCTCCCACTCGATTTATTCTCCCCTCCTCACTACCACCACTGCCCCGGTCTGTGCTCTCTCTGGGCCTCCCACTCGATTTATTCTTCCTCCTCACTACCACCACTGCCCCGGTCTGTGCTCTCTCTGGGCCTGTCACTCGATTTATTCTCCCTCCTCACTACCACCACTGCCCCGGTCTGTGCTCTCTCTGGGCCTGTCACTCGATTTATTCTCCCTCCTCACTACCACCACTGCCCCGGTCTGTGCTCTCTCTGGGCCTCCCACTCGATTTATTCTCCCTCCTCACTACCACCACTGCCCCGGTCTGTGCTCTCTCTGGGCCTGTCACTCGATTTATTCTCCCTCCTCACTACCACCACTGCCCCGGTCTGTGCTCTCTCTGGGCCTGTCACTCGATTTATTCTCCCTCCTCACTACCACCACTGCCCCGGTCTGTGCTCTCTCTGGGCCTCCCACTCGATTTATTCTCCCCTCCTCACTACCACCACTGCCCCGGTCTGTGCTCTCTCTGGGCCTGTCACTCGATTTATTCTCCCTCCTCACTACCACCACTGCCCCAGTCTGTGCTCTCTCTGGGCCTCCCACTCGATTTATTCTCCCTACTCACTACCACCACTGCCCCAGTCTGTGCTCTCTCTGGGCCTGTCACTCGATTTATTCTCCCTCCTCACTACCACCACTGCCCCAGTCTGTGCTCTCTCTGGGCCTCCCACTCGATTTATTCTCCCTACTCACTACCACCACTGCCCCGGTCTGTGCTCTCTCTGGGCCTCCCACTCGATTTATTCTCCCCTCCTCACTACCACCACTGCCCCGGTCTGTGCTCTCTCTGGGCCTGTCACTCGATTTATTCTCCCTCCTCACTACCACCACTGCCCCGGTCTGTGCTCTCTCTCGGCCTGTCACTCGATTTATTCTCCCCTCCTCACTACCACCACTGCCCCGGTCTGTGCTCTCTCTGGGCCTGTCACTCGATTTATTCTCCCCTCCTCACTACCACCACTGCCCCGGTCTGTGCTCTCTCTGGGCCTGTCACTCGATTTATTCTCCCTCCTCACTACCACCACTGCCCCGGTCTGTGCTCTCTCTCGGCCTGTCACTCGATTTATTCTCCCCTCCTCACTACCACCACTGCCCCGGTCTGTGCTCTCTCTGGGCCTGTCACTCGATTTATTCTCCCTCCTCACTACCACCACTGCCCCGGTCTGTGCTCTCTCTCGGCCTGTCACTCGATTTATTCTCCCCTCCTCACTACCACCACTGCCCCGGTCTGTGCTCTCTCTGGGCCTCCCACTCGATTTATTCTCCCTCCTCACTACCACCACTGCCCCAGTCTGTGCTCTCTCTGGGTCTCCCACTCGATTTATTCTCCCTCCTCACTACCACCACTGCCCCGGTCTGTGCTCTCTCTGGGCCTCCCACTCGATTTATTCTCCCTCCTCACTACCACCACTGCCCCGGTCTGTGCTCTCTCTGGGCCTGTCACTCGATTTATTCTCCCTCCTCACTACCACCACTGCCCCGGTCTGTGCTCTCTCTGGGCCTCCCACTCGATTTATTCTCCCTCCTCACTACCACCACTGCCCCGGTCTGTGCTCTCTCTGGGCCTCCCACTCGATTTATTCTCCCCTCCTCACTACCACCACTGCCCCGGTCTGTGCTCTCTCTGGGCCTCCCACTCGATTTATTCTCCCCTCCTCACTACCACCACTGCCCCGGTCTGTGCTCTCTCTGGGCCTCCCACTCGATTTATTCTCCCTCCTCACTACCACCACTGCCCCGGTCTGTGCTCTCTCTGGGCCTGTCACTCGATTTATTCTCCCCTCCTCACTAGCACCACTGCCCCGGTCTGTGCTCTCTCTGGGCCTCCCACTCGATTTATTCTCCCCTCCTCACTACCACCACTGCCCCGGTCTGTGCTCTCTCTGGGCCTGTCACTCGATTTATTCTCCCTCCTCACTACCACCACTGCCCCAGTCTGTGCTCTCTCTGGGCCTCCCACTCGATTTATTCTCCCTCCTCACTACCACCACTGCCCCGGTCTGTGCTCTCTCTGGGCCTCCCACTCGATTTATTCTCCCCTCCTCACTACCACCACTGCCCCGGTCTGTGCTCTCTCTGGGCCTGTCACTCGATTTATTCTCCCTCCTCACTACCACCACTGCCCCGGTCTGTGCTCTCTCTGGGCCTCCCACTCGATTTATTCTCCCTCCTCACTACCACCACTGCCCCGGTCTGTGCTCTCTCTGGGCCTCCCACTCGATTTATTCTCCCTCCTCACTACCACCACTGCCCCGGTCTGTGCTCTCTCTGGGCCTCCCACTCAATTTATTCTCCCTCCTCACTACCACCACTGCCCCGGTCTGTGCTCTCTCTGGGCCTCCCACTCGATTTATTCTCCCTCCTCACTACCACCACTGCCCCGGTCTGTGCTCTCTCTGGGCCTCCCACTCGATTTATTCTCCCTCCTCACTATCAGCACTGCCCCGGTCTGTGCTCTCTCTGGGCCTGTCACTCGATTTATTCTCCCTCCTCACTACCACCACTGCCCCGGTCTGTGCTCTCTCTGGGCCTCCCACTCGATTTATTCTCCCTCCTCACTACCAACACTGCCCCAGTCTGTGCTCTCTCTGGGCCTGTCACTCGAGTTATTCTCCCCTCCTCACTACCACACTGCCCCGGTCTGTGTTCTCTCTGGGCCTCCCACTCGATTTATTCTCCCCTCCTCACTACCACCACTGCCCCGGTCTGTGCTCTCTCTGGGCCTGTCACGCGATTTATTCTCCCCTCCTCACTACCACCACTGCCCCGGCCTGTGCTCTCTCTGGGCCTGTCACTCGATTTATTCTCACTCCTCACTACCACCACTGCCCCGGTCTGTGCTCTCTCTGGGCCTCCCACTCGATTTATTCTCCCCTCCTCACTACCACCACTGCCCCGGTCTGTGCTCTCTCTGGGCCTCCCACTCGATTTATTCTCCCTCCTCACTACCACCACTGCCCCGGTCTGTGCTCGCTCTGGGCCTCCCACTCGATTTATTCTCCCTCCTCACTACCACCACTGCCCCGGTCTGTGCTCTCTCTGGGCCTCCCACTCGATTTATTCTCCCCTCCTCACTACCACCACTGCCCCGGTCTGTGCTCTCTCTGGGCCTCCCACTCGATTTATTCTCCCCTCCTCACTACCACCACTGCCCTGGTCTGTGCTCTCTCTGGGCCTGTCACTCGATTTATTCTCCCCTCCTCACTACCACCACTGCCCCGGTCTGTGCTCTCTCTGGGCCTCCCACTCGATTTATTCTCCGCTCCTCACTACTGCCTCGGTCTGTGCTCTCTCTGGGCCTGTCACTCGATTTATTCTCCCCTCCTCACTACCACCACTGCCCCGGTCTGTGCTCTCTCTCGGCCTCCCAATCGAATTATTCTCCCTCCTCACTACCACCACTGCCCCGGTCTGTGCTCTCTCTGGGCCTGTCACTCGATTTATTCTCCCTCCTCACTACCACCACTGCCCCGGTCTGTGCTCTCTCTGGGCCTGTCACTCGATTTATTCTCCCTCCTCACTACCACCACTGCCTCGGTCTGTGCTCTCTCTGGGCCTCCCACTCGATTTATTCTCCCCTCCTCACTACCACCACTGCCCTGGTCTGTGCTCTCTCTGGGCATCCCACTCGATTTATTCTCCCTCCTCACTACCACCACTGCCCCGGTCTGTGCTCTCTCTGGGCCTGTCACTCGATTTATTCTCCCTCCTCACTACCACCACTGCCCCGGTCTGTGCTCTCTCTGGGCCTCCCACTCGATTTATTCTCCCTCCACACTACCTCCACTGCCCCGGTCTGTGCTCTCTCTGGGCCTCCCATTCGATTTATTCTCCCTCCTCACTACCACCACTGCCCAGTCTGTGCTCTCTCTGGGCCTCCCACTCGATTTATTCTCCCTCCTCACTACCAGCACTGCCCCGGTCTGTGCTCTCTCTGGGCCTCCCACTCGATTTATTCTCCCCTCCTCACTACCACCACTGCCCTGGTCTGTGCTCTCTCTGGGCCTGTCACTCGATTTATTCTCCCCTCCTCACTACCACCACTGCCCCAGTCTGTGCTCTCTCTGGGCCTCCCCCTCGATTTATTCTCGCTCCTCACTACCACCACTGCCCCGGTCTGTGCTCTCTCTGGGCCTGTCACTCGATTTATTCTCCCTCCTCACTACCGCCACTGCCCCGGTCTGTGCTCTCTCTGGGCCTCCCACTCGATTTATTCTCCCTCCTCACTACCACCACTGCCCCGGTCTGTGCTCTCCCTGGGCCTCCCACTCGATTTATTCTCCCTCCTCACTACCACCACTGCCCCGGTCTGTGCTCTCTCTGGGCCTGTCACTCGATTTATTCTCCCTCCTCACTACCACCACTGCCCCGGTCTGTGCTCTCTCTGGGCCTGTCACTCGATTTATTCTCCCTCCTCACTACCACCACTGCCCCGGTCTGTGCTCTCTCTGGGCCTCCCACTCGATTTATTCTCCCTCCTCACTACCACCACTGCCCCGGTCTGTGCTCTCTCTGGGCCTCCCACTCGATTTATTCTCCCTCCTCACTACCACCACTGCCCCGGTCTGTGCTCTCTCTGGGCCTGTCACTCGATTTATTCTCCCTCCTCACTACCACCACTGCCCCGGTCTATGCTCTCTCTGGGCCTGTCACTCGATTTATTCTCCCTCCTCACTACCACCACTGCCCCGGTCTGTGCTCTCTCTGGGCCTGTCACTCGATTTATTCTCCCCTCCTCACTACCACCACTGCCCCGGTCTGTGCTCTCTCTGGGCCTGTCACTCGATTTATTCTCCCTCCTCACTACCACCACTGCCCCGGTCTGTGCTCTCTCTGGGCCTGTCACTCGATTTATTCTCCCTCCTCACTACCACCACTGCCCCGGTCTGTGCTCACTCTGGGCCTGTCACTCGATTTATTCTCCCTCCTCACTACCACCACTGCCCCGGTCTGTGCTCTCTCTGGGCCTGTCACTCGATTTATTCTCCGTCCTCACTACCACCACTGCCCCGGTCTGTGCTCTCTCTGGGCGTTTCACTCGAATTATTCTCCCTCCTCACTACCACCACTGCCCCAGTCTGTGCTCTCTCTAGGCCTGTCACTCGATTTATTCTCCCTCCTCACTACCACCACTGCCCCGGTCTGTGCTCTCTCTGGGCCTCCCACTCGATTTATTCTCCCTCCTCACTACCACCACTGCCCCGGTCTGTGCTCTCTCTGGGCCTGTCACTCGATTTATTCTCCCTCCTCACTACCACCACTGCCCCGGTCTGTGCTCTCTCTGGGCCTCCCACTCGATTTATTCTCCCTCCTCACTACCACCACTGCCCCGGTCTGTGCTCTCTCTGGGCCTGTCACTCGATTTATTCTCCGTCCTCACTACCACCACTGCCCCGGTCTGTGCTCTCTCTGGGCCTGTCACTCGATTTATTCTCCCTCCTCACTACCACCACTGCCCCGGTCTGTGCTCTCTCTGGGCCTGTCACTCGATTTATTCTCCCTCCTCACTACCACCACTGCCCCGGTCTGTGCTCTCTCTGGGCCTCCCACTCGATTTATTCTCCCCTCCTCACTACCACCACTCCCCCGGTCTGTGCTCTCTCTGGGCCTGTCACTCGATTTATTCTCCCCTCCTCACTACCACCACTGCCCCGGTCTGTGCTCTCTCTGGGCCTCCCACTCGATTTATTCTCCCCTCCTCACTACCACCACTGCCCTGGTCTGTGCTCTCTCTGGGCCTCCCACTCGATTTATTCTCCCCTCCTCACTACCACCACTGCCCCGGTCTGTGCTCTCTCTGGGCCTCCCACTCGATTTATTCTCCCTCCTCACTACCATCACTGCCCCGGTCTGTGCTCTCTCTGGGCCTCCCACTCGATTTATTCTCCCTCCTCACTACCACCACTGCCCCGGTCTGTGCTCTCTCTGGGCCTGTCACTCGATTTATTCTCCCTCCTACTACCACCACTGCCCCGGTCTGTGCTCTCTCTGGGCCTGTCACTCGATTTATTCTCCCTCCTCACTACCACCACTGCCCCGGTCTGTGCTCTCTCTGGGCCTCCCACTCGATTTATTCTCCCCTCCTCACTATCACCACTGCCCCGGTCTGTGCTCTCTCTGGGCGTCCCACTCGATTTATTCTCCCCTCCTCACTACTGCCTCGGTCTGTGCTCTCTCTGGGCCTGTCACTCGATTTATTCTCCCTCCTCACTACTGCCTCGGTCTGTGCTCTCTCTGGGCCTGTCACTCGATTTATTCTCCCTCCTCACTACCACCACTGCCCCGGTCTGTGCTCTCTCTGGGCCTCCCACTCGATTTATTCTCCCTCCTCACTACTGCCTCGGTCTGTGCTCTCTCTGGGCCTGTCACTCGATTTATTCTCCCTCCTCACTACCACCACTGCCCCGGTCTGTGCTCTCTCTGGGCCTGTTACTCGATTTATTCTCCCCTCCTCACTACCACCACTGCCCCGGTCTGTGCTCTCTCTGGGCCTCCCACTCGATTTATTCTCCCCTCCTCACTACCACCACTGCCCTGGTCTGTGCTCTCTCTGGGCCTGTCACTCGATTTATTCTCCCCTCCTCACTACCACCACTGCCCCAGTCTGTGCTCTCTCTGGGCCTGTCACTCGATTTATTCTCCCCTCCTCATTACCACCACTGCCCCGGTCTGTGCTCTCTCTGGGCCTCCCACTCGATTTATTCTCCCTCCTCACTACCACCACTGCCCCGGTCTGTGCTCTCTCTGGGCCTGTCACTCGATTTATTCTCCCTCCTCACTACCACCACTGCCCCGGTCTGTGCTCTCTCTGGGCCTGTCACTCGATTTATTCTCCTCTCCTCACTACCACCACTGCCCCGGTCTGTGCTCTCTCTGGGCCTGTCACTCGATTTATTCTCCCTCCTGTCGAAATCTCGACCTCAGAAAAGAACGACTCCGACACTTACAGCTCCGATGGAAGTTTCCCTTTTAATTTACTTGCTCGCAAGGGGTAGGTTTCACTCAGTCAAGGGCTAAATGAACACCTCCGCAATGGTACAGCTTCACAAGATATTTATACAGTAAAACCCAAGTTCTGGCCTCTCCCTGTGTATTGCTCTGTCTCACAGTCAGTGAATACAGATAAAGAGTTAATTACTATATCCTGGTACTGAAATGGTGTCAAGATATTCCCTTTTGTCAGGGTTATCAGAAAGCCAAACGGCCATTACTCCATGAGTCATAGGTAATGGGCTATCACCTGTCTTGTATTGTATCAGGATTATCCAATTTCCTGGTCAGTTTACCTGTTTGCTTCAAATGGATGAGGTAAAGGAAAGAGATAATGGCTAGAAGATAAGGGTGGGGTGACATGGAACTCCTGTAGTGTAGACAATAGGAGAGCACCATGGGGGTTACTTGTCTCAGCATGACTTGTCTCCTAGCTGTCTGATAACCATCAGCCATCTAACAGCAGGTTTAGCTGTTCATAATAAGCTGGCTGCTAAAATGCAGAAAGTTCTGGAAGGGCCAGGACTCCATTTTAATCAAAAGGCACACAAATACCGTTTGGTATCAGCTTAGATAAAAATACATTTCCACATTCCCCCATTTTGTCCTTCACAAGGACAACTTAATCCATTCTGATCTTGTACAGTCTCTCCATTTCCATTTCTACACAAGAGCCTTCAGCAGTTGTTGCTACCATAACTCTAGCCGTGGTCTCGGTCGGTAACATAGTTTCTCCAACCCTGGCACAGCAACACTTAATGACGACAAATAATAGATACAGGGCGAAGACTATCAGCAGGAATATGATCAAACCCTGTACCACAGATTTCCCCAGGGCTCCCAACCATCCTGATGCCCAACCCCACAAGGTGATACCGTCCTGGCGAACTGTCTGTTTATACTCTATTACCTTTTTCCTGATGTTTTCAGCTAGACTGCCGATATCTTCTGATTTATCTGGGATATACGTACAGCATTCTTCACCTATTAATGCGCATGTCCCTCCCTCCTTGGCTAGGAGATAATCTAAGGCCATACGATTTTGGAGAGCCACTGTTCGAATAGCTACCATTTCGTCATTTATCCCTTCAAAGGCTTGGGAAGTTGCGTTGGCTACTGATTCGACTAAGTTAGCCAGTTCCCGTAACTGCCATTCGGTCGATGCTATTCCATAGGGTGGCACCATTACCTTGAATATTCCGTTTAGCCACGTCAAATCCCGTTTAAATCTGTGGCTTCCATAGGCCTCCCTTAGAGTCCTTACTGATCTGATAAGGGGTACCACATATCCTAAGTAACAGGACCCTGTCCAGTTGGCTGGTAACCATGGGTAGGCTTTATGGCCACAAATAAAGTAGGTGCAATTATAGGACGTCAGCTCCTGGTCCTTTCGCACTGTCCCTACTCGAGTGGTCTCACCTTCCCACCCTTCACCTGGGGCTTTGTTATGGACCGTTGTCCAGCCAACGGTTGCTATCTTTCTCTCAGTCGGATTAGTTGTGGCTTGCCATTTAATCATTTGGGAACACTTGCTGCGTCCCATTTCTGGTCCTTTTGTCTCATTACTCACTAGGCATATTATACCCTCAGGATTTCTTATTCTGGGAGTAATGCTTAGGAAGGGAGGCTGATGGTTATTATCATAATTGGGCTGGTACCATCCCTGGAAGGCTGTAAGTTTATACCCTGCCGACCTCCATTCTGTTTGCTCCTTTGTTTCTGGCCCCTTAGTTAGTTTTGTCCTGTTTTGCACTGTCAACCATTCTACCATTTCTGATTCGTTAAAGGGGACAGATCTCAGGGGAATACCCTCACTGGAGTGGACAGGTACATGGGAACATATCCAGCAACTCGACAAGTTTCTTTCTTGAGCATACCTATGACTCAGTGCCATAAATACGTTTACTTGCAATTCCCTTCGGTGGTGGGTCTGTACCCCTGGTGTAATCAATAATGCGAAGTAAAACCCTGTCAAGCCCAGCACCATCAGTCCCCATAGTCCATACAGTTCCTTATTCAGTCTTCCTTTTTCTGTTCCTCTGATTCCTTCGTCCCTTCCTCCTGGTCGGGTGCCCGTTTGCAATGGGATGCGTGGATCCATGTTGGTCTTTCCTTTACCTTGATTGCAGTATTGGTCACCAGCAAGACCTGGTATGGTCCTTCGAATCTTGGCTGTAGATTGCTTTTCCTTTTAAAAATCTTGATGTAAACGAATTCCCCTGGCTCCAGGTTATGACACTTCCCTTCCGCTGGCTTGACTTGGGCTTCCTTTACCTGTGAATGAAAGCTGGAAATACATTTGGTTAGTGCAATACAATAATTCAACATATTTTCCTCCATTTTGTGGATGTCCATCTGTTTTGCAGTAAATGGTGCTGTAAAAGGTAGTCGTTGGGGACGTCCCATAACTATCTCATGCGGTGACAGGCCTGTTGTTCTGTTGGTTGCAGATCGCATTACCATCAAAGCTAAGGGCAGCAGTTCTGTCCATTTCAGTCCAGTGTCATTGCATAGTTTTGCCAGCTTATTTTTAAGCATTCCATTATATCTTTCAACAAGTCCAGCTGATTGTGGATGATAACTGCAATGAAAACGTTGATTAATCTGTAAAGCTTTACACATTTCTCTTATGACAGTTCCCGTGAAATGTGACCCATTATCACTGGAAAGCTTAGCAGGGATTCCGAAGCGCGGTACAATTTCTTTTAACAAACATCTAGCAACAGTAGTGGCATCGGCCTTTTTACATGGAAAGGCTTCAATCCATCTAGAGAACACATCTACAATAACTAATACATACTTGAATCCCATACACATAGGTAATTCAATAAAATCCATTTGTAAATGTACAAAAGGCCCGACTGGATTTGGGTGGGAGGCAGATTCTACTTTTTCCGTCTTACCCGGATTCATTGTCTGACAGGTAACACAATTTTCACAGATTTGTTTTGCAATTGCCGAAATACCTGGTGCATACCAAGTTGCCAAAATATAATCTGCCAATCCCCCTTTGCCTGACTGTGTGAATGTATGAACACATCGGGCAATCCATGGAAGTAAGGATCCAGGGGCCACCACGCGGCCGTCATGGTGAACCCATATTCCTTCTGGATTTTTATAACATTGATCCTTCGTCCAGGTCACCACCTCCTCCGTACTGGCCTGTGCCTGAAAGGTCAGCACGTCATTAATAGTGGGTGGTGGGTCTGTCTCCACCTCCTCCGTACTGGCCTGTGTCTGAAAGGTCAGCACGTCATTAATAGTGGGTGGTGGGTCTGTCTCCACCTCCGTACTGGCCTGTGCCTGAAAGGTCAGCACGTCATTAATAGTGGGTGGTGGGTCTGTCTCCACCTCCGTACTGGCCTGTGTCTGAAAGGTCAGCACGTCATTAATAGTGGGTGGTGGGTCTGTCACCACCTCCTCCGTACTGGCCTGTGTCTGAAAGGTCAGCACGTCATTAATAGTGGGTGGTGGGTCTGAGCAATTATTTTTCCTCAGTGGGAACAATGACACCTGCATCTCCCCTTTCGACAGAGCTGCTGACTTAGCTGCATTATCAGCTCTGGCATTCCCAAGTGCCACCTCATTCGACTGGCCTGTATGTGCTTGGCATTTGATAATGGCAAGTTTTAAGGGGCATTGAATGGCTCGCAGGAGATTTTCCACTTGCTCTGCATTTTTGATAGGGGTTCCTGAAGAAGTCAGGTACCCGCGAATCTTCCAAATTTGTCCATAGTCATGTGATACCCCAAAAGCATACCTGGAGTCAGTGTAGATATTAACTGTGTGTCCTTCAGCCAGACTACAGGCTCGAGTTAACGCAAACAATTCGGCTTGTTGGGCTGAAAAGGAGTCTGGAAGAGAGGCTGTTTCGACAACATTAAACTGAGTTACAATTGCATAAGCCGCTCTAGGTTGGCCCCTATCATTTCGTAAGGCTGATCCGTCAACATAGTACACTAGATCAGGGTTACACATTGGTACATCTGTTAGATTGACACGTGGTTTAGTCACTAATTCGGTTACCATTTCACATGAATGGGGTTCGCCGTCGTCTTCCGTGGGGAGTAGAGTGGCTGGATTTAAGGTAGTACATCTTTTGATAAGGTTCGGATTTGATAACAGTTCGACCTCGTATTTAGTGGTTCTTGCGGAGGTTAGGTGTTGGGTGGCACATTTAGTAAGTAAAATCTCGACAGAGTGTGGGATATATAAAATGGTCTGATGATTTAGAGTTATTGGCTGAGCCTGTTGCATAGCATAATAAGCTGCTGCCAATGAAGGAAGACATCCTGGTAGTCCGCGTGCCACTGGGTCTAGTTGGGTACTGAAATATGCTACCGGTCGCTGCCTGTCCCCATGTAACTGAGTCAAAACAGATTGTGCAAAACCCGACTTGTGATGCACAAATAAGTTGAATAGCTTAGTGTAATCCCAAGGCTGGTGCTGAAGTGAGGGACTGCTTAAGGTTCTGGAAAGCATTCCGGGATACTTCATTCCACATCCTTTAAGCATTGTGAGAATATAGTAGATTCATTCACAGCTCGTAGGTCATGGACAAACCTCCATTTGTGTGGGCTTCTGAACTGGACAAATCTGTGTGTTACACGGACTTCTCATTTATGCTTATAGTGATTCACAGATCACAGAATGTAAAGTACTTGTTTTCTAATCTTATTAAAAGGCCTCCAAACCCAAGATTTTTCCAATACACTCAAAATGTTGATCAAGGAGATCACCTGAAATATCTCAAAATCCCAATTCAATTATTGTACTGCCACTCTTTATCCAAAAAATTTCCCCCTACTGAGTTAGAAGCTTTTGTACCAAGATTTTACACCAAGGACAATGAGAGTGTACTCCCCCAGCCTGCACCTCGAGAGACCCACAAAGGCTTTTTAAAAAAAAAAGCATTACAACTTTTAACCACCGGGACCATGTCTCAACAAACCTATCCTTTGTGCATTTCCTAGCTCCGTAACCTCTCATCCGAATAAATCCACACCTGCGCTTCTAACTTAAAATGTCTTAAACTTCCCACATACAGGACAACACTATGAAGGGTTAAAAAAACTTCACTTTGTTTGAAAAAGTGGGTGGAGCTAAAACAAACAGGCAGCTCCACAACTTTTCCAAACAGGTTTCCAGACACAAGGAAAAAAGACAGAAGCACTCTCATTCAAAGACCAAGACATTCACGCACTCTCATTCAAAGACAAGACATTCACAAGTCTCTCTCCATTCAATAAAGCTTTTTCTTTTACTAGCTTCATTTTTTTTTCATAAGTCACTATCAGGTTCTCTTTTTTTTTACATTTGATTTACTTCCTCTGTTAATTTTACATGGGCTTGAAGAATCGGAACCCAGGCCTTTTCTATTACTTTCCTTTTTTTTTACCTGGATCTCTGTTTATAAGACACTCCTGGAGACAAGTTGTTCTCTCTAAATTAAATGACCCATCGGGTGGAAATGGCCTGTTTTCACCCTTAGTCCACTTTACTGGTTTTTGTTTCTTTGGTCAATTGAAGACTGACCACAATTCTGGAGCATGACATAGGCTGGTGTGCCTTTTGTGGTGTTTTAACTTGCTCCGGCACCCATTCTGGATGATTAAAGATTTTCCCACAGTTTCTGATCTCACAATCCTTTCGGCCAACCGAGTTCTCTACGCCCACTTCTCCTGGCCGTTACGTGGCCTGAAAAGGCTCTTAATTCGGGCTCAGTCTGGGTGTGTGAGATATGTTGGCACGAACCAACCATAGTTGATCAATCAGTTACTGTTTCTTTTCTTAATCAATCCTTGTGGGTTTTTTTTATCCCGAATCACAATTTTCCCTAGTGACTCTTCCCGTTTCTCTAATGGCAATGACTCACAAAGGTATTGCACACAACAGTAATACAAGGACAACAAACAATATTCCCGTGAGTACACAAATCATAACCTCTAAACAAATTCTCAGTCTGCGTTGTACGCCACTACAGACCGAGTCCTTAACTTATCCTAATAACAGCTGATAAAACTTAAGGTTCCGTACCCAAACTCTTTGATCGATTGCGCTCTTTTTTTTTTAATAGTCTTATCACAAAAGAACCCCTTCCGAATTAAAAACAATAAAAATCTTATCACATAAGAACCTTCGATCGATTATTAGCGCTTTCTTTTTTTTTTCTTTTAATAGTCTTATCACATAAGAACCCCTTCCGAATTAAAAACAATAAAAATCTTATCATATAAGAACCTGGAACCCTTTTCGATCGACTAGCGCTTTCTTTTACCTACTGAAACCTTCCCCGGGCTGTCTCGAGATTTTTTCCAGAACCTGTTCTCTTCTGCTGGCGAGCTGAGAAAGAAATGGTTATAAAAAAAATACCTTTAACTTTTAAATGCCGAGTCTTGTAGATGCAGTACCTCAGCTGTGGACAACAGATTACATCTGCGATTCAACAGTGAAGAAACCTCTTGTGAGCAAAGGCTCACCTTGTTTGGCCACCGAAGCCTTTCACTGGAGAGGCACTATGCCTGTATCCGTTTTACTCACAGAACAGAGAGTATGCATCTCGGTGGAACCTCCAATAACTGTCGAAATCTCGACCTCAGAAAAGAATGACTCCGACACTTACAGCTCCGATGGAAGTTTCCCTTTTAATTTACTTGCTCGCAAGGGGTAGGTTTCACTCAGTCAAGGGCTAAATGAACACCTCCGCAATGGTACAGCTTCACAAGATATTTATACAGTAAAACCCAAGTTCTGGCCTCTCCCTGTGTATTGCTCTGTCTCACAGTCAGTGAATACAGATAAAGAGTTAATTACTATATCCTGGTACTGAAATGGTGTCAAGATATTCCCTTTTGTCAGGGTTATCAGAAAGCCAAACGGCCATTACTCCATGAGTCATAGGTAATGGGCTATCACCTGTCTTGTATTGTATCAGGATTATCCAATTTCCTGGTCAGTTTACCTGTTTGCTTCAAATGGATGAGGTAAAGGAAAGAGATAATGGCTAGAAGATAAGGGTGGGGTGACATGGAACTCCTGTAGTGTAGACAATAGGAGAGCACCATGGGGGGTTACTTGTCTCAGCATGACTTGTCTCCTAGCTGTCTGATAACCATCAGCCATCTAACAGCAGGTTTAGCTGTTCATAATAAGCTGGCTGCTAAAATGCAGAAAGTTCTGGAAGGGCCAGGACTCCATTTTAATCAAAAGGCACACAAATACCGTATGGTATCAGCTTAGATAAAAATACATTTCCACACTCCTCACTACCACCACTGCCCCGGTCTGTGCTCTCTCTGGGCCTGTCACTCGATTTATTCTCCCTCCTCACTACCACCACTGCCCCGGTCTGTGCTCGCTCTGGGCCTCCCACTCGATTTATTCTCCCTCCTCACTACCACCACTGCCCCGGTCTGTGCTCTCTCTGGGCCTGTCACTCGATTTATTCTCCCTCCTCACTACCACCACTGCCCCGGTCTGTGCTCTCTCTGGGCCTGTCACTCGATTTATTCTCCCTCCTCACTACCACCACTGCCCCGGTCTGTGCTCTCTCTGGGCCTCCCACTCGATTTATTCTCCCCTCCTCACTACCACCACTGCCCCGGTCTGTGCTCTCTCTGGGCCTGTCACTCGATTTATTCTCCCTCCTCACTACCACCACTGCCCCAGTCTGTGCTCTCTCTGGGCCTCCCACTCGATTTATTCTCCCTACTCACTACCACCACTGCCCCAGTCTGTGCTCTCTCTGGGCCTGTCACTCGATTTATTCTCCCTCCTCACTACCACCACTGCCCCAGTCTGTGCTCTCTCTGGGCCTCCCACTCGATTTATTCTCCCTACTCACTACCACCACTGCCCCGGTCTGTGCTCTCTCTGGGCCTCCCACTCGATTTATTCTCCCCTCCTCACTACCACCACTGCCCCGGTCTGTGCTCTCTCTGGGCCTGTCACTCGATTTATTCTCCCTCCTCACTACCACCACTGCCCCGGTCTGTGCTCTCTCTCGGCCTGTCACTCGATTTATTCTCCCCTCCTCACTACCACCACTGCCCCGGTCTGTGCTCTCTCTGGGCCTGTCACTCGATTAATTCTCCCCTCCTCACTAGCACCACTGCCCCGGTCTGTGCTCTCTCTGGGCCTGTCACTCGATTTATTCTCCCTCCTCACTACCACCACTGCCCCGGTCTGTGCTCTCTCTCGGCCTGTCACTCGATTTATTCTCCCCTCCTCACTACCACCACTGCCCCGGTCTGTGCTCTCTCTGGGCCTGTCACTCGATTTATTCTCCCTCCTCACTACCACCACTGCCCCGGTCTGTGCTCTCTCTCGGCCTGTCACTCGATTTATTCTCCCCTCCTCACTACCACCACTGCCCCGGTCTGTGCTCTCTCTGGGCCTCCCACTCGATTTATTCTCCCTCCTCACTACCACCACTGCCCCAGTTTGTGCTCTCTCTGGGCCTCCCACTCGATTTATTCTCCCTACTCACTACCACCACTGCCCCGGTCTGTGCTCTCTCTGGGCCTCCCACTCGATTTATTCTCCCTCCTCACTACCAACACTGCCCCAGTCTGTGCTCTCTCTGGGCCTGTCACTCGAGTTATTCTCCCCTCCTCACTACCACACTGCCCCGGTCTGTGCTCTCTCTGGGCCTCCCACTCGATTTATTCTCCCCTCCTCACTACCACCACTGCCCCGGTCTGTGCTCTCTCTGGGCCTGTCACGCGATTTATTCTCCCCTCCTCACTACCACCACTGCCCCGGTCTGTGCTCTCTCTGGGCCTGTCACTCGATTTATTCTCCCTCCTCACTACCACCACTGCCCCGGTCTGTGCTCTCTCTGGGCCTGTCACTCGATTTATTCTCCTCTCCTCACTACCACCACTGCCCCGGTCTGTGCTCTCTCTGGGCCTGTCACTCGATTTATTCTCCGTCCTCACTACCACCACTGCCCCGGTCTGTGCTCTCACTGGGCCTGTCACTCGATTTATTCTCCCTCATCACTACCACCACTGCCCCAGTCTGTGCTCTCTCTGGGCCTCCCACTCGATTTATTCTCCCCTCCTCACTACCACCACTGCCCCGGTCTGTGCTCTCTCTGGGCCTCCCACTCGATTTATTCTTCCTCCTCACTACCACCACTGCCCCGGTCTGTGCTCTCTCTGGGCCTGTCACTCGATTTATTCTCCCTCCTCACTACCACCACTGCCCCGGTCTGTGCTCTCTCTGGGCCTGTCACTCGATTTATTCTCCCTCCTCACTACCACCACTGCCCCGGTCTGTGCTCTCTCTGGGCCTCCCACTCGATTTATTCTCCCTCCTCACTACCACCACTGCCCCGGTCTGTGCTCTCTCTGGGCCTGTCACTCGATTTATTCTCCCTCCTCACTACCACCACTGCCCCGGTCTGTGCTCTCTCTGGGCCTGTCACTCGATTTATTCTCCCTCCTCACTACCACCACTGCCCCGGTCTGTGCTCGCTCTGGGCCTCCCACTCGATTTATTCTCCCTCCTCACTACCACCACTGCCCCGGTCTGTGCTCTCTCTGGGCCTGTCACTCGATTTATTCTCCCTCCTCACTACCACCACTGCCCCGGTCTGTGCTCTCTCTGGGCCTGTCACTCGATTTATTCTCCCTCCTCACTACCACCACTGCCCCGGTCTGTGCTCTCTCTGGGCCTCCCACTCGATTTATTCTCCCCTCCTCACTACCACCACTGCCCCGGTCTGTGCTCTCTCTGGGCCTGTCACTCGATTTATTCTCCCTCCTCACTACCACCACTGCCCCAGTCTGTGCTCTCTCTGGGCCTCCCACTCGATTTATTCTCCCTACTCACTACCACCACTGCTCCAGTCTGTGCTCTCTCTGGGCCTGTCACTCGATTTATTCTCCCTCCTCACTACCACCACTGCCCCAGTCTGTGCTCTCTCTGGGCCTCCCACTCGATTTATTCTCCCTACTCACTACCACCACTGCCCCGGTCTGTGCTCTCTCTGGG
Organism: Pristiophorus japonicus; assembly: GCF_044704955.1. Classification (NCBI taxonomy): domain Eukaryota; kingdom Metazoa; phylum Chordata; class Chondrichthyes; family Pristiophoridae; genus Pristiophorus; species Pristiophorus japonicus. The sequence continues at coordinate 20,803,945 of NC_092011.1, read as the reverse complement.
CCTCCCACTCGATTTATTCTCCCCTCCTCACTACCACCACTGCCCCGGTCTGTGCTCTCTCTGGGCCTGTCACTCGATTTATTCTCCCTCCTCACTACCACCACTGCCCCGGTCTGTGCTCTCTCTCGGCCTGTCACTCGATTTATTCTCCCCTCCTCACTACCACCACTGCCCCGGTCTGTGCTCTCTCTGGGCCTGTCACTCGATTAATTCTCCCCTCCTCACTAGCACCACTGCCCCGGTCTGTGCTCTCTCTGGGCCTGTCACTCGATTTATTCTCCCTCCTCACTACCACCACTGCCCCGGTCTGTGCTCTCTCTCGGCCTGTCACTCGATTTATTCTCCCCTCCTCACTACCACCACTGCCCCGGTCTGTGCTCTCTCTGGGCCTGTCACTCGATTTATTCTCCCTCCTCACTACCACCACTGCCCCGGTCTGTGCTCTCTCTCGGCCTGTCACTCGATTTATTCTCCCCTCCTCACTACCACCACTGCCCCGGTCTGTGCTCTCTCTGGGCCTCCCACTCGATTTATTCTCCCTCCTCACTACCACCACTGCCCCAGTTTGTGCTCTCTCTGGGCCTCCCACTCGATTTATTCTCCCTACTCACTACCACCACTGCCCCGGTCTGTGCTCTCTCTGGGCCTCCCACTCGATTTATTCTCCCTCCTCACTACCAACACTGCCCCAGTCTGTGCTCTCTCTGGGCCTGTCACTCGAGTTATTCTCCCCTCCTCACTACCACACTGCCCCGGTCTGTGCTCTCTCTGGGCCTCCCACTCGATTTATTCTCCCCTCCTCACTACCACCACTGCCCCGGTCTGTGCTCTCTCTGGGCCTGTCACGCGATTTATTCTCCCCTCCTCACTACCACCACTGCCCCGGTCTGTGCTCTCTCTGGGCCTGTCACTCGATTTATTCTCCCTCCTCACTACCACCACTGCCCCGGTCTGTGCTCTCTCTGGGCCTGTCACTCGATTTATTCTCCTCTCCTCACTACCACCACTGCCCCGGTCTGTGCTCTCTCTGGGCCTGTCACTCGATTTATTCTCCGTCCTCACTACCACCACTGCCCCGGTCTGTGCTCTCACTGGGCCTGTCACTCGATTTATTCTCCCTCATCACTACCACCACTGCCCCAGTCTGTGCTCTCTCTGGGCCTCCCACTCGATTTATTCTCCCCTCCTCACTACCACCACTGCCCCGGTCTGTGCTCTCTCTGGGCCTCCCACTCGATTTATTCTTCCTCCTCACTACCACCACTGCCCCGGTCTGTGCTCTCTCTGGGCCTGTCACTCGATTTATTCTCCCTCCTCACTACCACCACTGCCCCGGTCTGTGCTCTCTCTGGGCCTGTCACTCGATTTATTCTCCCTCCTCACTACCACCACTGCCCCGGTCTGTGCTCTCTCTGGGCCTCCCACTCGATTTATTCTCCCTCCTCACTACCACCACTGCCCCGGTCTGTGCTCTCTCTGGGCCTGTCACTCGATTTATTCTCCCTCCTCACTACCACCACTGCCCCGGTCTGTGCTCTCTCTGGGCCTGTCACTCGATTTATTCTCCCTCCTCACTACCACCACTGCCCCGGTCTGTGCTCTCTCTGGGCCTCCCACTCGATTTATTCTCCCCTCCTCACTACCACCACTGCCCCGGTCTGTGCTCTCTCTGGGCCTGTCACTCGATTTATTCTCCCTCCTCACTACCACCACTGCCCCAGTCTGTGCTCTCTCTGGGCCTCCCACTCGATTTATTCTCCCTACTCACTACCACCACTGCCCCAGTCTGTGCTCTCTCTGGGCCTGTCACTCGATTTATTCTCCCTCCTCACTACCACCACTGCCCCAGTCTGTGCTCTCTCTGGGCCTCCCACTCGATTTATTCTCCCTACTCACTACCACCACTGCCCCGGTCTGTGCTCTCTCTGGGCCTCCCACTCGATTTATTCTCCCCTCCTCACTACCACCACTGCCCCGGTCTGTGCTCTCTCTGGGCCTGTCACTCGATTTATTCGCCCTCCTCACTACCACCACTGCCCCGGTCTGTGCTCTCTCTCGGCCTGTCACTCGATTTATTCTCCCCTCCTCACTACCACCACTGCCCCGGTCTGTGCTCTCTCTGGGCCTGTCACTCGATTAATTCTCCCCTCCTCACTAGCACCACTGCCCCGGTCTGTGCTCTCTCTGGGCCTGTCACTCGATTTATTCTCCCTCCTCACTACCACCACTGCCCCGGTCTGTGCTCTCTCTCGGCCTGTCACTCGATTTATTCTCCCCTCCTCACTACCACCACTGCCCCGGTCTGTGCTCTCTCTGGGCCTGTCACTCGATTTATTCTCCCTCCTCACTACCACCACTGCCCCGGTCTGTGCTCTCTCTCGGCCTGTCACTCGATTTATTCTCCCCTCCTCACTACCACCACTGCCCCGGTCTGTGCTCTCTCTGGGCCTCCCACTCGATTTATTCTCCCTCCTCACTACCACCACTGCCCCAGTCTGTGCTCTCTCTGGGTCTCCCACTCGATTTATTCTCCCTCCTCACTACCACCACTGCCCCGGTCTGTGCTCTCTCTGGGCCTCCCACTCGATTTATTCTCCCTCCTCACTACCACCACTGCCCCGGTCTGTGCTCTCTCTGGGCCTCCCACTCGATTTATTCTCCCCTCCTCACTACCACCACTGCCCCGGTCTGTGCTCTCTCTGGGCCTCCCACTCGATTTATTCTCCCCTCCTCACTACCACCACTGCCCCGGTCTGTGCTCTCTCTGGGCCTCCCACTCGATTTATTCTCCCTCCTCACTACCACCACTGCCCCGGTCTGTGCTCTCTCTGGGCCTGTCACTCGATTTATTCTCCCCTCCTCACTAGCACCACTGCCCCGGTCTGTGCTCTCTCTGGGCCTCCCACTCGATTTATTCTCCCCTCCTCACTACCACCACTGCCCCGGTCTGTGCTCTCTCTGGGCCTGTCACTCGATTTATTCTCCCTCCTCACTACCACCACTGCCCCAGTCTGTGCTCTCTCTGGGCCTCCCACTCGATTTATTCTCCCTCCTCACTACCACCACTGCCCCGGTCTGTGCTCTCTCTGGGCCTCCCACTCGATTTATTCTCCCCTCCTCACTACCACCACTGCCCCGGTCTGTGCTCTCTCTGGGCCTGTCACTCGATTTATTCTCCCTCCTCACTACCACCACTGCCCCGGTCTGTGCTCTCTCTGGGCCTCCCACTCGATTTATTCTCCCTCCTCACTACCACCACTGCCCCGGTCTGTGCTCTCTCTGGGCCTCCCACTCGATTTATTCTCCCTCCTCACTACCACCACTGCCCCGGTCTGTGCTCTCTCTGGGCCTCCCACTCAATTTATTCTCCCTCCTCACTACCACCACTGCCCCGGTCTGTGCTCTCTCTGGGCCTCCCACTCGATTTATTCTCCCTCCTCACTACCACCACTGCCCCGGTCTGTGCTCTCTCTGGGCCTCCCACTCGATTTATTCTCCCTCCTCACTATCACCACTGCCCCGGTCTGTGCTCTCTCTGGGCCTGTCACTCGATTTATTCTCCCTCCTCACTACCACCACTGCCCCGGTCTGTGCTCTCTCTGGGCCTCCCACTCGATTTATTCTCCCTCCTCACTACCAACACTGCCCCAGTCTGTGCTCTCTCTGGGCCTGTCACTCGAGTTATTCTCCCCTCCTCACTACCACACTGCCCCGGTCTGTGCTCTCTCTGGGCCTCCCACTCGATTTATTCTCCCCTCCTCACTACCACCACTGCCCCGGTCTGTGCTCTCTCTGGGCCTGTCACGCGATTTATTCTCCCCTCCTCACTACCACCACTGCCCCGGCCTGTGCTCTCTCTGGGCCTGTCACTCGATTTATTCTCACTCCTCACTACCACCACTGCCCCGGTCTGTACTCTCTCTGGGCCTCCCACTCGATTTATTCTCCCCTCCTCACTACCACCACTGCCCCGGTCTGTGCTCTCTCTGGGCCTCCCACTCGATTTATTCTCCCTCCTCACTACCACCACTGCCCCGGTCTGTGCTCTCTCTGGGCCTGTCACTCGATTTATTCTCCCCTCCTCACTACCACCACTGCCCCGGTCTGTGCTCTCTCTCGGCCTCCCAATCGAATTATTCTCCCTCCTCACTACCACCACTGCCCCGGTCTGTGCTCTCTCTGGGCCTGTCACTCGATTTATTCTCCCTCCTCACTACCACCACTGCCCCGGTCTGTGCTCTCTCTGGGCCTGTCACTCGATTTATTCTCCCTCCTCACTACCACCACTGCCTCGGCCTGTGCTCTCTCTGGGCCTCCCACTCGATTTATTCTCCCCTCCTCACTACCACCACTGCCCTGGTCTGTGCTCTCTCTGGGCATCCCACTCGATTTATTCTCCCTCCTCACTACCACCACTGCCCCGGTCTGTGCTCTCTCTGGGCCTGTCACTCGATTTATTCTCCCTCCTCACTACCACCACTGCCCCGGTCTGTGCTCTCTCTGGGCCTCCCACTCGATTTATTCTCCCTCCTCACTACCTCCACTGCCCCGGTCTGTGCTCTCTCTGGGCCTCCCATTCGATTTATTCTCCCTCCTCACTACCACCACTGCCCGGTCTGTGCTCTCTCTGGGCCTGTCACTCGATTTATTCTCCCTCCTCACTACCAGCACTGCCCCGGTCTGTGCTCTCTCTGGGCCTCCCACTCGATTTATTCTCCCCTCCTCACTACCACCACTGCCCTGGTCTGTGCTCTCTCTGGGCCTGTCACTCGATTTATTCTCCCCTCCTCACTACCACCACTGCCCCAGTCTGTGCTCTCTCTGGGCCTCCCCCTCGATTTATTCTCCCTCCTCACTACCACCACTGCCCCGGTCTGTGCTCTCTCTGGGCCTGTCACTCGATTTATTCTCCCTCCTCACTACCGCCACTGCCCCGGTCTGTGCTCTCTCTGGGCCTCCCACTCGATTTATTCTCCCTCCTCACTACCACCACTGCCCCGGTCTGTGCTCTCCCTGGGCCTCCCACTCGATTTATTCTCCCTCCTCACTACCACCACTGCCCCGGTCTGTGCTCTCTCTGGGCCTCCCACTCGATTTATTCTCCCTCCTCACTACCACCACTGCCCCGGTCTGTGCTCTCTCTGGGCCTGTCACTCGATTTATTCTCCCTCCTCACTACCACCACTGCCCCGGTCTGTGCTCTCTCTGGGCCTGTCACTCGATTTATTCTCCCTCCTCACTACCACCACTGCCCCGGTCTGTGCTCTCTCTGGGCCTCCCACTCGATTTATTCTCCCTCCTCACTACCACCACTGCCCCGGTCTGTGCTCTCTCTGGGCCTCCCACTCGATTTATTCTCCCTCCTCACTACCACCACTGCCCCGGTCTGTGCTCTCTCTGGGCCTGTCACTCGATTTATTCTCCCTCCTCACTACCACCACTGCCCCGGTCTATGCTCTCTCTGGGCCTGTCACTCGATTTATTCTCCCTCCTCACTACCACCACTGCCCCGGTCTGTGCTCTCTCTCGGCCTGTCACTCAATTTATTCTCCCCTCCTCACTACCACCACTGCCCCGGTCTGTGCTCTCTCTGGGCCTGTCACTCGATTTATTCTCCCTCCTCACTACCACCACTGCCCCGGTCTGTGCTCTCTCTGGGCCTGTCACTCGATTTATTCTCCCTCCTCACTACCACCACTGCCCCGGTCTGTGCTCACTCTGGGCCTGTCACTCGATTTATTCTCCCTCCTCACTACCACCACTGCCCCGGTCTGTGCTCTCTCTGGGCCTGTCACTCGATTTATTCTCCGTCCTCACTACCACCACTGCCCCGGTCTGTGCTCTCTCTGGGCGTTTCACTCGAATTATTCTCCCTCCTCACTACCACCACTGCCCCAGTCTGTGCTCTCTCTGGGCCTGTCACTCGATTTATTCTCCCTCCTCACTACCACCACTGCCCCGGTCTGTGCTCTCTCTGGGCCTCCCACTCGATTTATTCTCCCTCCTCACTACCACCACTGCCCCGGTCTGTGCTCTCTCTGGGCCTGTCACTCGATTTATTCTCCCCTCCTCACTACCACCACTGCCCCGGTCTGTGCTCTCTCTGGGCCTCCCACTCGATTTATTCTCCCTCCTCACTACCACCACTGCCCCGGTCTGTGCTCTCTCTGGGCCTGTCACTCGATTTATTCTCCGTCCTCACTACCACCACTGCCCCGGTCTGTGCTCTCTCTGGGCCTGTCACTCGATTTATTCTCCCTCCTCACTACCACCACTGCCCCGGTCTGTGCTCTCTCTGGGCCTGTCACTCGATTTATTCTCCCTCCTCACTACCACCACTGCCCCGGTCTGTGCTCTCTCTGGGCCTCCCACTCGATTTATTCTCCCCTCCTCACTACCACCACTCCCCCGGTCTGTGCTCTCTCTGGGCCTGTCACTCGATTTATTCTCCCCTCCTCACTACCACCACTGCCCCGGTCTGTGCTCTCTCTGGGCCTCCCACTCGATTTATTCTCCCCTCCTCACTACCACCACTGCCCTGGTCTGTGCTCTCTCTGGGCCTCCCACTCGATTTATTCTCCCCTCCTCACTACCACCACTGCCCCGGTCTGTGCTCTCTCTGGGCCTCCCACTCGATTTATTCTCCCTCCTCACTACCATCACTGCCCCGGTCTGTGCTCTCTCTGGGCCTCCCACTCGATTTATTCTCCCTCCTCACTACCACCACTGCCCCGGTCTGTGCTCTCTCTGGGCCTGTCACTCGATTTATTCTCCCTCCTCACTACCACCACTGCCCCGGTCTGTGCTCTCTCTGGGCCTGTCACTCGATTTATTCTCCCTCCTCACTACCACCACTGCCCCGGTCTGTGCTCTCTCTGGGCCTCCCACTCGATTTATTCTCCCCTCCTCACTACCACCACTGCCCCGGTCTGTGCTCTCTCTGGGCCTCCCACTTGATTTATTCTCCCTCCTCACTACCATCACTGCCCCGGTCTGTGCTCTCTCTGGGCCTGTCACTCGATTTATTCTCCCTCCTCACTATTGCCTCGGTCTGTGCTCTCTCTGGGCCTCCCACTCGATTTATTCTCCCTCCTCACTACCACCACTGCCCCGGTCTGTGCTCTCTCTGGGCCTGTCACCCGATTTATTCTCCCTCCTCACTACCACCACTGCCCCGGTCTGTGCTCTCTCTGGGCCTGTCACTCGATTTATTCTCCCCTCCTCACTACCACCACTGCCCCGGTCTGTGCTCTCTCTGGGCCTGTCACTCGATTTATTCTCCCTCCTCACTACCACCACTGCCCCGGTCTGTGCTCTCTCTGGGCCTGTCACTCGATTTATTCTCCCTCCTCACTACCACCACTGCCCCGGTCTGTGCTCTCTCTGGGCCTCCCACTCGATTTATTCTCCCTCCTCACTACCATCACTGCCCCGGTCTGTGCTCTCTCTGGGCCTGTCACTCGATTTATTCTCCCTCCTCACTACCACCACTGCCCCGGTCTGTGCTCTCTCTGGGCCCCCCACTCGATTTATTCTCCCCTCCTCACTGCCATCGCTGCTCCGAGTCTGCCCTTCCCCAAGTGACCATTTTTAAGTGTCAGTTGGCTAATCTGTTGCAGTGGTGTCACTGATGGGCCCGATCATGTCCCAACTCCATGTTCTCACACACATTATCCCACAGACAGTGGGGGATGGGGGATCACTCTAGATCAGGAGTAGTGTGGTCGCTGACTTAATCCTTTCCCTAACTGAGGAACTCTGAGGACAATGGCAGCACCTCTAGAATCTACAATTCAGCACAACCAGGATATTCTGCTCAGAATCTTTCCTGCCTCCATTCACACTGAGAGTGCATTTCCTGACCCAACTATCAGACAAGCTCACCTGCTCACACTGAGAAATGTCACAGAGCACAAAGGCAACTGTGAACTGATCAGAGAGAGCCAGCGTGGATTTGTAAAGGATAAGTCATGTCTGATTTGCCGAGGTGAACTTTCTCAGGAGGTTACTAAGATGGTAGATAAGGGAGTGTCTATGGATGTTATTTATATGGACTTTCAGAAGGCACTCGAGAAGGGACTGTGAACCAAAGTGAGAGAATGGAATTGGAGCCAACCTATTGATGTGGCTCGGGAATTGGTTGGGAGGTAGGAGAGAGAGAGTAGGATTAATGGGTGTGTACTCCAATTGACAGGATATGAGCAGTGGTGTCCCCGAGGGATCTATACTGGGGCCTCAGCTTTTCACTGTATTTATAAATGACTTCGATGAAGGAGTAGAGAGCCGTCATCATCATAGGTGGTCCTCGAACGAGGATGACTTGCTTCCACGAGTTCACAGATGCTTCAATGAAGGACCCGATATTCCAGTCCTGAACTCGAATTGAGGAGGTGGAAGATGCCTGTGTGTGCATTTTTTTAACGTGTGGTGACCACATGGGCTTGAAAAGTTTGGACTTTATCCAGTGGCAAGGGTTAACCAGGATGACTGGAGACCTGCTCTGCTGCACGGACCTAGTGCGCACACATATCGCACTGTGGGCAGACCCGTGCTGCCCCTGGGCCCTCGGCTCTTCTGGGCCCCGTACCCTCATTCACCACACCTCCGCCACGATCCCTCACCGCTCCTCCTCCATAAAAACACTCGCTGCACCACCGCCACGATCTCCTGCCGCACCTGTCGAAATCTCGACCTCAGAAAAGAATGACTCCGACACTTACAGCTCCGATGGAAGTTTCCCTTTTAATTTACTTGCTCGCAAGGGGTAGGTTTCACTCAGTCAAGGGCCAAATGAAACCTCCGCAATGGTACAGCTTCACAAGATATTTATACAGTAAAACCCAAGTTCTGGCCTCTCCCTGTGTATTGCTCTGTCTCACAGTCAGTGAATACAGATAAAGAGTTAATTACTATATCCTGGTACTGAAATGGTATCCAGATATTTCCTTTTGTCAGGGTTATCAGAAAGCCAAACGGCCATTACTCCATGAGTCATAGGTAATGGGCTATCACCTGTCTTGTATTGTGTCAGGATTATCCAATTTCCTGGTCAGTTTACCTGTTTGCTTCAAATGGATGAGGTAAAGGAAAGAGATAATGGCTAGAAGATAAGGGTGGGGTGACATGGAACTCCTGTAGTGTAGACAATAGGAGAGCACCATGGGGGGGTTACTTGTCTCAGCATGACTTGTCTCCTAGCTGTCTGATGGCCATCAGCCATCTAACAGCAGGTTTGGCTGTTTATGCAAGCTGGCTGCTAAAATGCAGAAAGTTCTGGAAGGGCCAGGACTCCATTTTAATCAAAAGGCACACAAATACCGTATGGTATCAGCTTAGATAAAAATACATTTCCACATTCCCCCATTTTGTCCTTCACAAGGACAACTCAATCCATTCTGATCTTGTACAGTCTCTCCATTTCCATTTCTTTTGTCTCATTACTCACTAGGCATATTATACCCTCAGGATTTCCTATTCTGGGAGTAATGCTTAGGAAGGGAGGCTGATGGTTATTATCATAATTGGGCTGGTACCATCCCTGGAAGGCTGTAAGTTTATACCCTGCCGACCTCCATTCTGTTTGCTCCTTCGTTTCTGGCCCCTTAGTTAGTTTTGTCCTATTTTGCACTGTCAACCATTCTACCATTTCTGATTCGTTAAAGGGGACAGATCTCAGGGGAATACCCCCCCTGGAGTGGACAGGTACATGGGAACATATCCAGCAACTCGACAAGTTTCTTTCTTGAGCATACCTATGACTCAGTGCCATAAATACGTTTACGTGCAATTCCCTTCGGTGGTGGGTCTGTACCCCTGGTGTAATCAATAATGCGAAGTAAAACCCTGTCAAGCCCAGCACCATCAGTCCCCATAGTCCATACAGTTCTTTATTCAGTCTTCCTTTTTCTGTTCCTCTGATTCCTTCGTCCCTTCCTCCTGGTCGGGTGCCCGTTTGCAATGGGATGCGTGGATCCATGTTGGTCTTTCCTTTACCTTGATTGCAGTATTGGTCGCCAGCAAGACCTGGTATGGTCCTTCGAATCTTGGCTGTAGACTGCTTTTCCTTTTAAAAATCTTGATGTAAACGAATTCCCCTGGCTCCAGGTTATGACACCTCCCTTCCGCTGGCGTGACTTGGGCTTCCTTTACCTGTGAATGAAAGCTGGAAATACATTTGGTTAGTGCAATACAATAATTCAACATATTTTCCTCCATTTTGTGGATGTCCATCTGTTTTGCAGTAAATGGTGCTGTAAAAGGTAGTCGTTGGGGACGTCCCATAACTATCTCATGTGGTGACAGGCCTGTTGTTCTGTTGGTTGCAGATCGCATTACCATCAAAGCTAAGGGCAGCAGTTCTGTCCATTTCAGTCCAGTGTCATTGCATAGTTTTGCCAGCTTATTTTTAAGCATTCCATTATATCTTTCAACAAGTCCAGCTGATTGTGGATGATAACTGCAATGAAAACGTTGATTAATCTGTAAAGCTTTACACATTTCTCTTATAACAGTTCCTGTGAAATGTGACCCGTTATCACTGGAAAGCTTAGCAGGGATTCCGAAGCGCGGTACAATTTCTTTTAACAAACATTTAGCAACAGTAGTGGCATCGGCCTTTTTACATGGAAAGGCTTCAATCCATCTAGAGAACACATCTACAATAACTAATACATACTTGGATCCCATACACATAGGTAATTCAATAAAATCCATTTGTAAATGTACAAAAGGCCCGACTGGATTTGGGTGGGAGGCAGATTCTACTTTTTCCGTCTTACCCGGATTCATTGTCTGACAGGTAACACAATTTTCACAGATTTGTTTTGCAATTGCCGAAATACCTGGTGCATACCAAGTTGCCAAAATATAATCTGCCAATCCCCCTTTGCCTGCATGTGTGAATGTATGAACACATCGGGCAATCCATGGAAGTAAGGATCTAGGGGCCACCACGCGGCCGTCATGGTGAACCCATATTCCTTCTGGATTTTTATAATATTGATCCTTCGTCCAGGTCACCACCTCCTCCGTACTGGCCTGTGTCTGAAAGGCCAGCACGTCATTAATAGTGGGTGGTGGGTCTGAGCAATTATTTTTCCTTAGTGGGAACAATGACACCTGCATCCCCCCTTTCGACAGAGCTGCTGACTTAGCTGCATTATCAGCTCTACAGTGTAGATATTAACTGTGTGTCCTTCAGCCAGAATACAGGCTCGAGTTAACGCAAACAATTCGGCTTGTTGGGCTGAAAAGGAGTCTGGAAGAGAGGCTGTTTCGACAACATTAAACTGAGTTACAATTGCATAAGCCGCTCTAGGTTGGCCCCTATCATTTCGTAAGGCTGATCCGTCAACATAGTACACTAGATCAGGGTTACACATTGGTACATCTGTTAGATTGATACGTGGTTTAGTCACTAATTCGGTTACCATTTCACATGAATGGGGTTCGCCGTCGTCTTCCGTGGGGAGTAGAGTGGCTGGATTTAAGGTAGTACATCTTTTGATGACAAGGTTCGGATTTGATAACAGTTCGACCTCGTATTTAGTGGTTCTTGCGGAGGTTAGGTGTTGGGTGGCACATTTAGTAAGTAAAATCTCGACAGAGTGTGGGATATACAAAATGGTCTGATGATTTAGAGTTATTGGCTGAGCCTGTTGCATAGCATAATAAGCTGCTGCCAACAAAGGAAGACATCCTGGTAGTCCGCGTGCCACTGGGTCTAGTTGGGTACTGAAATATGCTTCCGGTCGCTGCCTGTCCCCATGTAACTGAGTCAAAACAGATTGTGCAAAACCCGACTTGTGATGCATAAATAAGTTGAATAGCTTAGTGTAATCTGGTAATCCCAAGGCTGGTGCTGAAGTGAGCTGAGAAAGAAATGGTTATAAAAAAATACCTTTAACTTTTAAATGCCGAGTCTTGTAGATGCAGTACCTCCGCTGTGGACAACAGATTACATCTGCGATTCAACAGCGAAGAAACCTCTTGTGAGCAAAGGCTCACCTTGTTTGGCCACCGAAGCCTTTCACTGGAGAGGCACTATGCCTGTATCCGTTTTACTCACAGAACAGAGAGTATGCATCTCGGTGGAACCTCCAATAACTGTCGAAATCTCGACCTCAGAAAAGAATGACTCCGACACTTACAGCTCCGATAGAAGTTTCCCTTTTAATTTACTTGCTCGCAAGGGGTAGGTTTCACTCAGTCAAGGGCTAAATGAACACCTCCGCAATGGTACAGCTTCACAAGATATTTATACAGTAAAACCCAAGTTCTGGCCTCTCCCTGTGTATTGCTCTGTCTCACAGTCAGTGAATACAGATAAAGAGTTAATTACTATATCCTGGTCCTGACATGGTATCAGATATTTCCTTTTGTCAGGGTTATCAGAAAGCCAAACGGCCATTACTCCATGAGTCATAGGTAATGGGCTATCACCTGTCTTGTATTGTGTCAGGATTATCCAATTTCCTGGTCAGTTTACCTGTTTGCTTCAAATGGATGAGGTAAAGGAAAGAGATAATGGCTAGAAGATAAGGGTGGGGTGACATGGAACTCCTGTAGTGTAGACAATAGGAGAGCACCATGGGGGGGTTACTTGTCTCAGCATGACTTGTCTCCTAGCTGTCTGATGGCCATCAGCCATCTAACAGCAGGTTTGGCTGTTTATGCAAGCTGGCTGCTAAAATGCAGAAAGTTCTGGAAGGGCCAGGACTCCATTTTAATCAAAAGGCACACAAATACCGTATGGTATCAGCTTAGATAAAAATACATTTCCACACACCTCCGCACCAAACATTCACCGAACCTCCATCATGATCACCCACCAAATCGCAGCCATGATCCCTCATCACTCCTCCACTCCGATCACTCGTCGCAAGTCCACCATGACCATCCCGCTCCTCTGCTGTACCAGGGCCTCACTGATGTTCCTGCCCACGCCACAAGCGGCGACCTGGGTCCTGATGATGTCACCCAGTTGCCCACCTCGCAGCCGTCACACATTTGTGTTGGCTCGTGCTGAAGTGGCATGCTCCAGCTTTTTCTTTTATAGCCCTGGACCTACGGAGATGTTCTCTCGCAGGTCGTTGTGGCCCACTATGTCCCAGGGCCTGGCACTCCAGTTGTTTTTATAGCCCTGACCTGCGGAGATATTCTCTCGAAGGTCGGTGTGGCCCACGATCTCCGTACATCCATGCTTGCTGATGGCACCAAGTTAAGGGGCACAGTTGAGAGTACATCGGAGCAGAAAGCTACAAACAAACATTGTGAGATTCAGTGAGTGGGTAAAACTGTGGCAGACGGAGTTCAATGTGGGGAAATGTGAGGTCATCCATTTTGGGCCCAAGAAATGGACGTCCGAGTTTGTTCTCAATGGTGTGTAGCTGGGAACTGTGGGAGAGCAGTGAAATATTGGGGTCCAATTGAGGTGATGGTCGGATCGATAGAGAGAAACAATGTCCTCTGGTGGGGGGGATTCAAACAAGGGGGTGTAGCCTTAAAATTAGAGCTGGGCTGTTCAGGGGTGATATCAGGAAGCACTTCTTCACACAAAGGTGGTGGAAATCTGGGACTCTCTCCTCAAAAAGCTGTGGAGGTTGGTGGCCAATTGAAAATTTTCCAAAACCATGATTTAAAGGTTTTTGTTAGGCTAGGGTATGAAGGGTTCTGGGACCAAGGTGGGGAGAAGAAGTTAAGATACAGATCAGGTATGATCTAACTGAATGGTGGAACAGGTTCGTGGGGCTGAATGGCCTCCTCCTGCTCCTATATTGTTATGTTCCAAATGTGTTAAAGTCAAGCGGTAAAGCAGAAAGTAGACATAATGAAGTTTCTTGGTCCAATGCAACTGATAAGACGACTATATATTGATAAGGTGCATGCACCATTCACTGGCTCTCACCCCTCAGATTTATGTCACATTGACCAATATTGGGCCTCCAGTCGGCGAGTTGACACCAGGTGTGACCGCGGGGGGCCCGGGGCGGTTGGAAGCGCGACACGTGGCCTTGTTCCAAAGGGCTCGCGCTCTGCCTCCCTGGGCGCGTGAGGCGGGCTGGCTCCTCCCGCCGGCGCTCGCGGGGGGCGGGGCCCCGCTCAACCCTCAGCCGCAGCGCTCTGATTGGCCACAGCGCCGCTCACGTGTCGCCCTTCCAACGGCCCCGCCTCGTGGTGGAGGTGGGCGCTATAAATAGAGGCGCTGTCGCCAGGCAACGGGCAGAAAGCGGGAGGCTGCAGGTGAGGGAAGGTGGTGTGCGACTGCGCGGGCGGATTGTCAACCGTGTGAGGGCAATTCAGTTCATAAATTGTATTTCATAGTTTGGACATTGGGTCAATAATTTATTTATGACAAGAACAAGAGCAAAATACCCTGAGGAGAGACAGGAGCTGGCAGGGTGACTTGTAGTCACAAACAGACTCGGGTCGTCTTAGTCTCAGGGAAAGTCACAACAAAAGACGCTTCACATATTAGTGCATCCAAACTAAACACTGCTGCTGATAGCAAAGGGTTTCACTCACATTGTGCTTCACTTTAGCCCGGCAGCTCACACAAAAGGCACAAATAACAGACCTGGGGCACAACCATTGAACAGACTCAGGGCTCCACAAGGGCACAAACATTGGGGCAAAGTGGAGTGAATAAGGTGGCCAAGCTCAGGAAGGGAGGGCAAACTAAGAGTGACAGGGAAGGTACTGAAGAGGGCAAGACCATGTCTGAGAAGAGCAAATCGGAGGGAAGGTGCTGGGAGATTTGAAATGGAAACCGAGAACTTATCCTCCAGTAGAAACTTAAGATTCCCTGTCACAATATCTAACTGTTCAAATTAATTCAATTGTCTTTTTTCCCTCTACTCCCCTCCCCAGGCGACCATTTCAGGAACTGATCATTCTTTCTGTGACCTTAGTCCTGAACTTATCTTTTACCAGGTTTATCCTAGTCTTGTAGTTACCATTGATCTTAAAGTGCTGCTGTGGATTTGCCTTTCCTGTTCCATTTAGTACCTTGGGTCTGATCAGAGACTGAGCAAACCTCCCAAAACATGATGTGTGACCTGATCCAGGTGTTTAAAAAGGTCCAGCACCATCTTCTCAAAGCAACTATGGATGGGTATTAAAGACGGTCCTGAGTAAAATTCAACAGGGAATTGACAAGGATGATGATTTCCAAGACTCATTTTCTCATTGGAACATCTCTAATAAAGGGACATCAATTTAAAATTGAAACAAAGCAGTTGTAAAGTTAATCAGGAAAACATTCTTCTTGCAAAATGTTGTGGCAATGTGAAATGCACCACCACAGGAGGTCATTGACGTAAATTTAATTCAGGTATTTAAAAGGGGATAGATATTGGGTTGTGTGGATATTAAGTGAATGATGAAAGTGGCAAAATATGAATGATGTTAAGATCTAACAACATGGCAGAGCACGCTCCATGGCCTATTCCTGTTCCTGTGTTCCTTGAAGGAACCAGACTGATCTTCACCGTGACATTCAGGTGAGTGTGAATAATGTCAGACTGAGCTGCGAGGAATCGCAGGCATTCACTATGGGTGTCCTTGAACTCGCTCAAAAATAGAAGTACAAAAATCCTGCTGTGGGTTATTTAATCACAATTGCTTGTGCAATGTGCGTGCGCACATGAAGAAGGAGAGAAAGAATGGTTGAAAAGTAGTGGTGAGTAAAACCATTTTTAGCCATTTTGTTTTACCCCTCCAGACATCCTCTGGATTATGTTAACATCAAAACTGTTTACAGGAGGTCTTGTAAGACAACTTCTCTTCAAGACATTTCAACATCATAGTGCCATAATAACGATTACTCTGCTCCCAATAAAGGCTGGCTGTGCCCTTGGAGCAAATGCTATTTTCTTCACTGGACCAAATAGGCTAGTGGATTTTTGTTAATGATGTCTTCAGGAACCAGGCTCAAAGAATGAAAGAAGTGTACAAGGATTTTGACCCCAGTAGATCTTCCATCAAGACAGATGCCTTAAATAGACAATTACATTTTAGTCTCATCCTGAGGAGGTCATATCTGCAAGTCTTGAATGTAAACAATTCTTCCCGGTGCCACAGATATTTAAGGCTGGGCCTTTGATTTCCTCCAGAGAGCTCCACATTGGCAAACTGATCAATGTTGGGTCATTGGATCCCAGCAAAAGCTTGTGACTTGAGAGCATATCCAGTTCAACTCTCAGGCCCTACAGAGTGGTTTCTTCTACTGTCGAGGAAACTCTGCACTGTTGGTGAAGTGCAGGATCCTCACAAGCTTACTTCCTTTCTGTGTCTTGTGTTGCCATTTTGTGGGCACCTTTTATCAGTCTGCTCTTTGCGACTGCTGAGGGGCATCTGTGCTTTCTTGACGGAGAGTCTGGGGGTAATTGAGTGCTCTCATAGTACGTTCTAAATGACGGGAGCAGATTTTGGTGAGCGATGTAATTTATTCTACCAACACCTTTTAAGTGCAGCAAGGATTTTTAAACTTGTTCCAACTCTGAACTAATTTCAAACCTCTGAGGGAGCATTTGCTATGACAAAACTACAGGACAAGTTCAACTGTGAAATCGAGGAGGTTTGCTCAATCAAGAAGCAAACAGGCTCTGCTCAGTCACATTGTTATGCCCTCCCCCAACTCCCGACCATAGAAAGAAACCCCAGAATGTTTCTGCCCAATCTTACATCTTCAACTTATGAAGGACATCCTTTGAGAGTAGATTTATAATGCAGGCTTGGACACTGTTGGTCTAAAGCATACTTACTTTGAATACCATTTAGCTTTGCCATTTACAGCTACCTCAGGTTTAATTTTGAGGGTCCTAGATACCAGTACATAATGCCGTGTTTTGGCCTTTACTCAGCTATGCATGTATGAAATGACAGTCTGGCTTGTAGTCCTTATAAAGCTGTGGTTCTTAGCTGCAATTCGTCAAAGGGTTATCCATCACATCATGAACAGGTTCCAAGAATTTCAGATTCCCTATTAATTATGAGACAACTTCGAACTAAAACAGGCCTTAACGTTTGTAGATGCCTTGTAGTGGACAGCCCCAGGAAAGTTATTGTCTCGATAACTACACAGTTACTTAGACACTGATGTTCCATTTGCATGAAATGACTCAGATTACACCAGAGCTTCCTTTGTGATCTTGGACTGAAGGTGTTCTGTTTAGAAACATAGAAAATAGGTGCAGGAGTAGGCCATTCGGCCCTTCTAGCCTGCACCGCCATTCAATGAGTTCATGGCTGAACATTCAACTTCAGTACCCGATTCCTGCTTTCTCGCCATACCCCTTGATTCCCCTAGTAGTAAGGACCTCATCTAACTCCTTTTTGAATATATTTAGTGAATTGGCCTCAACAACTTTCTGTGGTGGAGAATTCCACAGGTTCACCACTCTCTGGGTGAAGAAGTTCCTCCGCATCTCGGTCTTAAATGGCTTACCCCTTATCCTTAGACTGTGACCTCTGGTTCTGGACTCCCCCAACATTGGGAACATTCTTCCTGCATCTAACCTGTCTAACCCCGTCAGAATTTTAAATGTTTCTATGAGGTCCCCTCTCATTCATCTGAACTCCAGTGAATACAAGCCCAGTTGATCCAGTCTTTCTTGATAGGTCAGTCCCGCCATCCCGGGAATCAGTCTGGTGAACCTTCGCTGCACTCCCTCAATAGCAAGAATGTCCTTCCTCAGGTTAGGAGACCAAAACTGTACACAATACTCCAGGTGTGGCCTCACCAAGGCCCTGTACAACTGTAGCAACACCTCCCTGCCCCTGTACTCAAATCCCCTCGCTATGAAGGCCAACATGCCATTTGCTTTCTTAACCGCCTGCTGTACCTGCATGCCAACCTTCAATGACTGATGTACCATGACACCCAGGTTTCTTTGCACCTCCCCTTTTCCTAATCTGTCACCATTCAGATAATAGTCTGTCTCTCTGTTTTTACCACCAAAGTGGATAACCTCACATTTATCCACATTATACTTCATCTGCCATGCATTTGCCCACTCACCTAACCTATCCAAGTCGCTCTGCAGCCTCACAGCATCCTCCTCGCAGCTCACACTGCCACCCAACTTAGTGTCATCCGCAAATTTGGAGATACTACATTTAATCCCCACATCTAAATCATTAATGTACAATGTAAACAGCTGGGGCCCCAGCACAGAACCTTGCGGTACCCCACTAGTCACTGCCTGCCATTCTGAAAAGTACCCATTTACTCCTACTCTTTGCTTCCTGTCTGACAACCAGTTCTCAATCCATGTCAGCACACTACCCCTATCCCATGTGCTCTAACTTTGCACATCAATCTCTTGTGTGGGACCTTGTCGAACGCCTTCTGAAAGTCCAAATATACCACATCAACTGGTTCTCCCTTGTCCACTCTACTGGAAACATCCTCAAAAAATTCCCGAAGATTTGTCAAGCATGATTTCCCTTTCACAAATCCATGCTGACTTGGACCTATCATGTCACCTCTTTCCAAATGCACTGCTATGACATCCTTAATAATTGATTGCATCATTTTACCAACGACCGATGTCAGGCTGACCGGTCTATAATTCCCTGTTTTCTCTCTCCCTCCTTTTTTAAAAAGTGGGGTTACATTGGCTACCCTCCACTCCATAGGAACTGATCCAGAGTCAATGGAATGTTGGAAAATGACTGTCAATGCATCCGCTATTTCCAAGGCCACCTCCTTAAGTACTCTGGGATACAGTCCATCAGGCCCTGGGGATTTATCGGCCTTCAATCCCATCAATTTCCCCAACACAATTTCCTGGCTAATAAGGATTTCCCTCAGTTCCTCCTCCTTACTAGACCCCCCGACCCCTTTTATAACCGGAAGGTTGTTTGTGTCCTCCTTGGTGAATACCGAACCAAAGTACTTGTTCAATTGGTCCGCCATTTCTTTGTTCCCCGTTATGACTTCCCCTGATTCTGACTGCAGGGGACCTATATTTGTCTTTACTAACCTTTTTCTCTTTACATATCTATAGAAAGTTTTGCAATCCGTCTTAATGTTCCCTGCAAGCTTCTTCTCATACTCCATTTTCCCTGCCCTAATCAAACCCTTTGTCCTCCTCTGCTGAGTTCTAAATTTCTCCCAGTCCCCAGGTTCGCTGCTATTTCTGGCCAATTTGTATGCCACTTCCTTGGCTTTAATACTATCCCTGATTTCCCTTGATAGCCACGGTTGAGCCACCTTCCCTTTTTTATTTTTATGCCAGACAGGAATGTACAATTGTTGTACTTCATCCATGCGGTCTCTAAATGTCTGCCATTGCCCATCCACAGTCAACCCCTTAAGTATCATTCGCCAATCCATCCCAGCCAATTCACGCCTCATACCTTCAAAGTTACCCTTCTTTAAGTTCTGGACCATGGTCTCTGAATTAACTGTTTCATTCTCCATCCTAATGCAGAATTCCACCATATTATGGTCACTCTTCCCCAAGGGGCCTCGCACAACGAGATTGCTAATTAATACTCTCTCATTACATAACACCCAGTCTAAGATGGCCTCCCCCCTAGTTGGTTCCTCGACATATTGGTCTAAAAAACCATCCCTTATGCACTCCAGGAAATCCTCCTCCACCGTATTGCTTCCAGTTTGGTTAGCCCAATCTATGTGCATATTAAAGTCACCCATTATAACTGCTGCACCTTTATTGCATGCACCCCTAATTTCCTGTTTG
This sequence comes from Pristiophorus japonicus, assembly GCF_044704955.1. Taxonomy (NCBI): domain Eukaryota; kingdom Metazoa; phylum Chordata; class Chondrichthyes; family Pristiophoridae; genus Pristiophorus; species Pristiophorus japonicus. The sequence goes on along the minus strand of NC_092011.1, from coordinate 20,784,236 downwards.
ATGCCCTCCCGAACATCACTACTACTGTTTGGAGGTCTGTACACAACTTCCACTAACGTTTTTTGCCCTTTGGTGTTCTGTAGCTCTACCCATATAGATTCCACATCATCCAAGCTAATGTCCTTCCTAACTATTGCCTTAATCTCCTCCTTAACCAGCAATGCTACCCCACCTCCTTGTCCTTTTATTCTATCCTTCCTGAATGTTGAATACCCCTGGATGTTGAGTTCCCAGCCCTGATCATCCTGGAGCCACGTCTCCGTAATCCCAATCACATCATATTTGTTAACATCTATTTGCACAGTTAATTCATCCACCTTATTGCGGATACTCCTTGCATTAAGACACAAAGTCTTTAGGCTTGTTTTTTTAACACCCTCTGTCCTTTTAGAATTTTGCTGTACAATGGTCCTTTTTGTTCTTTGCCTTGGGTTTCTCATCTCCTTTCTGTCTTTTGCTTTTGCCTCCTTTTTGTTTCCCTCTATCTCCCTGCATTGGTTCCCATCCCCCTGCCATATTAGTTTAACTCCTCCCCAACAGCACTATCAAACACTCCCTCGAGGACATTGGTTCCGATTCTGCCCAGGTGCAGACCGTCCGGATTGTACTGGTCCCACCTCCCCCAGAACCGGTTCCAATGCCCCAGGAATTTGAATCCCTCCCTGCTGCACCATTGCTCAAGCCACGTATTCATCTGAGCTATCCTGCGATTCCTACTCTGACTAGCACGTGGCACTGGTAGCAATCCCGAGATTACTACTTTTGAGGTCCTACTTTTTAATTTAGCTCCTAGCTCCTTAAATTCATTTCGTAGGACCTCATCCCTTTTTTAACCTATGTCGTTGGTACCAATGTGCACCACGACAACTGGCTGTTCTCCCTCCCTTTTTAGAATGTCCTGCACCCGCTCCGAGACATCCTTGACCCTTGCACCAGGGAGGCAACATACCATCCTGGAGTCTCGGTTACGGCCGCAGAAACGCCTATCTATTCCCCTTACAATTGAATCCCCTATCACTATCGCTCTTCCACTCTTTTTCCTGCCCTCCTGTGCAACAGAGCCAGCCACGGTGCCATGAACTTGGCTGCTGCTGCCCTCTCCTGATGAGTCATCCCCCTCAACAGTACTCAAAGCAGTGTATCTGTTTTGCAGGGGGATGACCACAGGGGACTCCTGCACTACCTTCCTTGCACTACTCTTCCTGCTGGTCTTCCATTCCCTCGCTGGCTGTGGACCCTTCTCCTGCGGTAAGACCAACTCGCTCCACATGCTACTCACGTCATTCTCAGCATCGTGGATGCTCCAGAGTGAATCCACCCTCAGCTCCAACTCCGCAACGCGGACCGTCAGGAGCCGGAGGTGGATACACTTCCCGCACATGTAGTCGTCAGGGACACTGGTGTTGTCCCCGAGTTCCCACATGGTACAGGAGGAGCATATCACGTGACCGAGCTGTCCTGCCATGACTTAACCCTTAGATACACTTAAATTGGCAACAACAATGTTAAAAGTTACTGACTAATAAAGAAAAAGAAAAACTACTCACCAATCAGCAGCCAATCACTTACCACGTTGGCTGTGACGTCACCTTTTGATTTCTTTCTACTTCTTTTTTGCCTTCTCTCCCAGCTGGAGCTGCACCGGTACCCGGACTGCTGAGCCTTTTATAGGCCGCTGCCTTTCTCGACTCCTGCCTCTCTCGACGCTCCCCGGACTGCTGAGCCTTTTATAGGCCGCTGCCTCTCTCGACTCCCGCCTCTCTCGACGCTCTCCGGACTGCTGAGCCTTTTATAGGCCGCTGCCTTTCTCGACTCCCGCCTCTCTCGATGCTCCCTGGACTGCTGAGCCTTTTATAGGCTGCTGCCTCTCTCGACTCCCGCCTCTCTCATTGTAAGTACTTTGTTATTTGTGACATTATGACTGTGACAAAAGTGAACTATCTCATGTCGTTCTTCTAGACATCTGTCCAGCCTTCGACATCCTCCTCCAGCGCCTCTCCACCATCGTCCAATTGGATGGGACTGCACTTGCCTGGTTCCACTCGTATCTATCTAATCATAGCTAGAGAATTGCATGCAATGACTTCTCTTCCTGCTCTGACAACATTACCTCTCTGGTTCCCAAAGGATTGACACTTGGCCAGCTCCTATTTCTCATCTACAAGCTGCTGCTGTGTCACATCATCCAAAATCACAGTGTCAGGTTCCACATGTACGTTGACGACACCCAGCTGTACCTCACCACCATCTTTCTCAACCCCTCCACTGTCTAAATTGTCAGACTGCTCATCTGACATCCAGTGCCAGATGAACAGAAGTTTTCTGCAACTAAATATTGAGAAGACCAAAACCTTTACCTTCAGTTCACACAACAAACTCCGTTCTCGAGCCATCTACTCCAGCTCTAACCCTGGCAATTGTCTGAGGCTGAACCAGACTGTTAACAAACGTGTGTAATATTTGACCCCGAGATAAGGTTCCTCCCACATATCCACTTTATCACTAAGACCGCCTATTTCCACCGCTGGAGCGTTGCCCCTGCCTCAGTTCATCTGCTGCTGAAACCCTTATCCATGCCTTTACCTTTAAATTTTATTATTCAAAAGCACACCTGGCTGACCTTACATGTTCTGCACTCCGTAAACTTGTGGTCATCCAATGATCTGCTGCCGGTGTCCTAAACTCGCACGAAGTCCCGGTCACTCCTCACCACTGTGCTCGCTGACCTACATTGGTTCCCGATTAAGCAATGCCTTGACTTAAAATTCTCATCCTTGTTTCAAATCCCTACATGGACTCACCCCTCCCATCCCTCTAATTTCCTAAAACCCCACAAACTTCTGTGACAGCTGCGCTCCTCCATTTCTGACTTCTTGAGCATGATCAATTTTAATTGCTCTACCTGTTATGTCTTTGGATGCTCTGATAATGAATCCACGTGGCAATGTGTTGTACTTGAACTGTAGTGACATTAGTCCTTTATTGATAACTCCAAAGTGAGGATCACACCTGGTGGCCTGCCTTTTATACTAGGCCTTTTATACTAGGCCTGCCTTTAGAGTATTGCATTCATGGTACATGCTTGGAATATTCTTGGAGTCAGTGCTGGGGTCAGTGCCAGTGTGTGAGGACAAACTAGTGCCAGGACTGCTGGATGGTGTCAGGTAACCTGCAAGTCTCCCAATGTGGTGCCCTCTGGTGGCACACCTTTTAATAGTACAAGCAGGAACCATATAAGATGCATGACATCACTCTCCTCCAAGCCTTTAGTGCAAATCGCTTCTGCATTGACTGTGCTCTGGGCTTAGCTCTATCTGGTTGACCTTTGGCGTGTTGGGTAAGTGGGTGGTGTTTCGTTGGTAGTCGAGTGCTGGTGGTTTCTGTTTGTGTGTCCATGACCAGTCCATTCTCTCCGCGCGCCGCAGCCCCACATACAGATGGTGCCATTGGCTCATTACATTCATCTACGTTCAAGTCCCCCAAAATATTTGCATTTATAGTATTGCATTCATGGTAGATGCTTGGAATATTCTTGGAGTCAGTGCTGGGGTCAGCGCCGGTGTGTGAGGACAAACTAGTGCCAGGACTGCTGGATGGTGGCCGGGTAGTCTGGTTGCTGCGCGGCGCCCACTGCAAGCAGTGGAAACCCAGTTGGCTCAAGTTGCCTGCTCTTGGGCCTTTTGTCGTTGCTCCTAGTGTTGGGCAGGTTCACAGATGCCTGTGACCTCCCTCTTCTCTCCTTGTGCCCCGGGTCACAGCTGCTCCCTGAGGAACAGTCGTCTAGCAGTGCACAGGGAACTGTTGACTCGCTTACCTGGCCGTTATTTAGTTTGGGATCCTGGCAGGTCCCGATCCCATTTGAGAGAACTGTTGCGGGTAACCCTTAGTTCCTGGGTATGGCCTTGGTGGCGATAGGGTCTGGGGGTTGTGCCTTAGCACAGTTTGCTCTTTCAGGCTTATGGCGTTTGGTGCCACCGGGTGCCTGAGAGGTGGAGCTGATCAGGGCCAGGGTATCGATACCAGGGCCAGGGTATCAATACCAGTGCCGTTGTCCTCCTGAGATCGCTGCTCTGCAGCTTGTATGTATTGGCTGCTTGTGGCCACACTCCATGGTGCATAACTCTGGTCCCAGGGATGCAGGCTACTACATTGGATAGCTCGCTGGACCTGTGTGCTCCTGATGCGAGTCTGCTCGCTGCATTGACTGAATGCAGTTGAAATCCTACATCGCACAACATTTCATTACTCATTGTAAATAACCTGTAGCTCCGATCGCGATCGCGCGACTTTTCTTTGCTTATTGCATGTACACAACTCTGATCATCAATTGCACATTTTAAATCTAACTCATAGTTGCTCTTACATTGATTGAGAATGTGGAACTGTCCCTTTCAGTGTGGTGGATTGCATGCTGCCTTTAAGAGAGCCTTGCTATCTTTATCCCAATCCTCTTCTCAGTTTGGTGCCACGTGTTGCTCCATCAGCACTGCACCTCGTGGTCTGGCCACCGCCATCTTTTTCTTCAGCGCATCACCTCGTGGTCTGGCCGCCATCTTTCCTCCATCCATGATGTCGACTGCGTTGATCCTCTTCTCCCCGGGGTCTGCCAATGAAGCTGGGAAGTCACCTATCGATCCGATTTTCTTTCTCCGGAGTCCTGCCACAGGAGCCTGGAAGGTGTGTTGGGATCGTCTCAGCTGGATCATCTCCACGCAGTCGTGCTGGGCGATCTGTGCCTCAGGTGCTGTGCTGGTCTGCTCTCTGGTGCCGGGTCCACCCTCAGGTGAGGGCTTGCTTTGCCTCTGAGCGCGGAGGATGTCGATCGCTGGAGGGGTGAAATCTTCCCAACTCCAATGGATCTTCTCCATCCACCTTCTTCTGAGTAGCGTTGGTCCATCACCTGCAACAATCCGCAGGGGTAACTTGTGCACCGCGCCATCATGGAGTACCTTTACATCTGCACTACCAATTGCTGGGATAAGTTCATTGGTGTAGGTGTGCAGCTTTGCCTGATCGGGGCCAACTTGGATCGTTCAGTTTGATTGTCCCATAGCCTCTCAAAGGCTTCTTGATTCATTCCTGACTGGCTCGCCCCTGTGTCCACTTCCATGAAGACTGAAATGCCATTTATCTCGACTTCCATCCTCAATGGTGAACACTCGGTGGTGCAGGTAAACATGCCATATACCTCATCGTGGGGCTGTGCTGCCTCTGGATTCATGGCCACCTGCAGACTCTTCATCAACACAGTGAGTCATATTTCTTTTACACATTTGCTGGAGGTGGCCCTCTGTGCTGCAGCCTTTACAGCAGCACTGGTGAGCCCTGTGATTCCTTCTGCAATGCCAGCATGGAGCTACTCGGTTAGCCCCCCTCGCCGGACTCTGAGTTAAGGGACCCGGGGGCCTGTTCTCTCTTCCCTGAGAAGGTTCATGTTCTACAGTCCAGCCTCTAAAAGGCACCACTGTGTGCACAGTACCTGCCGGGGTTGAGTCCTGAGGATGAGTCAGCTGCCTAGAGCCGCAGGTCGAGGTCATGAATGCCTGGCTCACAGAGATGGCCTTCTGCAGTGTGACTGTGGTATCCACAGGCAGTAGCTTATGACGAAGGCCCACATGGCCGATTCCAATGACAAAGATATCCCGCAGCTTCGGTGAGGTGGTCGCTGAAATCACACGGTGCTGCCAGCATCCTGAGGTCTGCAGCATATTTCGCAATTTCCTCGCCTTTGGGCCGCAGTGCATGTAAAACCGGCGTCTGGCTGTGAGGATGCTTTCTTTGGGATTGAATTATTCTTGGATCAGCGTTATAAGATCCTCGTATGTCTTGGTCGTTGTCTTCACTGGTGCCAGCAAGCCCCTGACGAGTCCATATACAGTGGTTACCAGGATAGCTCTGCGTTTATCTGCCATTGTGGCCGGATTGTCGCCTGACAGGTCATTTGCTGTGAAGAAATGGTCGAACCTCTCCACAAAGGCGTCCCAATCAACACCATCGGCAAACTGCTGCAACGTACCAAGGGTAGACATTTTCACAAGAAGGTCCGTTATCTCGTCACCAATTGTTATGTCTTTGGATGATCTGATAATGTCTCCTTGAGGCAATATGTTGTACTTGAACTGTAGTGACCTTAGTGCTTATTGATAATTCCAGAGTGAGGATCACACCTGGTGGCCTGCCTTTTATACTAGGCCTGGCACCCCTGTACAGGTACCCTGCAAGTCTCCCACTGTGGTGCCCTCTGGTGGCACACCTAGCAATAGTACAAGCAGTAACCATGTAGGATACATGACACTTCCATTGGCGGCCATACCTTTCATCTGCCAAGACCCTAATCTCTGGAATTCCTTTCCTAAACCTCTCCGCTGCTCTACTTCTCTTTCCTCCTTTAACACGCTCCTTAAAACCTACCTCTTTGAGCTCTGCTCTCCTTACAACAGTGACTGCACTCTAAAAATACATCATTGGCTGTAAAGCGCTTTGAGCCATCCGGTAGACGTGAATGGCGCTATATAAATCCAAGTCTGTCTTCCTTGCTTTCATATCTGCTTATGTGGCTTAGAGTAAAATGTTGATCATGTTGCTCCTGTCCTTGGGATATTTTACTACGTTAAAGGAACTATTTAAATACAGGTTTTTGTTCTTGTTGTGATACCCCTTCACCAGAACCTGTGTTGCCAGTGGTCTCTCCACAGTCCCAGCTGATAGAGGTGGGCTAAGCCTCTGCTCTTGAATTGGAGATGGTTGGAGGAACAAAATCTTCTCATGATTTCTGCTCTAGCCACTTCCTTCTCAAATGTAGCTGGTGACAGATGCTTCCCTTTTGATGATGACTACTGAAGAGTCCTGTTAGTCTGTGAGACAGCCTCTACTCAGTTATTTCCTCAGAGCCTTGCATGAAAGAAGCGTAGAATATCCTTCTATACCAGGTAGGTTTCTGGGTAAAATAAACCAACACTTGCGCTTGTCCAGCTTTATTTTTAGTGCGCTATAGTACAAAGATCATATGGACAACAACCCCACCATCATGACATTGAAGTGTTTTGTAGGGAGGCTATCTTTTATATGATTTTCTACCAGCGATTAGTACCAGCCCATTCTAGTCACATAGAGGGTATTCCTGTAAAGAATGGCAGATCTGACAGAGTAGCTAATCCAATATTTGTAGAACTGTAGATTGTGAAGATGACAGATTTTAATGCCTAGATGTATCAGGAATCACATTCATTTTGTTTTTCAGATGATTGACATGTTTAAAGACATTGCCATTCATTTTTCCAAAGATGAATGGGCAGAGCTATGTGAATGGGAAAAGATCTGTTGTAAGAATATGAAGCGGAACTATGAAGCCATGCTTGCAATAGGTTTGTAGAAAATCATTTTTTTTCATCCTTTCTACATTTTCCCTTCCTCTCCTGAAACCTTTGGTACGTTCTGGCATACATTGCTTCCAATATTACACTCAAGTGGATATTCTCAGATGAGGTCAGACATTTGGGCTGGGTTTTCCATTTCACCATCTGGCACACATTAGGAAAGCATATCAGGAAATTCAGTATTCATCGCCTGTGATACTCTGAAGATTAAATGAATGGCTGTGAAATTACAGGCCGAGGGTCAGAATTTCCCAATATGCGCTGCTTGTGAGGGTCGGGAGTGCTAAAGCAAAAAAATCCTGTCTGAGTGTTAGTAGGCTTGCGACGTGAACAGCAAAGCTGATCCTGAACCTGCCTTCATCTGACGAGCACATGTGTATTTTTCAGCAGAAAAACTGGATAGTGACCAAGAGTGAAATTGCTGACTGATATTTTTACCTCTTGTCAACTTGAATGAGGCTACTTAGAACAATTCTGTTGTCACAATGGCTGAGATGAGCTAACTGCACAGACCAGTCATCGGACATGGGTCTTTCTGATCTTTATGATCCTGTTCCATTGTTAGATGGTACATTGTACCAAATAAGCTATTTGCAGCATGTGCGTCACCACGCTCTGTCCCCTCTGTTAAAGGGGAGAGATTCAATCGTTCTTTAACTTTGGCCACTGGGCCACCAGGAAGGGTTCACCACCGGGCCAGTGGCCTGACACCCAAGAGGGGGTGCCAGGCTGCGCGTTGGTCGAAACCAGGCCAGTATTTTACCAGCCGATTGGCAAGTCAGCCGGCAAAAATCTTCCATTGCGGCTGTGGCATTGGGCCCTCCCCTTTAAGGACAGACTTCAGAGGGTGTACTGTTGGGGGCACCGGGCCACCGTGTGGTGGGGGATCACTGGATCAAGCTAAAAATGGATAGGTAAGTATTGATCTGATTTTAATTGGGAGGTGCATCTACTTGAGCAGGATGGGGTCCAGGAAAAAAAAACCCGACCTGAATTTTGATTGGGGCGGCCTGTTGACCCCAAAGCAGCAGACATTCGATTTTTAGGAATGGCCGTCACAAACAGGCATTAATGGGTCTCCTTGAGACCCTGAATTTCGGCCCCATGGCCTGCAACTCAATGCTCCCATACACAAAGGGAAAGATTGACCTGGTTAGGGTCATGATAGCGTAGTGGTTCTGTTACTGGAGCAGTAATCGAGAAGCCGGGACTAATGATTCAGGGACTTAAATTCAAATCACACATTGGTAGCTGTGGAATTTAAATTCAGTAAATTAAATAAATCTGGATTGAAAAGATAGTGTCAGTAACAGTGACCATGAATCTAGCGAATTGTCATAAACACCCATCTGGTTCATTAATGCCCTTCAGGGAAGGAAATCTGCCGTCCTTACCTGGTCTGGCCTATATGTGATTCCAGACCCACAGCAACGTGGTTGACTCTGAACTGCCCTCTGAAATGGCAGCTCACCCCCACCTTCTGAAGGGCAACACATGCGGGCCTTGTCAGTGACACCCACATCCTGTCAATGAAAAAAAGTTTGCTATATGTAGTGGCATCATAAGCACATTGACATTCAATGTATTTACAATATCATTGTACAAAGTGACACTGTCACTGGAGTTAGCAAAAACAGAGTTATTGTGTTAAACCAACAGCGGTGGAGAGAAGGGTACTGTTCTATTTTACTTTATGTAGAAATTAATGAAACTGGAAGGAAAATAGCGATTGCATTTTTGTTCCCTTTAAAAATCTTGACTGGTCGCTATCCAGTGTGGCTTTCCCCCATTCGTTGTGCTAAACCACTAAATTATTATCATTAAATACTAAATCATGAATAAAAGCAATAAATATTAGATAAGGGAAGTAAATTCAGGATCTCAGAGGCCATCACTAGCCTGCCGTTCCCTTGGTCCTCAAAGTGATCATCAGCTGTCACAAATGTAAATCTCCTTCCTTTGGACTCTCCAATGGGTGCAATAGGGATCAGTGATATAATACTATAGAAAAACTGAGAAGACGACTCACCGAGAGCCTGGGCTCCCAGCACCACAGCATAACATAAAAGCTCCTTTTCATCTGATCAGTCTGGGCTGACTAAGTTCAGGATTGACAGATGGAAGAAAAGCCTCTGTGTTGCTCAGGAAGTTAAGCCAAATGAAATAAGCAATGATCAGCTGTAGATAATTGGAATATTTTAATTTTCACAGGATTGAATGTACCAAAACCAGCATTCATGTCGAGACGTAGCAGGGGACGCCAACCCTGTGTGTATGAATCAAGTGATTCAGATGAGGACTGGACGCCTACAGTTCTTGTGAAATACCCACCACGTAAATTGAATGTGTTTTCTTTGTTAAAATATTAAGTGTGTTTTAAAATCCTGATTACAACCAGTTTGCCCAGCAGTTAGTACATATTTGCTGTCAGGATGCGTTACTTTGAAGTTTTGGAGAGCTGGATAGAAAAGTAAATTGTCTGATACTTTTCCTGACTGAAATATATACTTAATGCAAGTTTTCTTTTTCTAAATTTCATCAGCATAATGTGTTGATTCTTCTTGAGCCTGGAATACGCTAGATATTTTTAGAATTGTCATTCTGTTAACATAAATAAACTCAATTCTGAGATTACCTAAATAGGCACTGACATTACTTTTTTTTAAGCGGTGAGAATGCTTAAGCCTTCCTTGAAGAATGAAGATGCCAAAAAGCCTAAGAAAGAGAATACCAGAAAGGTAATTCAGTGTGAACAGAAACTATCAGACTAATGTCGAGATGAAAACAAACTGGTAGATATTCTCATCATCATAGGCAGTCCTTCGAAGTCGAGGAAGACTTGCTTCCACTCTAAAAGTGAGTTCTCAGGTGATTTTTCAGAACGGCAGGTAGTGACTAGTTGGGTGCTGCAGGGCTCAGTGCTGGGACCCCAGCTACTCACAATATACATTATTGTTTTGGATGAGGGAATTGAGTGTAATATCTCCAAGTTTGCAGATGACACTAAGCTGGGTGGCAGTGTGAGCTGTGAGGAGGACGCTAAGAGGCAGCAGGGTGACTTGGACAGGCTAGGTGAGTGGGCAAATGCATGGCAGATGCAGTATAATGTGGATAAATGTGAGGTTATCTACTTTGGTGGCAAAAACACGAAAGCAGAATATTATCTGAATGGCGGAAGATTAGGAAAAGGGGAGGTGCAACGAGACCTGGGTGTCATGGTACATCAGTCATTGAAAGTTGGCATGCAGGTACAGCAGGCGGTGAAGAAGGCAAATGGTATGTTGGCCTTCATAGCTAGGGGATTTGAGTATAGGAGCAGGGAGGTCTTACTGCAGTTGTACAGGGCCTTAGTGAGGCCTCACCTGGAATATTGCGTCCAATTTTGGTCTCCTAATCTGAGGAAGGACATTCTTGCTATTGAGGGAGTGCAGCGAAGGTTCACCAGACTGATTCCCGGGATGGCAAGACTGAATATGAGGAGAGACTGGATCAACTGGGCCTGTATTCACTGGAGTTTAGAAGGATGAGAGGGGATCTCATAGAAACATATAAATTTCTGACGGGACTGGACTGGTTAGATGCAGGAAGAATGTTCCCGATGTTGTGGAAGTCCAGATCCAGGGGACATAGTCTAAGGATAAAGGGCAGGCCATTTAGGACCGAGATGAGGAGAAACTTCTTCATTCAGAGAGTTGTTAACCTGTAGAATTCCCTACCGCAGAGAGTTGTTGATGCCAGCTCATTGGATATATTCAAGAGGGAGTTAGATATGGTCCTTGCGGCTAAGGGGATCAAGGGGTATGGAGAGAAAGCAGGAAAGGGGTACTGAGGTGAATGATCTCTTATTGAATGGTGATGCAGGCTCGAAGGGCAGAATGGCCTACTCCTGCACCTATTTTCTATGTTTCTATGACTGTACAGTCCAATACGGAATTAGTCTCTGTCACAGGTGGGACAGACAGTGTGGAAATGTATTTTTATCTAAGCTGATACCATACGGTATTTGTGTGCCTTTTGATTAAAATGGAGTCCTGGCCCTTCCAGAACTTTCTGCATTTTAGCAGCCAGCTTATTATGAACAGCTAAACCTGCTGTTAGATGGCTGATGGTTATCAGACAGCTAGGAGACAAGTCATGCTGAGACAAGTAACCCCCCATGGTGCTCTCCTATTGTCTACACTACAGGAGTTCCATGTCACCCCACCCTTATCTTCTAGCCATTATCTCTTTCCTTTACCTCATCCATTTGAAGCAAACAGGTAAACTGACCAGGAAATTGGATAATCCTGATACAATACAAGACAGGTGATAGCCCATTACCTATGACTCATGGAGTAATGGCCGTTTGGCTTTCTGATAACCCTGACAAAAGGAAATATCTTGACACCATTTCTGGACCAGGATATAGTAATTAACTCTTTATCTGTATTCACTGACTGTGAGACAGAGCAATACACAGGGAGAGGCCAGAACTTGGGTTTTACTGTATAAATATCTTGTGAAGCTGTACCATTGCGGAGGTTTCATTTGGCCCTTGACTGAGTGAAACCTACCCCTTGCGAGCAAGTAAATTAAAAGGGAAACTTCCATCGGAGCTGTAAGTGTCGGAGTCATTCTTTTCTGAGGTCGAGATTTCGACAGTTATTGGAGGTTCCACCGAGATGCATACTCTCTGTTCTGTGAGTAAAACCGATACAGGCATAGTACCTCTCCAGTGAAAGGCTTCGGTGGCCAAACAAGGTGAGCCTTTGCTCACAAGAGGTTTCTTCACTGTTGAATCGCAGATGTAATCTGTTGTCCACAGCTGAGGTACTGCATCTACAAGACTCGGCATTTAAAAGTTAAAGGTATTTTTTTTATAACCATTTCTTTCTCAGCTCGCCAGCAGAAGAGAACAGGTTCTGGAAAAAATCTCGAGACAGCCCGGGGAAGGTTTCAGTAGGTAAGGGAGCGCTAGTCGATCGAAAAGGGTTCCAGGTTCTTATGTGATAAGATTTTTATTGTTTTTAATTCGGAAGGGGTTCTTATGTGATAAGACTATTAAAAGAAAAGAAAAAAAGAAAGCGCTAATAATCGATCGAAGGTTCTTATGTGATAAGATTTTTATTGTTTTTAATTCGGAAGGGGTTCTTATGTGATAAGACTATTAAAAAAAAGAGCGCAATCGATCAAAGAGTTTGGGTACGGAACCTTAAGTTTTATCAGCTGTTATTAGGATAAGTTAAGGACTCGGTCTGTAGTGGCGTACAACGCAGACTGAGAATTTGTTTAGAGGTTATGATTTGTGTACTCACGGGAATATTGTTTGTTGTCCTTGTATTACTGTTGTGTGCAATACCTTTGTGAGTCATTGCCATTAGAGAAACGGGAAGAGTCACTAGGGAAAATTGTGATTCGGGAAAAAAAAACACAAGGATTGATTAAGAAAAGAAACAGTAACTGATTGATCAACTACGATTGGTTCGTGCCAACATATCTCACACACCCAGACTGAGCCCGAATTAAGAGCCTTTTCAGGCCACGTAACGGCCAGGAGAAGTGGGCGTAGAGAACTCGGTTGGCCGAAAGGATTGTGAGATCAGAAACTGTGGTAAAATCTTAAATCATCCAGAATGGGGGCTGGAGCAAGTAAACCACCACCAAAAGGGACCCCAGCCCATTTTATGCTCCAGAATTGTGGTCAGTCTTCAATTGACCACCTAAGAGAATGGGTAAAATGGACTAAGGGTGAAAACAGGCCATTTCCACCCGATGGTTCATTTAATTTAGAGAGAATAACCTGTCTAGAAGAATGCCTTATAGACAGAGACCCAGGTAGAAGAGGGAAAAAAAAAGTGAATTGGTCAGCGTTTGGAGATTGGAAAAGGGAAGCTGAGGAACGACACGAGAAGAGCCTAAGAGTTAGCAAGCAGTGTACTAGAGGGAGAAAGCAGGGGGATGAACGGGTAGAGCAGGTGAATCGCCCTCGACATAACAAACACCCATCCGTTATGGTTGCTAAAGAGACAAAGGCACACTCACCTAGGGCTCCGGAGGGTTGGGATAAGGATAAGGATGAGGATGAGGACTGGGATGAGGATTGGACTCCCTACAGCCATCGACCACCGCCGTATGTTCCATCCCCGGGGGGTGCTCCAGGCCAAGGAGGAGATGATCCTCGGGCCGGAGTACAGGGAAACGGGGTAACACCCGCTCCCAACAATACAGGTGAGGCTGCAGGAAATATAAGTCAGTCACAAGGGAATCAATACCGTGACGGCCCTGCAGGGGGCACACGAAGTCATACCCGTGGACCAGAGCCCAGTGCCCTGGAGCCATCATCATCAGTATACCCAGTAAGACTTTTTCCCAGTCCACTCTCGGGGGGGGCTCCGGTCCCTATTTATCGACCATGGTCACCAAGTGAATTAAGAATAATTGTGGAAGGATTGGCAGACCCCAAAACCAATATTGAAAAGGCCATAGACCAGTTAAAAGTAATCATCTTGTGCCACGAACCCAGTATATTAGATGGTCAAATCTTACTGAAAGCATGGTTAAAGGACACAAAATTTGCCGAACTTGAGATAAAATTCAAAGATTTTAAAACCCATCGAGAGGCTCCGGATGCAGATCCCAGCACGAAGCCAGGAGAGGGGTTCTGGGGAAGATGTTGGGAAGCCTTACATTCGGTGTTCCCGAGGAAAACGAATTGGTCCAAATTATGGAAACTACACAAAGAAAGGAGGAGGATGTTGAGGATTATGTAGAAAGAGTGCGAGAGATCATGAACCAATGTTCAGGCATGAAAATGGAGGAGGTAGAGGCTCCTATGATCAGCGCCGTGGTAAACGGGCTACGGCCCGAACTCAGAGATCCCTTTAAACTAGTTTGTCTCGGATGGCGACAGGAATCGCTATCCAAGGTTGTATCTATGTTAAAGAACATACAAGAGCGAAATAGAGAATCTAAAAGCAAGGTCACCATGTTTGTAGGACAAGCAGCTCCAATGACACCCACCCCGGTGACACCGTCCTACGCCCCACCCCAGGGTAGAGGAAGAGGGCGAGCCAGAGGAGGATATTACAGGGGAAGAGGGAGAGGAGGTGCAGGGCAGGAACAATATTATACCTGTCACAATTGTGGACAGATTGGACACTGGGCTAGAACTTGCCGGGCAAAACAGCAACAACCAAATCATGATTGGACTCAACAGGCAGGTAATAGAGCACACCCTCCCCCTTCAGAACCCAACCAGTATGCGACCCAAGTCCAGGTACATGCTAGACCTCAGACTAATTTCTCTGTGCAAGATCCATTTGGATCACAGAATCAAAAGCAATTCGGCCAACCACCAAATTGCCCGTATAATGATCAATGACGCCCAATCCCAGACCCGAGTGCTGCGAACAAACAGCTTCCTGTCGTTTCGTTAAATGCCATAGGAGAACCTGAAGTAAAAATACGAATACAAGGAAAGGATGTCCCATTCCTAGTGGATACTGGTGCCACCTATTCGGTCCTTTCAAGGGAGGATACGAGGGGAATTCCCACTTCCACTAATCAAACCTCAGTGATTGGACTATCTGGACACGCACAGCAAATGTTTTTCTCCAACCCTATCAATGTACAAATAGAGGATTACGAAGATAGTCATTCATTCCTACTGTCTAAAGAGGTTCCAGTGAATCTGTGTGGACGTGACCTGTTATGTAAAATGAATGCCACGATCCTCTGTTCCCCAGCTGGTCTGGAGGTTCGAGTCCCCATAGATAAATGTGGCGCATATCCACTACTTCAACCCACAACTCCCATATTGTATGCCTGGGAAAATTTGGACCCCACACTAAGCAAAACCCTATCCTATTTGGTTGGTTCATATTGGTGTGTAACAAGGTTAATCACAGACTACCTCAAATCTCAAACCTTGGGCAAGTGGTATGAAACATTACACTGCACAGCATATTGTGACAAAACGGGATCAGACGCTGCAGCACAAATCTTTTATCAACCATTCCTGCACCAGAAACATCAATTGATGATCGGAAAAATCTTTATCGGACCCGAAGGGATAGCGGCAGGGGTTGAATTATCCTCCCACAGTCAGAGCTTGTTTAGGGTTAAAGGGAGCGTTCCACACTGCACCCTTGCGGTTGCAGGCACACATAAACCCCAGGATTTAGGACAGATGGTTAAAAGAATGCAAGGATCCCCAGTACAAGAGGAATGGCACACACGTAATGGAACTTTGGGGCAACATGAAAAGGGGGGAGGCTATTCTGTCAAGTTGAATGGGAAAGTATACTTCGATGCTGTCTTAGAAGAAAGGATGCTCTCAGCCACTAGCTTCCCAGTACGACAAAGCACAGCAGAGCTTCTTGCTAAAGTTCCAGAACAACTATGGTCTACACACGCTAATGAAGTAGGGAGGATGCTTACCGCACAACCCTATAAGGTAGCAATCAATTCAACCGCCCCGCTCCCCAAGAAGCCCCAATACCCCTTGTCCCCAGCCGCAGAACAAGGTATTGAGCCAGTTATTAAGTCCCTGCTGGCCCAGGGAGTAATTGTTCCAACTAGAAGTCCATGTAACACACCGATCTTTCCGGTGCAGAAGCCCAATAGTGACAAATGGAGATTTGTCCAAGACCTACGAGCCGTGAATCATTCGGTATTCCCAACTTATCCAGTGGTACCCAACCCGGCAATTATACTTGCCAGTATTCCGGCATCATCAACGTATTACACAGTAGTTGATCTGTGTTCAGCATTTTTCTCAATACCTATTCACCCAGAGTCTCAATTCCTGTTTGCCTTCACGTATAAAGGACGCCAATATACGTGGACAAGACTCCCGCAGGGATTTACCGAGAGCCCTACCATATTCTCACAGTGCCTAAAGAGGGATCTGGAAGATGTAATTTTACCAGCAGGTTCTACACTTGTGCAGTATGTTGATGACTTATTGCTCGCCTCACCCTCCAAATTGGCCTGCGAAACGGACTCCCTTGTGTTATTAAAAGCTCTGGCCTCGAAAGGACACAAGGTGTCAAAGGCAAAGTTACAACTTGTCTCAGAAAAGGTTCGGTATCTAGGGCACGAATTGGTCAGGGATACGAGACAAGTGACACAAGACCGAGTAAAAGCAATCTGCTCTGCCCCACTACCAGTAACCAAGAGAGAAATGAAACACCTCCTCGGCATGACAGGATACTGCCGGCAATGGGTTACGAGTTATTCCGAGATTGTTAGACCACTGTTAGACATGTCCATGCCCGCACTACCAGAGAAGTTGATTTGGAATGAGGTATCCCGGAATGCTTTTCAGAACCTTAAACAGTCCCTCACTTCAGCACCCGCCTTGGGATTACCAGATTACACTAAGCTATTCAACTTATTTGTGCATCACAAGTCGGGTGTTGCACAATCTGTTTTGACTCAGTTACATGGGGACAGGCAGCGACCGGTAGCGTATTTCAGTACCCAACTAGACCCAGTGGCACGCGGACTACCAGGATGTCTTCCTTCGTTGGCAGCAGCTTATTATGCTATGCAACAGGCTCAGACAATAACTCTAAATCATCAGACCATTTTATATATCCCACACTCTGTCGAGATTTTACTTACTAAATGTGCCACCCAACACCTAACCTCCGCAAGAACCACTAAATACGAGGTCGAACTGTTATCAAATCCGAACCTTGTCATCAAAAGATGTACTACCTTAAATCCAGCCACTCTATTCCCCACGGAAGACGACGGCGAACCCCATTCATGTGAAATGGTAACCGAATTAGTGACTAAACCACGTATCAATCTAACAGATGTACCAATGTGTAACCCTGATCTAGTGTACTATGTTAACGGATCAGCCCTACGAAATGATAGGGGCCAACCTAGAGCGGCTTATGCAATTGTAACTCAGTTTAATGTTGTCGAAACAGCCTCTCTTCCAGACTCCTTTTCAGCCCAACAAGCCGAATTGCTGCGTTAACTCGAGCCTGTATTCTGGCTGAAGGACACACAGTTAATATCTACACTGACACCAGGTATGCTTTTGGGGTATCACATGACTATGGACAAATTTGGAAGATTCGCGGGTACCTGACTTCTTCAGGAACCCCTATCAAAAATGCAGAACAAGTGGAAAATCTCCTGCGAGCCATTCAATGCCCCTTAAAACTTGCCATTATCAAATGCCAAGCACATACAGGCCAGTCGAATGAGGTGGCACTTGGGAATGCCAGAGCTGATAATGCAGCTAAGTCAGCAGCTCTGTCGAAAGGGGGGATGCAGGTGTCATTGTTCCCACTAAGGAAAAATAATTGCTCAGACCCGCCACCCACTATTAATGACGTGCTGGCCTTTCAGACACAGGCCAGTACGGAGGAGGTGGTGACCTGGACGAAGGATCAATGTTATAAAAATCCAGAAGGAATATGGGTTCACCATGACGGCCGCGTGGTGGCCCCTAGATCCTTACTTCCATGGATTGCCCGATGTGTTCATACATTCACACATGCAGGCAAAGGGGGATTGGCAGATTATATTTTGGCAACTTGGTATGCACCAGGTATTTCGGCAATTGCAAAACAAATCTGTGAAAATTGTGTTACCTGTCAGACAATGAATCCGGGTAAGACGGAAAAAGTAGAATCTGCCTCCCACCCAAATCCAATCGGGCCTTTTGTACATTTACAAATGGATTTTATTGAATTACCTATGTGTATGGGATCCAAGTATGTATTAGTTATTGTAGATGTGTTCTCTAGATGGATTGAAGCCTTTCCATGTAAAAAGGCCGATGCCACTACTGTTGCTAAATGTTTGTTAAAAGAAATTGTACCGCGCTTCGGAATTCCTGCTAAGCTTTCTAGTGATAACGGGTCACATTTCACGGGAACTGTTATAAGAGAAATGTGTAAAGCTTTACAGATTAATCAACGTTTTCATTGCAGTTATCATCCACAATCAGCTGGACTTGTTGAAAGATATAATGGAATGCTTAAAAATAAGCTGGCAAAACTATGCAATGACACTGGACTGAAATGGACAGAACTGCTGCCCTTAGCTTTGATGGTAATGCGATCTGCAACCAACAGAACAACAGGCTTGTCACCACATGAGATAGTTATGGGACGTCCCCAACGACTACCTTTTACAGCACCATTTACTGCAAAACAGATGGACATCCACAAAATGGAGGAAAATATGTTGAATTATTGTATTGCACTAACCAAATGTATTTCCAGCTTTCATTCACAGGTAAAGGAAGCCCAAGTCAAGCCAGCGGAAGGGAAGTGTCATAACCTGGACCCAGGGGAATTCGTTTACATCAAGATTTTTAAAAGGAAAAGCAGTCTACAGCCAAGATTCGAAGGACCATACCAGGTCCTGCTGGCGACCAATACTGCAATCAAGGTAAAGGAAAGACCAACATGGATCCACGCATCCCATTGCAAACGGGCACCCGACCAGGAGGAAGGGACGAAGGAATCAGAGGAACAGAAAAAGGAAGACTGAATAAAGAACTGTATGGACTATGGGGACTGATGGTGCTGGGCTTGACAGGGTTTTACTTCGCATTATTGATTACACCAGGGGTACAGACCCACCACCGAAGGGAATTGCACGTAAACGTATTTATGGCACTGAGTCATAGGTATGCTCAAGAAAGAAACTTGTCGAGTTGCTGGATATGTTCCCATGTACCTGTCCACTCCAGGGGGGTATTCCCCTGAGATCTGTCCCCTTTAACGAATCAGAAATGGTAGAATGGTTGACAGTGCAAAACAGGACAAAACTAACTAAGGGGCCAGAAACGAAGGAGCAAACAGAATGGAGGTCGGCAGGGTATAAACTTACAGCCTTCCAGGGATGGTACCAGCCCAATTATGATAATAACCATCAGCCTCCCTTCCTAAGCATTACTCCCAGAATAGGAAATCCTGAGGGTATAATATGCCTAGTGAGTAATGAAACTAAAAGAAATGGAAATGGAGAGACTGTACAAGATCAGAATGGATTGAGTTGTCCTTGTGAAGGACAAAATGGGGGAATGTGGAAATGTATTTTTATCTAAGCTGATACCATACGGTATTTGTGTGCCTTTTGATTAAAATGGAGTCCTGGCCCTTCCAGAACTTTCTGCATTTTAGCAGCCAGCTTATTATGAACAGCTAAACCTGCTGTTAGATGGCTGATGGTTATCAGACAGCTAGGAGACAAGTCATGCTGAGACAAGTAACCCCCCATGGTGCTCTCCTATTGTCTACACTACAGGAGTTCCATGTCACCCCACCCTTATCTTCTAGCCATTATCTCTTTCCTTTACCTCATCCATTTGAAGCAAACAGGTAAACTGACCAGGAAATTGGATAATCCTGACACAATACAAGACAGGTGATAGCCCATTACCTATGACTCATGGAGTAATGGCCGTTTGGCTTTCTGATAACCCTGACAAAAGGAAATATCTTGACACCATTTCAGTACCAGGATATAGTAATTAACTCTTTATCTGTATTCACTGACTGTGAGACAGAGCAATACACAGGGAGAGGCCAGAACTTGGGTTTTACTGTATAAATATCTTGTGAAGCTGTACCATTGCGGAGGTTTCATTTGGCCCTTGACTGAGTGAAACCTACCCCTTGCGAGCAAGTAAATTAAAAGGGAAACTTCCATCGGAGCTGTAAGTGTCGGAGTCATTCTTTTCTGAGGTCGAGATTTCGACACGCCCCAGGAGCCGGGGAACGCGGAGAGACCTGGTCAAAGTAATGTACCAGCTCCTCCAAGTCCCCCAGCTCCAAAGTAGGGGGCGAGGATTGTTGTTCTTCCCCCTCCCCGTCGCCACCCCCCGGCCCAGCGGGTACAGAATCGTTAAAATTGTTCATAATTTCCGTTTCCATCGGAGCTGTAAGTGTCGGAGTCATTCTTTTCTGAGGTCGAGATTTCGACAACAGTCGAAGAAGGAAAGGGTGGGTGGGGAGTCTGGTTTGCTTCATGCTCCTTCCGCTGCCTGCGCTAGTCTTCTGCATGCTCTCGGTGACGAGACTTGAGGTGCTCAGCACCCTCCCAGATGCTCTTCCCCCACTTAGGGCGGTCTTGGGCCAGGGATTCCCAGGTTTCGGTGGGGATGTTGCACTTTATCAGGGAGGCTTTGAGGGTGTCCCTAAAACGTTTTCTCTGCCCACCTGGGGCTCATCTGTGTAGGAGTTCCGAATAGAGCGCTTGCTTTGGGAATGTGGATGAAGTGGCTCACCCAATGGAGCTGGTCGAGTGTGGTCAATGCTTCGATGCGGGGGATGTTGGTCTGATCGAGAAGACTGATATTGATGCATCTATCCTCCCAGTGGATTTGCAGGATCTTGTGGAAGCAGCCTGGTGATATTTCTCCAGCGCTTTGAGGTGTCAACTGTACAAGGTCCAAGTCTCTGAGCCATATAGGAGGATGGGTATCACTTCAGCCCTGTAGACCTTAAGCCTGGTGCCAGATTTGAGGTCCTGGTTTTTGAACACTCGCTTCCTCAGGCAACCGAAGGCTGCACTGGCACACTGGAGGCGGTGTTGGACCTCGTTGTCTATGTCTGACCTTGCTGATAATCGGCTTCCGAGGTATGGAAAATGGTCCACGTTGTGCAAGGTCACGACATTGATTTTGATGACCGAGGGGCAGTGCTGTGTGGCAGGGTCAGGTTGGTGGAGGACCTTTGTCTCACGGATGTTTAGTGTAAGGCCCAAGCTTTCGTACGCCTCGGTGGAGATGTTGGCAATGGCTTGGAGTTCAGCCTCTGAATGTGCACAGACGCAAGTGTCGTCTGCTTACTGTAGTCTGATGACAGAGAATGGGACGACCTTGGATCTAGCCTAGAGGCGACCAAGTTTGAACAGGTTCCCATTGGTTCCATCATTTAGTTCCACTCCAGCGGGGAGCTTGTTGAGCATGAGATGGATTATTGCAGCAAGGAAGATCGAGAAGAGCGTTGGCGCGATGACGCATCCGTGCTTCACCCTGGTCCGGACATTTATTGGGTCTGTGGTGGATCCGTTGGTCAGGATCACGACTTGCATGTCGTCCTGGAGCAGGCGGAGGATGGGGACAAACTTTTGGGGGCAGCCGAAACGGAGGAGGATGCGCCATGTGATGCTGATTTGATGCCACACTGCTATTTTCGTCACCTTCACTGAAGCTATCTCCCTCTCTTAACCTCGCACAGCTAAACATGCGTTCAGCAGCAGGAAGGATTCCCCACCAGCAATATTTAAAGGGATCATCAGCAACTTTCAAGTAACTAGCTTTTTGATTTCTACTGCCTGGTGTAAGTTTGTAAAACTGTTTTTTAAAGTTCTTGAGTTGCAATTGAAGAAGGCCTTGTTTCTGAAATCAAGGGCGCTGGTCAGACCACTTTCTCCCAGTCATGGGTGCTGTAGTTGTCATCCCCCGCAACATGACAGTGAGATGGAGCAGATGCAGCGAAGAAGAGAACAAGCTGCTCACAGAGGGAGAGCTCTCAGCAGGTGGCTGTACCCACCTCGGGCCTTCCGACTGAAATATTATTACCTCAACCTGAGCCAGGAGCAGTGTCAATTGCATCTGCAATTTACGAAGAAGGTTCTCACAGAACTCTTCCACCTCTTACAACCAGAGCTACAGCCTCACTCCAGGGCAAGGACAGTGCTCCCAGTGGATGTGCAGGTGACCATGGTCTTGACTTTTAGTGTCAGGAACCTCCCAGGCTTGAGCAGGTGACATCTGTAACATGTCACAGTTCGTTGTCCACTGCTGCATAAGAGAGGTGACAGAAGCTCTTAATGGCAGGAAAGGGGACTTCATTGTCTTCTCTCTGACCAGAGAGAAGCAGATGGAGTGTGCATGTGACTTTGCCACAAGAGCGGATTTCCCCATGGCACAGGGTGCCATCGACTGCACGCACATAGCTTTGTGGACACCGTATATAATTGCTTAGCAATATAGGAGCAAGAGTAGGCCATTGAGCCCCTCGATCCTGTTCCTCCATTCAATGAGACCATGGCTGATCCATGACCTGTCTCCGTATACCAGTCTTTTGGCCTCTATCCCTTAACACCTTTAACTAACAAAACGCCAGCAATCCCTGATGCAAAATGAACAACTGATCTAGCCCTTTGCGGAAGAGAGGTCCAAACTTCTACCATCCTTTGTGTGTAGAAGTCTTTCCTAATTTCACTCCTGAAAGGTCTGGCTCTAATTTTTAGACTATGCATCCAGTCCCAGAATCCTAGTTCCTCTCTATCTACCCTCAGTATTCCCATTAATACTTTGAAAACATTGATCATATCACCCCTTAACCTTCTAAATTCTAGGGAATATAACCCTAATTTGTGTAATTTCTCCTCATAACTTAACCCTTGAAGTCCGGGTATCATTCTGGTAAACCTACACTACACAGCTTCCAAGGCCAATATATCCTTCCTAAGGTGTGGTGCCCAGAACTGCTCACAGCAATCCAGATATGATTTAACCAGGGTTCTGTACAGCTGCAGCGTAACTTCAACCCCCTTGAATTCTGGTCCTCGAGATAAAGGCCAGGATTCCATTTGCCTTTTTAATTATTTTCTGTAACTGTTCATGACAAATTAATAATGTATTTACCTGAACTCCCAAGTCTCTTTCAACCTCCACTGTTTTTAAGAACATAAGATCAGAGAACGCAACACAGAAGTACAGTATCAAACATGGAAACTTTCTGATATGTGTTGCTCAGTTCTACACTGGGGAGTGACTGCTTTTCTCCAATGGTAGTCGGGTAGCTTTGTTTCAGAAATACGCTACAAGAACTTATGGAGATAAACATTAGACAAGGGGGAGAAATCGGAAACGCCTTTTTTGCGTTACTTTTAATGCCTAGAAAAAGTTTGTGTCTCTCGCCCAGAAATTCGACAGAATCATTCCAGAGCTGACAGGGGCGATAAATCAGCCATTGCACACCAGAGCTGGGGGGGGCGATAACGAAAGTTTGGACTGTACATCTTGCAGACCCATTGCGCAAGCGCAGAACTGCAAATCAGATCCTGGGAAAAGCCGATCCCTAAAGGTGTGGCATAGTAATGCACCCATTAATATTTTCAAAATCACTTGATTTCACCCTCTGCCGTTATGTCTGTCGGCTGCTGCAAACTACAAGCCTCATGCACCGTGCTCTGTGTAAACCTTGCACTGACTGTGTCTTCTGAGGGAAGCGCTTCCTCATTTGTTTAAGTAGCCGCCAGTTAACGACTCTGTGAGTCTGGACCGACTGTTTTTCCAGACATTGTTATTGCCGGGCACTCAGTGACTGAATTTACTGATTGGGGTGTAAGCGTGCACGTTGTACCAAGAATATGTCATGATTGGAGTGATCGTCAGCAGGCAGGCACTAATGGTTTGCGCCCCCGGAGAGCATCTAACGAATTTGACGTCGGGGCACTAAAAGCTGCGCACCCAGATGCTAAACTCTTAACGCTCGCATTAACAACCCCTTTGGCCACTAACTGAGGCTATAGATAACCGAAAATCCAGCCCAGAAATGTTACCTTGTGCATAATCCCTTTGGTAATACAGTCAGTCTTGAGGCGGCTATTCTCTAATTCAGGAGCTGTGAGGTAAAGTTTTACATCACATTCTCCATTTCAGAACCAAAAAGCCCGATCGCAGATGGCGCCTCATTCAGAAGAGAATAAAGGTGAAGGTTTCAGGGGCTTCACTGAGGACACAGCCTCAGCTTTGGAAGAGACAGTTTCAGTTAAAAAGATCAACAGAGAAACTAGTACCTTGGTTTGTGAAAGTGAAGCTCGTAGTGAATCCAATAAAGGTATTTGTACCAGAATAAAGCATTTCAGTAAAGTATTTTTATTTTGAATAATTGGGGGTGTTTTAATGAGGAAGAGATGCTCTATGTTGATAACATGATTAATACAGCAGTCATTAAAATCATATTAACACAATGTCTTGCATTATTATGTAAATAACTTCAGCATCTCCTGTTCAACAAAAAACAAACCTTACATGCAAGA